>NC_053451.1:37019593-37333343 GCF_015227805.2 Hirundo rustica | reverse complement strand
GTACACAGCACTCATATTAAGATTTCTGCCTTCAAAAGATGGGAGTCAGTTATAATCTCTCAAGGATAAATATTACCTTCTTGTGTCATTTGGGAAACTGAGAATGGAGCTTAAGTGGATTGCTGAGGGCTTCCTGTACCTGAGCCGGCATTAGAACAGGAGAGTCCTTGTCTCACGGGTTTTCCATCTAAAACAGTAGAGGGGAGTTATGCCCATACCATTAATTTCCCTGTCTTTCTTAAATACATGCGATCATTATAACATATCTTACCCATTTGAGTTAATCGGATATAAAATATTAACTTTTGCAAAGGTATTAGAGCTTCACCAAAGAGCACTCAGAGATATTACAGGTAACATCAAAATTAACATGGAAGCAATTTAGTCCTTCAGTTTAAATGCCTTCAACAAAGGATTAAGACTTTCCCATCACCACCCAAGCACTTCCTTACATAGTCCTTGCTTATCATGCTCCCGTCACATACTGTGCTAGTTAATTTTTTAACATAAAAACAATGCTGGGAGTTTTTCCTTTCATTCCTAATAGCTTCATAATTCAATTTAAAAAAAAACAAAACAAAAACAAACAAACAAACAAAAAACAAAACAAACAAACAAAAACACAAAAAAACCAAAACCCAAGTGACTGTTTTTATCAACGTGTGTCTTATGCTTTTCTTTAGAAATTACCTATAATGTTCTGATGACTTAATGTCTGTGAAGCTTCACCCTGTTGAGGACAAACACTGAAAATAGATGCTCATATGAGAAGGATTATTGGATGGGGAAGGCAGCATGTATTCATATGTCCCATTCTTCTGTGAGACCTCAAGGACAAAGAACATAGAGAGGAGAGGAGATGAGGTTTAGTCAGTGTTTAGACAGGCATGTTGATTTGGCAGAGCCCCACCACCTCACTGTTTGAACCGGACATCGTCTACACCTACAAGTATTTATTGACATTTCTACACCTTATCTTTGTTCTGAATTTTATCTCTCACATCTCTGACCATAGAGTGGGTGCACAAGTTTGTTAAATTGGGACAGAGGGTCTTCTCGCTTTCAAAAAGGGACATTCAGTTGGTCGGTGGTCAAAACTGGTGCCTCAGTGATGAGGTAGATACACAGTTCTGAACTTCATGTTGCTTTGTCTTCAAAGGTAGTGACAAAAATGGCTCCATGATGTGGTTGTTGGTGGTTCGGAAGATAGCCTTAGTGCCTGGGAAGGGACCTGGAGTTCGGGATTTCTCTTACAGGAGAAATGGAAGAAGTAGGGAGGCAGATTCGGAGAGAGAACTTGTGTCAATGGTCAATGTGTTTGTGCTGTCCTATCTCCCAGAATTCTGCCCATTAAAAAAAAAGAAAAAGAAAACCATTGAGTATAACAGCTTGTATCCACTTTCCATGGGGATGTTCTCCAGTGTTGAGGCTGGTAGGCAGCCCTGTCTAAGAGTTTATTTAGACTTAAGAGGCACTTGAAGAGTGTCAGGGCACAAAGTTGGGGGGGCCTTCAAGGGACAAGATAAACTTGATGTAATTTAGGCTGCTACCAAGGGGATGTCTGATTTTTCTCTTGGGTTGTGCTTGTGAAGATTGTTGAAGCTAGAGTGTAGGGGAGAAATGCATATGGATACTCATTTCCCATTTCTCCCTCTCCAGGTGCTTTTCCAAGCTGCACAGTATCTCACAAAGTCAGATGATCTGCAGTGGTGCTGACATCGATTTGTGATGCTCATGTTTCCTCACAGCATCAGCATCCTTTGGTCTGGCATGGGGCTTCAGTGCAGAGTGTGTGGCATCTTTCCCTCAACACTGGCTGGTGAAATCAGCTGGAGGAGTACTGCTCTATCATGCTGGGCTGACTCCAGACTATTAAACATTTTTTCTTTTTAAGCCTTATAAAGCTGGGAGGCTGCCACCAAGCTGTCTGTTGGCCTTTGATCCACGCTAACATCTAATCCATGGCAGGAAGAAGGTACTTGGCCTGGAATGCCGAGTCAGGGACTCTGACAGGTTAGCAGTCTAGAGGACTGATTTCCAGTGCTTGAGAACATTGCTGGCGCTATTTGTAAGCAGAAGTGTATATAAGCTTACAAGCATATGTGTAAGCATACTCTCTAGCTACTGTTTCCCCACAAACCCTGTCATTTTTCAATGATCCCTCATTTATTCAATCCAGATAGGAGCTGGTTCCTTTGATTTACATTTTTTACACTCTTTCATGCTCCTGCATATTTTAAATCTGCAGAGAGTGTTTGTGAACTTCCAGTCTGATTGCCCACGTAACGCTGCATTTCCCCATCAGTCGACAAAAGTGATAGTTAAATGGTTAAGGCGTTCCCTTTATAAGCAAACAACCTGTTCTTTTGGCGCTTTTTGGTGCACTTGGAAATGTTCACTGATAGATTTAAATTAGCAGGATATCACTTTGAATGCAACTCCAGCAGCTTTTAATCTGCTTTCATTTTGAAACCGGGCTTCTGTGCTCATATTCTCTGTGCATCTATCTGTCACTCTCTTCCCATGGGTTTTTGTGGCTTGTGCAATTTCAATCACATTTAGCAATGGTCCCAAGGAGATTATTTTTTGACAAGTTCTAATATAACAGAGGGTGGATTGATGAGAGAGATGCTGATCATATCCCTGGGATAAAGGCCACAACATGAACTCAGGCGTTATTAAGGCACCAAGAGTAGATCTGTAAGGCATTGATCCAGAGGAGGCCAGGCTTCCTTAGTTTCACTGCCTGCAGGTATTTCATGTTTTGTCAATATTTACCAATCTGACCATAATATAGTTCTGGATTTTTTCTTGATTTATTTTCAAGATCATTCCCAATGGGGGTCCCGAATGGGTGGGATTTCTGCTTTTTCTACTCCTGTGTAAATCTGAACAAAATTCCTTATTCTGAATTCCAATAGGCATTTTTCTTTGAAAAATTACTATGATATGAATATAAAAGTAATATCACTAGGGCAGGAAAGCTCAAAACTTTGTTTTTCATGCAAATGAGTAAGAATCTTTCAGTAATTTTCAGCTTGAATGTCTACTCTGTTTATGGATCACAGCAGAAGGAAAAGGAGGAAGTCATAAAAATATTTTTGGAGTTGAATTAGAAATGGAAAAGATGTTCCAGAAATCACCTCTGCATCACTCAGTCTCTGGTGCTGGCACACTGTGCCTCAGGACTTGCTGCTGGGTTTTTGAACAAAATCTGTAAGCTGAAAAAATAAACCAGTTTGCGGCTATGATTTTGTGATGTCTATGCACTGAACTGGATCCTATCAAGTTGGAACAGCCTTCTTCTGTAGCAAGCGGCAGAATATGAAGCAGCTGGTAGCTGCTTAAAAAAGAAAAGGCATTAAAAAAAAACAAAATTAGAAAAATTTCATGCAAACACTAGAGAATCATCCCCACAGACTTCCCACTTGCCCAGTATGCTTTCTGAGTGCCAAGACCAAGAAAAATCACACCACTAAGGTAAGCTGCTTTCCAAAAGCAAGCCTGGCATCTCTAGGCTCTGTCTGAGAGAGCATGTTGCAGCCTTAACACACCATGAAGATGCCCAGATGATGGCAGGTGGGTTTGGGGTTTTTTTGATGAGAAGTACTACCAGATTGATAGCAGAGAGTTTACTGTCCTTCTCAGTGCTACTCTTGATGACAAGTGGCCTCCTTTTAGATTAACCCTACTGAGATCACCCTGCTGTTAGATTGTCAAGAGAGTGTCAGAATGCAAGAAAACCTCGTTTCATGGATTTCTTTCTTCCTGTGTATGTGTGGCTGAAACTGAAAATTCACCCAAATAAATCTTCAGGATGTACCCCATAGGTTTCATAGCTGGCACACAGAGTAGCACTTGCAGGCTTTCAAGAGCTATTTCACCCATTTGGGGGCTAAAAAGAAGATAATGATTCATGTGGCAGGAGCAAAGAGGGAGGGCTGCCTGGCAACAGTTCTCTGGAAGGTGCAGGCAATGTTGCTGTAAATCAATGAATCCAGGGGAGGAAAACTCTGGTTACAAACTGGATCTGGGAGCACATGCTTGCTGTCAGTCAGGAGACAGGCTGAACTCAAACCAGGTAATAAGAGAACCGTAGGGTGGTTTGATTTGGTTTGGAAGGTTTGTGAAATATTGTCTAGTTTCATCCCCCTGCCATAGTCAGGAACACCTTCCAGTAGACCAGGTTGCTGAGAGCCCCCGCCCAGCCTGGAATTGTACATTTCCAGGGGTGTGGCAGCCATAGCCTCTCTGGGCAAACTGTGCCAATGCCTCACCACTCTCATGGTGAATAATTTCTTCCTAACATATAATCTAAAATTAATCTCTTTCAGTTTTAAACCATCCGCCCCTTGTCCTGACACTTCTTGCTCTTGTAGAGAGTCTCTGTCTTGTAGGCTCCCTTCAGGTGCTGAAAGGTCACAGTTAAGATATTAGGATATTTAGGATATTGTTTTCCAGGCTAAGCAAGCCTGATTCTCTCTGCCTTTCCACATGGAACTCAGGTTGAATTTTTTGCCTTTTATTCTGGTGGAAGTATCTGGAATGAGAATGACCAAAGTTCATCATGTGGTCCATGCTGGGATCAGAATTGCTTGGGGAAAATCTAATTTTCACAGGTGCTGTCTCTAGGGGCACTCAGCTGGTTGCAAGTGCTAAAAGCACAAACGCTTTCAAAAGGCATTCATTCGGAAGGTAGAGTCGGATTGGGAGTGTTAACCTTTGTTTAGCCAAGTGGGTAGGCTATATCACCACCCGGTGGAGTCTGTCATATTTGACGACTTGCTTCAGCTGCTTTGTGTAAGCATGTAAAAAGGATGCATGTGTCCTCTGTTTGAGGAAGGTTTGTGCTGCTGGTATACAATGGTGATTGCAGTAGAGTTCCAAATGACAAGTTTCTCCACACAAAGTAAAGGCTGAGACAGTAAAGTTCAGATTTTGGGACATGCTTTGTCAACAAATGCTACTACAGGCACCAGTAACAGGTCCTGGTGATGACTGCCAATACAGTATGAGTGTGGGATGAAAGGAATAGCTTTCTGTTTGATATCACTGCAGCTTGCTTGTAAGTATATCCTCAGTTTCTGAAAATCAGTAGCTAATCATGCTGAAAAGGTGCGATTCTTTAAGAGTGTAAATATCTTTAAATAGCAATTAAAAATGATTATAACTCAAAAGCTATCATGTATTTGGGAATAGGAGTCAACCTAGCTGGATGAGTACATGCTGCAAACTGAGGAAACAAAAAAGTTCTTTACTTTTTGTGATAGTTTTTCTAATACCAGTTTTGTTCATAGATATGGATTGCCTCTTAAATTCCTGCCTGTTGATCATGTTAGAGTGACCCATGCAAGCTGAGAAGGTCTCTTAAGGGTATCCCTGTCCTTTGCAGAATGGTGGGAAGTGCAGCCTGTTTTCTGGGATTCATGCTTGTATTTTGAGTTGCAGCCCCTCCGGCAGACTTTAACTATATCAGTGCTTTTGAGGAATGTTTTCTGGAAAAGCATGGGGGTTTAGCCATGGTTTCAGATTTACTGAATTATTTTTTCAAGAACTAGGCAGGCTTGAAATTAAAGCAACAAGCAATGAGTTAGCAAGATTACCTCCCTAATTATGAAATTGGTTACAGAAGGAAGAAACTCACGGAACTTAGCCTGTAATTTTACTTAAATGCATTCTTGTCCTTAGCTCTTCCAGTACCTCAGTGAGACACTAAAATAGGAAGCTGCAACATCATTAAATTGTGCCCACCACGGTGCTGACTTGGTTCAGGAGACGTAAAGCTTCAATTTCCTGCTTCTTTGATTAAAGATAGTTGCTTCTTTGATTCTGTTACATGTCTTACTCCTAAATTTCCCTGTTTATTTTAAATAGGAATATAATATTAAAATTTGTGCCAAATACGATTATGATGACTCTCAGTTTATAGGAATGTGTTTCCTTGCTGTATGCAGTTCTCTTGTAATTGTATTAGAAAATACAGATATAGGCAAGCTGGACTACCTCTCTGCTCTCAAAGTGTTTCGCCAAATTTACTTCTTGGATCTATTGCACAGTTGCACAAATTTTTGCCATAATTTATAAACCCCACAAGAGTTTCATCTTACAAAGAATTTGGCCTCAAACATTTCCCTGTCTTTACACTGGGTATTTTTTGTATTCCCAGGCTGTGGTGTGCTGCTTTTCCTCCTGCTGACAGAGCTCTTGTGGGATCATCCCATCAACTACCTCAGGGAACCAGGTTCCTTTGCTGGTGCAGCACCTGGCATTGTGAAACCACTTCCTTATGTGTTATAAATGGTCATTTCTAGTTGCTTTTTTTGAGAATCACTTGAGAAAATGGGCTAGATTAAATAATATGTATGTAGCTGCAGAGCTAATTTAGAATGCATGTAGGTATATAAACTAGAAATGCAGGTACATAAACTCTAAAAGTGTCTCACATTCTCCTTTAAAATTTGCATGCATAGGTGATTTATTTTGGGGGTGATGTGGGTCTGTGTGACTCGTACAATCCCATACATAAGAAGTAAGGAGGATTCAAGTCCTGCAGAGAGCTATGAAGAATTCTGTCTTATTCTTGAAAAAGTTTTGAAGAGGGCCACTGTCCTACTGTTTGTCTCAAATTGTGAAAGTGGTTGCAAATGGTGCTTGAGATTCTTTTCCGGCCCTATGTACTACAATTTCTATTATCCCCTTTGAGTAATTTCTCAATTTCACTTTGGCTTTTCTTTGAAAAAACACATCCTGTGTTGATAAAACAGATGACAAATAAATCATTTTGAGTAATTTTTTATAAGTTATCCCCTCTCTCTGACAATCACTTTCTGTCAGGTTTGGTTTCTGTCATCACAGCCATATCATCTCAATGACACACAAAAAATTGGCTCCCACTTCATCAATAGGTGCCCTAAAAATACCTCTGAAGCCCAGACTGTGGATATATGATGCTGGTTCTGCTTTTGTGTCTGCTTCAGTTCAGTCTGTGAGGTTCATTTTTACGGACACCTGTAGTCCTAACCTCTGTCTGTCTGTCTGTGTATAAAAGCCACTGGGTAGTTTGGCATGGCTGTTGGGTTCTGAGTGGGCAAAAGCTAAACTGATTTAGCAGCATGCAGTGAAAATGTCTGTGGCTGGCCAGGCAGCTTGGATCAAGGCAGTTCTGACAGCAGGGCAAAGAAAGACCAAGTTTTTCCAAAAGATTGGGAAAAGATATGGACTAGAACATGGCTGTGAAAATAATCACACCTGGGTAACAGGACCAAAAAGCAACAAGAATATGTGAGAAATATAAGATGGTGAATCCAAAAAGGCTGGGAAAGACTGGAAGCAGCAGAGAAAGGTCCAAGGATAGAAGAGTGCTGATGAAAGGTACCTCCATTGAAAAAATCTCAACTGGCTAATTTTGCCATTTCAATTTTTTCTGAGAAAACTTTGACCAGAAAGACTTTGTGTTTTCAGTATGGCTACAGCTGTGCTCATCCTACATGCCCTAAAGTCAAATTTGCAACTTAGAGCTGAGTCATTCCTTTCATTGGAGAAACATTACTGAAGTGCAACATCATTGTCTAAAATCAACAAAAACCCCAGACTTGTCCCTCAGCCTTGGGCTCATTGCAGAAGAGGAGCTTAAAAATAGAGCATCTGATGCATGAAGGAGTTGCTACAATGGGGGCACCTTGCTCTTCTCCAGGAGGTATGATTAATCTTGTGCCTTGCTGGATGTGTGCTCCAGGATAAACCCAAGTCCATGAAGCTGCCATAAAAATAATTTACATTTTGTGTTGCTCTATTTTACATTGGAAAGGCTGCATGACTTGAGTGACACAATGCAACTCATTATTCATCGGAAGAAGAATTCATATAGATGTGTTACCTGCATACACATACAGAAATGTAAAAAAGAACTGGAGACTTTTCAGCACAACACTGACCCTTAGTAAGGCCGTAGTTATGAGCAGCTGAGTACAGGAAGCTGAAGGCAAAGTGGGACCATTAAATCACTGAACTTCCTGCACATAACATGGTATTTAATTCCATTCAGTTACCCTGCATGAAGCCCAAAATGTGTGTTTGTCTGATGCACAAATTCAGGAAAGGTGTAGAGTCATTCTCGAAATACCTCAAATGGTGGGGAGTTTGCCACTTCCTTTAGTAACTTGTTCAGGATATTAAGCACTTTCAGTGCTTTAAAAATGTGTGCTTATATGTGTTTTTCTTTTGTGTTTTTATTCTTTCTCTTTATAGGTTCATATTTTTCTTATTTCTGGTAGGATGATGAGGTTTCCATAGTTCATGCTGGGGATGTTTAATGGCAAGCTTCACAACTAAAGGAACAAATTATTGTGTCCTAATTAAAAAATGAAGTGAGGGATATAATGACTGGAGAGCCCTTGCTCTTTTCCTAATCATTGGAATTACTACAGTACTGTGCCACCCTGGTGGACCCTCTTTCCATGTAGGTAGAAGGAGATTGGCCTTATTGAGACCCCGAATGTACACCAGGACCACCTACCAGGGACCTGGCAGAGGTCACTGCTCCCACAGCGGCAGAGTGGACTGGCCCTATCCATGCTTCGGATACTGGAAGCAGTATAGTCACCTATGGCAGCGTTGGACCCAAGTGCTTAGTGCTGCTCTAGTGCTGCAGATCTCCTGGCTGAATTACTGTATTGATGTATCTGAGCTACTTCTGCCTCCAGAAGAGGCTCAGATGGCATTTCCACCCAACGTAGCGCTGTCCCATGCTAAAACATGGGAGTGGATGAGTGGGCCTGGTTCACGAGCAGCATATGTACTGGAAATCCACACCAGCTGCTCCTTTGGAAGGCCTCCTGGGCATGCTGAAATCCGATGCAAAAACGCTCGGCACAAACTGTGCAGAACTTTGTGGGGTTTCTGCTGTGCTCTGGTGGGCCATGAAACAGTTAACAGTGTTAGCATATGAGCATCTGAGTTAGCATCTTGGATGTGAGGAGTGCAGCAGTTTATATTTCTTGGAGCGATTGTTTCAGGCTTCTCTGCTGTTCCAAGCCCACGCCATTGCTCTAGTGAAGCTCAGCTTGGATTTTCTTCACAGTTGTGACAGCCAGAGATGACTAAAAATACAGAGTGCTGAGATTCCTCAGAACAGTTGTGAATCCTGTCTTCCCTTTCTTCCCAACTATTCCTTTTGCTTGCCTGGAAGAAAAGTTGGGTTTGAGGGGGTAGAGGGTTAATTTTGTTACCTTTGTGTTTCTAAAGGTTGCTTTTACATTAAGGCCCTACAGGAAGGAAATAAGTGTCCTGATAGATGCACCATCTATAAATAAACAGTGAGCATGAAACACAAACAGTTCTGGAGATTTAATCCATGTTTCTAAAGATGGGCAAAACCCTTGAATTAATGTGTTGTGTTGGTATGTAGTATAATATATATATAAGTACACTTCAGTAAATCTGAAACTTAATATTAAAATTATATAGGTCAGATATATTTTAAACTTAGGAGGAAAAAGCAAGCAAGCAAGAAATTTTTATGCCATTTCTACTTCCAGAGGTGCAATGCTTTCTCAGTCATGGAAGGATTTTTAGATTCTTTTTCTTTTGATTCTAAATACACCTTTGCTTTTTTTTTTTTTTTTTTTTTTTTTTTTTTTTTTTTTTTTTTTTTTTTTTTCCTCCTGAGAACCATACTGCCATAAGCTACAAACTTTGATTCACTGTTAAGAGTGACATATGGTTCCTCACTTTAAGGAATTTGATAAGCATACCACTTGATCTTTCATGTTTAGTAGGAATTCAAGAAACAGAAGAGATGCCAGGATGCTGGTTGGTAGCAGAGGGTCTCTGACTGGATCATTCCTGCCAGTTTATTATCTCTGTTGTGCTGTAAATTGTTCCCAAGGCAAAAACAGAAGAGCAATAGAGGCACAAAGTAACTGAAGGGGACTGCCCAGATGTTTAGAGGGAGGATGGGTAAAGTGAATTCCCACAGGGTTTAGCCCGAGCACACTGAAGTTCATGCTCTGTCATGATTCCTTCATATTAATGCTCTAACTGCTTTTGTGGCAATTATTACTTTATATATTTCTAAGCCAAAAAAATAGATGCACTTAAAAAATGGCCACCCTCAAGCAAAAAAAATGAACACTTGTTTGCATTTAATAATCACTAAAACCTGAAATTCTAAATTGGATTAATTGTGTCTATTATAAATTGATGGGGGAATAGCTATGCATTAGCCCTGAATTCTGATTACCTGAGAGGTTCCACTTGGAGTATAATTAAGAGCAACTTCATAGTAGTGGTAGGTGTATGATTGAATAATACATGCATCCCCTGCTGATGAAATTCAGAGCAAAGTGTTCATGGAGAAGGAGAGCTTATTTTTTTTTTCCCCCTTATTCCTGCACTTAAAATGCTGAAGGATTATTGCAATTGCAGCCCATGCTTACACTATTAGCAGAGATATTAGCCAAAGCTCTTGATGCAAACACTTTCAACCCTAAGTGGGATTGGCAAAAGAATCCCAATTTTACAGCTCAGCCCTTGTTCTGTAAAGCATTGTGTTCCTAGGTGCCTGTGGTGGCTGGTTTTATTAGGAACATAGATCAGAGCTTGAAAGAGGCACATTTGCTAATAATACAAGTGACACCACTTTGTTGACAGCTCATTGCATAATACATATGCCCACTAGATGGCTGTAATTGGTGTGGTCATTTATTAATTATAAATTACACGTTCCTGGATTTGAAGCCTTGTTTACTTCTGTTCTGTAATATCTCCTTGTTCTTCTTCAATCTATAAAGATACCTTCTCAATGCATTAAACTCCATCAGCTTGCAGCCACGTACCAGAATAAAGCTAAATATTTCTGGGCCTCAAGACTGGACAACCCTGGTTTTGGGTGCTGCAGCGTGACCCCTTGTAAGAGGGTGCATGGGTTTTCACAGCACCTTGCCCACAGGCAGAGGTGCTCTACGCCTCCCGTGAAGGAGGCAGCACAGCCACACGTCTCTTCCACCTCCAAGTTGCCAAACAATCTCTGTTTTTGTGAAATTGCTCCTGCTTGCTGAAATGAAGGGATTCAGGAATAGCAGCCTGAAGCGAACCTGGAGAGGCGAAAAGTGAACCATGAGAAAGGGACAGAGGTGTGTGGTGGCACATGGAGGCTGTGTTGGGTGCACCTGCAACACAGGACTGCTCTTTCCTCAGTGCCTTGCTCTGAGTGGTGGTTCTGGCTTTTCCTCTTCTGCTTTCTGTCCATAGATGTTTAATTTTGACATTATGCATTTGCCATGCCTGTCACCACAGAGGCAAAGACATTCAGCTTATCTCTTAATTCACCATGTATCATTATGGTGAAGAGCTCATCATTAGAGTGAAGGCACATCCAACCATCTTTTACTGGTATCAAAGCAGGAGAAGTGAGATAGTGCTCGGCAGTTTTGAAGCCCTGTTCATGAACCACAGATAGAGGGGAACGGAAAAGTTATCTTGACGTTGCTGACTTCCAGTTTCAGTGTCAGAATCCATCTTCAGCTGTGAAACAACAGGTTTTGTGCTGCTTTAGTAATTCCAAAACTGTGCTGTGGTGACCCAAGGGAAATTTTTCACTGACAACTTGGGCCATGATTCTGAGCAAGATTTAACAAAACTCCTTCAGTCAAAAGCTGAATATAGTGGAATATGATCACCTGCAAGGGTTTCAAAATTCTATTGGTCCAGAAAGTTTGAGAACCACCATGAGTGCTTATAAATATATATTTACACTTGTCATGCATGGATAACAAATGATCACAAAAGCCTGCTTAGGTATTTGTGATTTCAGCAGGAAGAACACCTCCTGGAACCAGCATGGTGTTGGTCTGTTGGTGCCCACTCTTTTGAAATGCTGATGACTTAAACTTTTTGTGACCTTCTTGGCATTCGATGGCACTATTGTCCTGTTGGCACAGTCATGCTGACAGCACTAAGATCTCTCATGAGGTACAAAACTGAACACCTGCACGTCTATTAATCTCAGTGCAATCGAACTGTGGATTTCAGTGCAGGTAAGGTGAAACCTTGGAAGGCTGCTATCAATATGTGAACCCTGAGTCACCCTGCTGAGGACACTTGTGCTTAAGAGGAGGTTGGTAGCTGTGCCTGCATGGAAGTTGCACCTTCAGTAACTTTGTCAAAAGAGTATCAGGAAATCTATTTTCTCACTTGCTTTTCTTAGAATTTTTCCCACATGCTCTCTGCAGGCTGAAATCTCAGATGACCTGATGGTGCTCTGTTAGCTCACCTTGGGTTCAAACATTCTGTTTTCTGTACAGATACAGGATTTGTGTAATCCCTGGAAAATATGCTTTTCCTTTTTCTATATACAAGGTGTATTTTTCAAAAGTGTATTTTCTAGTTGCCTAAAACTTCCAGGTGATCTGTGCCCTAAGATTACCTTTCAACTACTGATCCCTTATGTTGTTGGCCAAATATTACAGGTACATAAATAAAATAGAAAGCAAAACAAAATCCCCTAATTTGAGACTTTTCTAGAGGCTAATTATATCATGGCAAAAGCTTTCACTTTGTTTTAATAGGCTGAAGTATCTTTTTTTTCTATTTTTTTTTTTTTTGGCTGGAAATGTGTAATATGCCTATGACAGATACTTTGACAGAAAGAGCCAGCCAGCACATTTTCTTCAAACTGACTGGTTCATAACCCAGTGGTACATTTTCCAGTGTTTTTGTCTGAGCAGTGAAAGTGGAAATTTGCAAACAAGACTCTCTGTATATGCAGCATATGAGGATAGGAAACAGTAGATCAGCAGCAATTTGTTTGTGAGAGACAACATGCCATCTAAAAAATACTTCCTGTCTGTATGCCTGCAAAATGTTGCTTTGTCTTTATGCTTCTATTACCACAAAAGTAATGTGTAATGAAACAAAAAATGTGGAAGAAGAAAGAGTCCCCATTAAAAAGAATATCAGGAAGGAATTTTTTTAAAAGGTGAAATCTTTTCTTAGAGATGGTAAAAGTGAAGTCTGGCAATTAATCTTGCATATGACCTCATGAAAAAGTGAATAGAAGAAACCTTGGAATTAGACATCTCAAGTGCTAGCTCCTATGCTGGTCCCTGTTCTCTGCCTTGGAAATGTTGCACAGCACCTATGCATCTTTAAATTTCTCTTAGTCCATAGGTTTATAGGGGGAAGTTCAATACCACCATCAGTGGAATTTCTTCAGTGTGGAATACATGCTATTCATTGAAGAAGAAGCTCTGTGCAAAATATCTCTTTCATTCCAAAGCCAGAATACTGTTGTCTTTCCCTAAAAATTCTCACATTCCCCACCCAGCTTGGGCCTGCTAAATTTTGACAGAACACACACTCTCTTTCATAGCCATTTCCATGTTTTCTTGTTCTCCTTGTGAGCAAATCATCCTAATTTCATAGATGGGGGTTTGACCATGAACATGTAACTCTGTGAGGATCAGAGGTTCTGTTGGCTGAAGTGGAAAGTCTGCAACATTCCTGCCAAGGCATATTCTTATGGCAGTGACAAAGCATCACTGGCAAATATGCTTATTTTCTATGGAGTCAGCACTCCTTGCAGCACATGCTATGATCAACACAAGTGAGATTGCAGCTGCAGTCACTGATCCAGAGCAGCAGGTCCTTTGATTTAGAGATCAGTCCTTGAAAATTGACCTATTCCTGTCCATTTTTAGGTATGCCAGTATCTAGACAAAGGTCTAGTCTAATAGTAAGGAGGAGACATGAAAATGGGAGGATCCTTTGGCTTATTCCTTCCCAAATACATCTAATCTCTTTGGAATATGTGTATCTTGGGCTGTTTAATATTACTCTCCCACCTCAGTGCCGCAAATTCCAGGCATTCAAAACCCAGGATTCACAGTGAGACACCTTCCAATTCTATAAAATGCAGGAGACTATCAAATTGCTGAAAACCCAATTCTTCCTCCCACCTCCTACTGTATTCTTGGCTTCCTTTTTTATTTGTCTTCATATTTTTCAAGCTTCAAAATTTCTTCTTCAACCATAAAAAAATAGAATCATTCTTGAAAAATGAAAATAAAACTGATGTATAGACACCAGACCCAAGGAGCTGCAACTTTAAGTAAATCAGCAAATTTCTCAAGCTTCAATAAAACAGCAACTGTTGGAAGCCCAGGAGCACTAACCATGCAACCTTATTTATTTTCTATTATTTCCTTTTTATGCATGTATCCAGAAAGCTGCACAGCATGCTTAAACAGTGAAAAATCCTTGACTCTTCAGAACTCTCAGTGTGACCCATAGCAATCCCATTTTCTAATATGCAGCTGGAGAGAGAATCACATCACTGACTGGATCAAGAGCCCAGCAATTTGTGTGCCTGAGTTAGAAACAGCCATGTTATGCTTCTGCTGCCATCAACAATGAGGCAGGTCAGTTTCTTAAAATGTTTTGGGTTATTCCAGGCCACATGTGTATAGGGCCAAAGAATACTGCAGTGATTTTGACCAGCAAAATGCCTTTATAGTGTATTTGTTATATTGCAAAGCATGCTTTTTTCCTAGCATGGACAGTTTTGAAGGAAGTCTTGGCCTCTCAGCTCTTCCTTGAACTTTTGCATAAGCTTGCATTTCTGCTGGGAGAAAGAAGATCCATAATATGATCCATATTAGAAGCTACTTTTATGCTCTTCCTGGTTTGGAGACATGAGGAGTTTTCAAGTTTCACGTGTTGAAAGGTGATGTATCAATGGCAGAAAATGTCACATCCCTTGACATTTGAATAAGCTGATGGTTGCTTCCCTAGGGCTCTCTAGCATTGAAAAAACCCCAGGAATTCTGACATTCAATTTGCTAGAGGTGGAATTACAGATGGTTGCTGAACTCATTTCAATGAGTATGAAAATTGAAGGCGGGGAGTAAAGAGAATAGCACAACAGCTCTTTATTGCCTGCTAATAAAGTAGGAGTCATCTCCAAACACTATTTAACATAGAACTTTCATAAGATGTAGGATGGAAAAACCCTCCTTCGCTTTCACCCAAAAGATACTAAGTTAAAATTAATTTGGAGGTAAAGAGAGTGGGGAAAGGTTGTATTTTCTTTGGTAAGCAGGGACAGCTGGAATGTGCTGTACTGTATCTACATAATCCAATCAGTCTTTCTTCTGGCAAAAGAGTAACAAGTTATTTGAGTAAACACCAGTTTCTAAGGGAAGAGTTTGAAGTAGTTAAAAGCACAGTTTCTAAGTCTTTATAGAAATGTTGCTGTAGTTTCTCTCCTGGGGTACCCAAATTCTGTTGACAAAACCATGCAAACTGCTGTTTCTCACTGCAAGTTGGACTGTTTTGGGCTTATTCTTGGGGATTAATTTTATTTCCTTCAGTTTCCACAAATCACTTAGGTAAGTCCCTGACCTCCAACCTCTAATGCATGTCTTTGTAAGGGAGAAAAAGAAAAAAGACTTGCTGTATAATAGCTTGTTATAAAATGTTCATGTCATTTTTAAAAGCTTAGAGAAATGATACCAGGTAAAACAACTACTTCAAGATGTCTACTGAAAGATGAGCAATTCTGACAGTAGTCAGATAATCTTGGCAGCAATATTAGCTCTACTGCATCTTAGGCAATAGGCACTGACTTCCCTTAGATGGAATTCATACTGCAAAATCTGTTTCTGATCACGTTACTGGGTTTTGTTGGGTTGAGAATACGGCATCAGCCTGAAGTATGCAGAGCATCTTGGCGCTGATCCAGCACAGCATGTGAAAACCGTGTTTCTATAAATATGTGTTTAATCCCCATTTTCAGTGGAGAAGAAAGGCCCTCATTATCTCTCAGCACTGAAGCTTAAGGGAACAGTCCTACTGCTGTTGAAGACAGTAGCAAAGTGCTACATATTTAATGGTGAGAATGTGGTTCAGGGTCTCACCTTGCTATGTACCAAGTGGCTCCAAATGTGACCAACATAATGGGGTAAAACTATCAATTAACAGCTTATTAACAGTTCTGATAGTTCTGAACTTACTTCTATGCAGCATTTATCTTGAAGAGGCTTATACTTTCCTATTTAAGCTGGAGATACTGTGAATGTTTATGTTGTGAGGATTCATCTTAGATGAGGATGGAAATCACAATTGATTGTGTATTCTTGTGGTCCTCAATGGGCACCATTTTCTAAGGCATCCTGAACAAATCTTGCGAGTTTCTGGGGCACTGGGGCAAGTTAATGCTGTCAGAGTATTCCCAGTTGTGAGCTGCCAACTTTTGTTTTGCACTGTCAAGCTTAAGATCATTAGTTTAAATTCCAATTAAAAAAAAAAAAAAAAAAAAAAAAAAAAAAAAAAAAAAAGGAATTTGGTCCCTCCTTCAATCAATACTTTTTTTTTTTTTTTTTTTTTTTTCCTCCAAGGGTAGATGTGAATTGTGTTCATGGGCTGTGTAATTGAAATCTCTTGACTGAAGAACTCATATCGTAGACAGAAATGATCATTTTGTGGTGAAATGAATGGGTAAATACCCAGGAGACTCACTGTCTATTCCTGCTTCAGCAACAGATGTCAAGAATGGTTTGAGATGTGTTACTTAATATCTCTCACCAGCCTGTAATATCCTAAATCCAGGGTGGTGGTGAAAGTGTTTGAAGATCAGCGGTTATTTAATTCGCTTGTGGCAGTGCTGTAACAATGCAAAACGTTATTGCTATTACTGAATTTATTTTGATATGTTGCTCCAAAGTAAGCCTGTGCAGAAGGAAATGATGTCATGAACTGGAAAGAGCATATGGGCATTTCCTTTTCTTAGTCACTAAATATCTGCAATGTCAAGTTCAAGTTACAAATCTTCAATTCAAATTCTGTTTCTGTCTTAACATATGTATGAAGAGTGGACATTTGTCAAAGTTACAACCAGATGCATAAGTGCCATTGAAGGCTGTAGAAGAATTATTAGGTGCTAAATAGATTTATTAAAATGTTGAAACTCTTTAAAGGGTTCACTGACCTCCTTATCTTTAAGTTTATCCAGCAAATATCTGGGACATGTTAAAAATGAGCCCAGAGTCTCAGCTGTGGGAGAAGTCCACAGTGAGAGTCAGAGGGGAAAGATTAAGAATCAGAGGGAGATTGTAGAACTTCCTTTGATTTTCTCCAGGGAGGAATGTAACCACAATGGTGACCTGCAAGGTGTGTCTTAGCTGTGCCTGGTGCTTCAGGTCTTTCTCTCCCATGCAAACAGAGTCCTGGTGAGACATGATCTGAACATGAGGAACTTGAATCTCCTTCCCTCTCCTTGCATTCCTTCTTCCACCCTGTGTCCCCACTCTCAATCTCTTTTCCATGCCAGGTGCCAGGAGATTCTTTCAGTTTTGACCACTCATATAAGCCTGAGGTCTCATTTTCTGGGTGTTATTACAAACCTGCACTGAGGGCTGAGTGTATTTATTCCCATTAATTCCTTCTTTTCCTGTCTCTTCTGTAAGTTCTGTAAGCAATACATTGTTAGGCTGAAGGATACCAATTCCAGGTCTGTGGGAATTTATCTTTTGGATATGTTAGTAGTGTTGTTGTGATATATGACCTAAAGATAATTTGTGTTAGGAAATGTGATATGTAATTAATTCACGGTGAAATGTAGTGATATGCAATATAAAATTGATCTGTGTTCAGTCTGATTTAAGATCTGTAAACCTAAAGTGTGTTTAGGGTTAACAGAGACTAAAACTGCACGAAAGGGACACGGGGGTTGGGGAAGGAAAGAATTTCTGCCGGGAACAGCTTCGGGACAGCCAAAAAACCCTAAAAGAATGGAAAATGGGGAGAGTGGTCGTACCTTCCCCGGAGATGGGCGTGCTAAGGATGGAACATGGAACGAATTGGAAAAGATTGATATCTTATCTGTTCCGGCCCGATTTAACATTTCCAAACCTTCTCCGGACCCGGCAATCATGGCATTGTTCTACTCTGAACCTATTCAACTGACCCCAGACCTCAACATGAATACCTAATGAAGCTACCACGAAGGAAGAGCGCTACAGTCACCGTCCACTCTCAGCGAAAGGCTGTATAAAAACTGGCAGTGCTGGACACATTTTGTGAACAGAGGGGGTTACGGAGCGATAGGGTCCGTTACCACGTTCACCCAGTGCCGAAACCCCAGGGTTCGACGCTGTTCCTTTTAATTGTGGCTGTTGGAGACTAAATTTAAGTCTCAAAATAAAATTCTAAATTTTGATTTACTGAATTTGGCTTGATGATTTATTACAGTTGTGATGAATTTATGGAACATGACCGGAGCCATGCCTTTACTTCAGCAAAAACATTTTTCTGGTCATGCATAGGAAGACATTATTGCAGTTAAAAATAATTTAGGATATCATACACAATTGTGAAAACTGATATGAAAAGGAACCAGTGTTATCTTGCAAAAATCACAAAATCCACTCTTAACGTAAAGATTACCACTGGCAGAGAGCCTGCTATAGCCAAAGCTGGGTTTTGTGAACGTGACTTTCCTTGCTAATGAGAACACAGCCCCTGTGATTGAAGTCTTCTGCCTAAACACTTCAGCCAGAGGTGGTTGTTCTGACTGTCTATGGCACTGAGAGGATGTTACCAGTGTTTTGTGCAGGGACACATAAGCAAGGACTAGCTCTCTGATATTGTGATCACATTTCTGTGGTTACAGACAGTCCAGGATTCCTTTAATTAGAATCCCCTTCTAATAACTAGATGACTTTCAGATCTAAAAGAATTACCAGCCTGACCACTTAACAAATCGTAGTAGTTTTCTGGTTCCATCAGATTTTCGAGCTGTTTTTTAGATAATATTTCGTTCTTTACTGTGACATGCTGAATCTAAACATCCAGAAGCATTTTATGATTCAGTAAGGGGAAGGATTTTTGTTTGTTTCTTTGTTTGTTTTAAATAAAATCAACAGTTTTGATGCCATTTGCAAATGATTGTGTCTGGAACTGATTGAAATTTTGCAGTTAGGGAAAATCTTTGCAGGAAATCAAGTTTTAGTGAAGCAGATATTTTTATGAGTGTTATCTGCTTTCCATGAAAATCATGTATGTGTTGTGATAAGAATCACAACAAACCATTGAAAAGAAATCCTGAAACAATCCTGCGGATCTAATTGCTTTTTCAGTTCCAACATCACCTGTCCTTCTGTGTGTGCCAAGGGCCTGCCCTTGGCTGCTTTCTCTGAAACACAGGAGGATTAATTTACTCTTACTGAGACAATCTTTCTTCCCTTTAAAATAATTATAATGGTAATCAGAAGTCATGGAGAGAGTTTTTTGGGTAGTTCTGCAGCTAAAGAAGCATGGGAAGTTGAGGGAGGTGCACAAACCCATGCAAAGTATGTCCAGGTTTTGATTTCCTTGCTGTGCACCTGCATGCGAAATATGGTCAGTGGAGTGAGACCAACTCTCTGCAGTGCTTCTGTCTTCCCACTGTGTTTTAAGTGGCACCTCATGGCTGTTGATATTCCTCACACACTTAAGCTACTGGCAGACAGTGAATTCCTTGCCTGGAGTGTAGCTATGTGGGGACTGTACTCAGAGGCAGCAGTGGAGACTATCCAGATGAGAGAAAAGAGGAAAACACTGGAGGGTGGTGGTGCCTTAAGTTTTAGCTTTCATGTTTTCAGATTCTGTGCTGCTTAGATGTAGTTCTGAACCTCACATTAAGTGCTGGTAAGCTCTCTTCACAGAGTAGGTAGACAAAACAAATCCTTTTCCTGCTGAGGACCAAGGACAACTTTCAGGCTCAAAAGCACAAACAACGGTGGACTGAAGGGAGGAACAAGAAGGATGAGACCTCACAATCTGAAGCTGTAATTGGACAATTAAACCCCAATATGAAAATGGAACAAAACTTACAAAAGTGTACGATCTGGTGTCTGGTTAGCCATTTTGGACATTCTTAGTCCACCCTGGATGTAGCCCTGGTCAGGCTCTTGTCCTGCCCAAGGTGAATCCTGGAGACCTTTCAATAAATATCTACTTTAGCTCTGTCCAGTCTCTGTTTCCAGTCAGACTTTCTGAGGTTTTGATTTATCCGGGTGCTTAAGCGCCTATCTGATTATGGCAGTGTGAGGACAGGGAGGCCTTCATGTGTTTGAATATAGTACTCAATGGAACGTTTAGCACAAAGCCAATCAAGAGAAATGGTGGTGGTATATTGAATATATTGCATATACAATTTTCCATAACTTATGTATGTTTTCTGTTTGTAATTTCAATATGAACTTTTCCTTATCCCATAATTGTTCATGTCTCCTCCAATTTCACATATGGTTTGTAGTAAAATTTAGGGTTTCTCTTTCTAGGGCACATTTTCCCCTCTAGCAAGGCTCTGTGTGCATATGGCTCTGGACAGAGTGATACATCTGTTACTCTAATGCTTCATTTCAATTCATTATTTCCCTTGTCATATACTGCATTATGTGGCTCCAGGTTTTTTGTCAACCCTTATATCATTTTCCACATACCTGGAAAACAGAACTTCAGCTTTTTTCTCCCTCTCATTTAAATATAACATGATAAACAAATAAGTACATACATAAATGCATAAATACATAAATTAAAGTGCCTGGGAATTGAAACTAGCCTCTGAAATGTTTTAGCAGTTAAGCTTTTTTTTCCAGCTTGAGTATAAAAGGTCCACTTGTGGCTCCTTTTTGTGTGTTTATTGCTTTGTGCAGCCAGATTTTGACAGAGCCAGAACCAGCAAGTTCTCCAGCAATATTCATTAGACATTAACCTCTCAAGGAGAACCTTTTTGAGTATGTACTTGAAGCTGAAAGGCTCCAATGGCTATTGCAACCCTTTTGTTTGTTTTTAACTGGGGCACTGACATAGCTGAGAAGTTTCAGCATTTAGCTGGGTTGGGAAACATTTTCTCTTGTTTACTTTGGACGAGTAATGGGTCTCTTTCCTTGTTCTAAGGACATAGTTGCTATGTCTCTGCTGCATTTGAAGAGATTAGGAGATTTGATGGTTTTATTTTCAGAATGCTAGTCCAAATATCCATCCCAATGAGAACCAACTGCTACAAATGAAGACCCAGTTCTCAACCACAAATAGCTTGATAAGCAGATTATGTTTGTTCCCTTTGCAAAAGGAAGTTGGAGTATATGTATACCTGCATATTTTAAATGTTTCCTTGATTTGGAGGTTTGGGTTTTTTCCTGTATGAACAGCCTTATCTTGTTCGTTTAGTGCTGTTTGCATATAGTCAATATACCTTGCTGCTGAAGGAGGTTAAAGATAAAAAGTACCACATTTTTTTTGGTGTTGGAAATTCACAAGTTTTGTGTGGGTTGTTTGGTTTTGTTCTGGAGAGGTGTTTTTTTTTTTTTTTTTGGTTTGTTTTTAGTACCCAGGAACAGGAGAAAGAGAAGTCATATTAAAAAGAACACAAAGTTTCCTCGCATTTTATGAATAACAGAGTTTAAGAAGAAATTATTAACTACCAGACATGCAATAAATGAAAGACCTGCATGGTCTTCAGTATTCTTCATGTCAAGTGACCAATGGTCTCCACATGCTAACAGATGTATTTAAATCGCATGTATAGCCTCTTTTTTCACCACTGAGGGGAAGCTTCTTAAATATTTGACAATGGTGTTTAATACCATCAGAAAAGGATGTTTTAAACAAAAAATAAAATTGGTTAAGTAGGAATATAATCCAATATTAAGATGGAAGCTGTATTCTCACCTAAAGTATTCAGAGTCTTCAGTTACAATTTGCCAGAGCTATTATTTTATTTCATATATGAAGAATAGATGTATTTTGCTTTTTCCTCTCCTGGTGATCTCAAGTTTACCTTAGAAATGCAAGGAAGACCAAATCAGACAAGACTTCACAGGTGATGAAACCAAAGCACAAAGGTTGTCCTGCTTTATAACCCAGCTATCTCACAGCATCATTTACCCCCGTGTAAGCCAAGTGCCTAAGCTGGCTGTTTTGATTTAAAGCCCTCTTGCACTAAACAACTTTGTTGTGACATAGAGAAGGCACAAGACAGAGTAGAATGCAACTTTTCTTCCCCCAAATCACACAGATCTCTGTAGAAAACAATTAAAATAATCCAATTTAAATAATTTAAATAACCCAAATCTCTGGTCTTCAAGATGAGGTGCAAGAGCATCATTCTTTCCTTCTGGGAGATCCAGATGACTAAATGTCCATGATGGATCAGGAAAATGGCAATTTCACCTGGCAGCTAATATAAATAAATAAGAAAGAGCAAACGCTTCTCCCAGTTTGAAACTCCCCTTCAAAGTCCCATATAAGTGTGAATATGTAGCGTAAGTGCAAATCAGAGACTTAATGTGATTTCCCAGTCCTCTTTGCAGATATAAGTGCAAAAGAGTAAAGGAGAAACTTCAGCAGTTGAAAAATTCAAGGAGTTCCTGAGCATTCAGACATTTCTCTTTTGTGGGAAAGGAAAGAAGCCATAAACCTCTCAGAGCTGTGGTGAGAAATAATGGCTTGGTCCTTGTCTGCTCATGTGTGAAAGGTGCCATGCAGAAGATCAGTGGAAGAAACCTGGAGCTGAGAGAAGGTGTTACTTTCCATTTATCATAGGAAATGAGGAGACAGATTGGAAAGAGGAGGCACTTTCTGTGGGTTGATTAAAACTTGTTTTTGCAGAGGTAAAGCTATTTCCTTTTCCTTTTCTCCCTTTCCCCCAGTATCTGTGGCTATATTTCCTAGGGGTGTGGTGACTTGGGTACGCAGTGCCGTGGCTGATCTCTGTCTCAAGAGCAGCTCAAACCCCTCTCTCAGATCAGAGAAGCTGCTGTGCTGTGTGCATGTATGTATATGCATATGTGCGGTGTGAAATCCAAATTTAAATCAAGTTCACTTCATCCCATCTGTGGCCTTAACTTACTTGGATGCTCTTCAAAACCTGCAAAAATGAAAGTCTTGAATAAAGTTTGAAGTATCAGAGTCATTGGCTCTTTTTCAACCGGCAGGACACTGCCCTCCCTGAAAATTGTCCCCAGAGTTTCAGTCCTGTCCCCAAGTCAGAGGACTGCAATGTGGCCAACACCCCCAGCTTTCAGGGCTGGCTTTTGCCACCAGCTCTTGCCTGTGCAGAGGAGGAGGATGGACACACCATGCTGCTTGACAGCTGCTGCATCTGGCGCCAGTGCACCCTCTGCTCAGTGCTCCCTGAGCTATCTCTCTGATCATGCTTCCACACCCAGACATGTGCAGAGCTCTCCTTGGGAGAAATGCAGAACAGCAGTATTTACACACAGGTCTTGTAATTTTGACAAGAGGGACCTGGGTTTTCTCATCTTCATAGAAGGCTGCAAATATGAATGTTATCCAAAGGTGCACCAAAACATCCACAGTGTGCAAACATGTCTGTGGATCTCCAAAACTGCAGGTTGTTTCCTGTCCAAAGCTTTTCCTGATTCAAGCTATTTATCTGTTTAATTGGGCAGGTAAGGGGGTACCCAAAGATCGTCCTTTCTGCAAGACCCCCTTTGCAGATGAATATCTCCTCTGGCAGCCTTTTGTTCTCAGCTTGCAGACCCGAGATAGTGGCCATCATCCTGTTCCGGGATCCTGTGTCCTGTGGCACAGGATGCCAGAAGTCACAGAATGGGAAAGAGGCCTCAGGGTTGTATTTCTGCTCTGTGGAGACAAAAAAAAAAAAGGAGGGGCGTGGCAGTTCCTCAGCCCAGCTTTGGCAGGACTTCACATGTATGCTGTGCATGGCTGTGGCTGCTTGTGCCTGCAAGGATACGCTACTTGGCAGGCATGATTTAGGTCCCTTCCTCTGAAAATCTGACTCTATTTTTCAATCAAAAAAAATTTTTTTTTCCTTTGGGTATTGCATTTTATATGATGTTGCTACCAATGCCAGATGACAACAATCCCCCCTGCCACTGTGGAATGAAATGAAGGAGAAAATGTGGACACAAAAGGAAAAATTGTTTTGATTTGGAAGCGTTTGTTAATGATTCCCCCTTTGGTTTCAGGCTGGAATGATTTTCTTCCTTCACTGCTTCGTATGTGTCTAGGTACAGAGAGACCACATCAGGCAGTCCAAATACTTGGGATGCCATAGTTTGACAAGACAATATTGCAGACATGCCATTAGCATTCATGATTATCAAAGACAGGGTGGAAAAGAAATTGTCTTACTCTTACAATATGAATATATCTATTTCACAGCTTTTTCAGAGGCAGATACGATGCAATCACTTGTGACACTGGATTTTTAAGTTTTGCTGCCACTCTGCCCTGTTTTTATCTGTCACTTGAGATTTCTTGTCCCTGGAAAAAATCAAAAGATTTTAAGATGAAAAAAAAATAATTCTCCATCACTTTTGAAATGGCCTCATATCTTAGTGTCAGTGGGGATGTTGCATCACTGGTAAATTCAGCATTTAACATACACATTATTGCTTGCCCTGGGGAGGTGGGAGAGAGAACAAGTTATTTCATCTGATACTATCAAATGATGATTTATGGCCTTTTTTTCTGACTTTTATCTAGTCTTTTCATTGTTCATAACCTTACAAAATACCTGTTGGGTTTCTCTTGCTCTTCTATGGGGACAGCAGAGTTTTAAATAAGAGTGAAATTAAATGGAAAACTAAATTGTAACCAGCATGATGCTCACAATAATCCAGTACACTGGGGTGCTGTACAGTATTGATCTCCTGATGTTTCACTGGGGGGGTTTACTTAAAGCCAAACTTCTTTATAAAGTTGCAGGTTTTCCATTGAAATTCCCTTCCATTATAGTGGTGAGTTGTACCAGGCTCTAAGTTAACATGATTAGCTCTGATGCAAAACAGAAGTTTGAGATTTTAAAAAAAGTCTGTCTGGATTGTTATTTATCTTTGTTAATGACTGAGCTGCAATGTCTGTGACAGTTCCCAGTTAATGCCACTTAAAAAAAAAAAAAAGAGAACCAAGAGCACGGCCTTCTTAGATTTAAAAACAATTACTGTCTGCAGAGAGAAAGGGAGTGAGAAATTAATCCATGCAAAGATGTAAGAGTAGATGGTTTCATGAGAAACTTACTTTCTACCACAAAACAAAGAAGCTGACAAGAAATAAATTTCCTGATATAAACTTAGTTAACTTTTTTATACAAAGGCAGTAAACTCACCTACATACATTAAAATTTCCACATTTTCTGTATTTATTCAAAAAATGTTGGCATACCCAATAAAAGAAGAAAAGTATATGTAAATCATACCTAGGGCACCTCCTGTTTGTTTTCTTCAATATTAAAAAAAAAAAAAAAAAAAAAAAAAAAAAAAAAGTGGGGCAGTCTTTTATTTTTCATCTCTGAGGTGGGAGATTAATGCACATAAAAAGATGGGCCTTTGTCTTTACAGAGATGCAGCATATAAATTGAGTTTTGCCATATATTTGTGGGAGAGGAAAAGTAAGGTGGGTAAATGCTCCCCAGTTTGGATTTAGACCTCTCCAACAGAGTTGTCTATGTGAGAAGCAGACAGTCATCTTTTTATTTCTTGATTATTAAAAGAAGAGGAGCAAGAACCTCTATAGTGTGCTTCATCTCTTTCTCAGGGGGATAGCTAAAACAGATGATATGAAACATGCCTTAGCAGAGGCAATTTCTCCCCCACTTCCATTGGGCTCTTGATCTGTGACCAAAGATCCATCCATCCATCCATCCATCCATCCATCCATCCATCCATCCATCCATCCATCCGTCCGTCCGTCCATCCATCCATCCATCCATCCATCCATCCAGTGCATCCTTCAGAACATGGCTTTATGATTTCAGCATAGGCTATCTGTTAAGTCAGACGTCAGAGCTGTTCATGGGTGTTTAGTCATGAGACCAATGGCTACAGCAGGGACCTGCCAGTTCTGTCTCAGATGCTGAAATCAGAACAGCAGAGGACTAGGAGGGAGATAAATTGCATCTATGTGCTTTGGGGAAGAAGTCTTAGTTTCAAAGGAAGCAGCTGTCTTTTATCTTATTTCTGGTCAGTGAAGATCCAGTGAATCATGATGAAGACAGAGGTGAATTTGGCTTCCTTTAAAAAAAAAAAAAAAAGAAAAAAAAAAGTTTTCCCTGGATTAGTTTTTTAAAAAATAAATAAAATAATTGATGACAGTACGTGGCCTTGTTCTGATCCTTGGTGCTGTTGGAATAGAAAATCATTTATGTTCTTTCCCTGCTGAGAGTTCACTCAAGACTTTAAATTGCCATTGTCGCCTAAGACTTAGAAATTAGGAGAATATCCATCTAAAGGTGCCAAAATACAGGAGGGACATAGAATCCTAAATCTTTTTCTTTCAGTGGCAGCCAAGAAAAAAGACAGTTCAAAAAATGGGCCATAACCACTTCATAGAGTCTCTTGCAATTTCATCTGAGTATAAAAAAAATGAAGAAAGTGATTTTCAATGACAAGCTCAGAAACAGGGTTAGTACATTTCATTCTGTGGGATCTAATCTCTCAAATGGCCAAGGTTATGGTGTTGTGATTAATCACCTCACTTGTTGCATGGTGCTCCTGTCTCTGCCTAGTGCTGATAGAGATCAGCAGCCTCTGATGTTCAGATACAACTCCCAAGATTCACTTAGGATTCTCAAATGTCCAGCAGCTTTGGGCTAGAAAAGCATCATGGACATCTCTCAGGTTTTATTTAGGAATAATCTTTGGGATGTAAACTTGGATATACCATGGCATAGGGAATTCACAGATTAGAAGCCTTTTGTATGTATCAAGCCTGTCTGTGCTTCAAACCATATTCCTCCTGCCCAAGTTTGTGAATGGTCTTTTATGTCAGTTTTCTCTACAAGGTAAAGTGATCTCAGCCTTGTGATGCCAAACACTCTGGAGGAGAGGTGCCATATATGAGCTCCACTAGTAGCATTTGAGCTGCGCTTAATGGAAATGTCCATATAATTAAATGTACTAGCCCTGTTTCTGAGCTTGTCATTGAAAATCAGTTTTTCCATTTTCTTTATACTCAGATGAAATTGCAAGAGACTCTGATGTGCCTATGGCCTATTTTCCAGTTCTGACATCTGATTTAACAGATAGCCTATGTTGAAACCATAAAGTCATGTTCTGAAGGATGCAATGGATGGATGGATGGATGGATGGATCTTTGGATGGATGGATCTTCGGTTAAAGATCAAGAGCCCAGTATTAATTGAGGCTGATCCCATCACCTGCCTAGGGTTCAAGGGAGGTGTTTCTTATCATGTGAATGTATAGCAAATATATTAAATGAGTGCATGTATCAAAATCAGCCATCTTGACCAAATTCTTACCCATTCCTTTAACAAAAGGCCCAGATGCATGTCCATCACATAACCTTTTGTGTCTTAAGACAGGACTGGGTCAGGCCCTGTGAGAAGAAGTGCAGCAGTTTCTGTGCATGATGTCCACAAGCACTGTTGTCTCCCTGGATGGACGGATGGATGAACACGCTCCGTATGTTGAGCTCTTCGCAACATGTGCCAACACTTTGGAGGAATGGATGAATCTACAGTCTGGGAGTTGAGGAGACTCTGAAGAGCCCTCTGGAAACAGAAAGATGAGGTCCAGGCTGAAGCCTACCTAAGTAATTTCTTTTGCAGCTCAATCCCAGGTACACACAAGTAGCGGATTAGAAAGAAAGCAGATGGCTTGGACTCTGGGCAGATGCTTTGGCTCTGGCAGCTTTGTGATGGTACTGCTGGAGGCTGCAACACTACTTGAGAGTAAAAATTCAAAATGTTGAAGTCCTGGAATGAAGTAGAGAGGTATTTCTGAAATTACTTTGGCAACTGAGTCAGTTATTGATTGATACTTCAGATACCCAGGGAAAGACCTGCATCAGTAGTTGGGGACAAGACATAAATCCAAGGACTAGCTACATACAGACCTCGAAATATGTCATGAGTCTTTTCCTTTCTCTCTTTTCCCTATTTAAACTCTCAACAATTGATGATCCTACTAGAAATCCTGTTAGAGGCTTGGCTTTACTCACGTTCCTGAGACTTGACAAATTGCTTTACACAGGCTATGGAAACTGCAATATCTCAGTCCCCAAACAGGCAGCAAAATTTCCTGGAGTTAAGGCCAGAACCAGCCAGTTCATCATCTAACCTGACCTCTGCTATACTTATCTCAAGCTAATAAGATTCATCTAGTTTCTACCGCACCGTCCCAGTAACTTGGCTTACAATAAAGCTGTTATTTCTGGTCTGGAGGTGAATGACTGCTGAGTTAAGCTGTGTATGATCAAGTTTTCCTCTTTTCTCAGTCACTATGCAATGGTGATATATTTTGCTTCATTCCAAAATGGAATGAAAGGTATGTGTTTGTTTAAATAATACCCATAAAACTATTTTTTTTAAACACCCAACTATCCCAAGCTTCAAGCAAAACATTTAATATAAAGAAAACTGAAATGATTTGTTTTGATAACAAAATATAAAGCATTCAATTTTTTCAAAATTTCTTCACTTGCCTAATGTGTAATACAGAAGTTAAATGGGGAAACAAAATATCATTCAAAGTCAGAATGTTCTGTTCCATTTTTAAAGCGGAGTCACACCAAAATCAAGATGTAACATTTAGATATAGACAAAGATAACACTGAAGTATTTTAAATACAGATTTCAAAGATAATTAGCTGGCCTCCTGCTAAACTTGTAGTTTTTGGGTAAGAGAAGATCAGTCAGAGATCAGGAGAACTTGCTTTTCTATGCAGTATAGATAAAGCTGCACTGGAAATTACATAGATAAGTTTGCCCAAATCTGGATGCTCCAATTACTCATCTTATTGGTAGTTTTGGATAGTAACTCAATCACTGGAAAATCCCTCATCAGTCCATCTGCTGAGCTCTCACATGAGCAGCTTTCAGAAGTACAGGAGCCTGTGGTCATTTGGCATAAAAATTATGTAGGTGGCAAATCTAGGCAGGATTTTGTTGTGTGATGCTTTCCCTTTCCCAATTAATGTGATTTCCTTCATAGGTCAAAAGGATGGATCACTTAGTGGTTAAGAAGGATGGTGGTCCAAATACATCCTGCACATTTCCTTTTGGTCTGTGGCCTAGTCCCTGTTGCTTTTCTCAGCCTGTTGACTCAGCCAAAATGGTCAAACTGTCTTATTGCAGTAGCTCAGGACTCAGGGGCTGTATCCAAGACAAGTGTGGGTGACAGCCTCTCATACCTTTTTTGGTGAACTGCAGATTATTAACATTAAGTGTCATACAAGGAAACTGCATTGCCCAACCTGTATTAATTAAAATATTGCATGTTACATAGCCTCAGAGGACTGCAAGTGTTTTCCAGAAGGATATACTTTTTAAAGAATTTGCATGTACCTAGAAATTTGAGGCCATATCTTCCTATTTAGATTTTACAAGGTAAATCTCAACATTATTAGCAACCAGACAAGAAGTGTCATCATAAGTCAGGATTTTTTTTGAAGTTCATCTTTCCTGAGGGTTGTACTAAGTTATTCTTTAAAGGGGTACATCTCACACCAGGAAATCACTCTGAAAAGGCACCCTGGGAAGTTCTGCTGCTTTGTTTCTTGTTGGAATATTAGAATTTATGCAAATTGGACACTTTATTTCCCACAAATCTGCATTTAATATTCCAGCTGGCACTTAATTCTGTTCTGACTGCAAAGGAAGTCAGTCCTGAATAGCATCTGAAGATGCCTGATGTATGTTTCCTATGAAACCATTGTAAGAACTTCAGTGATTTTTCAAATAATTAAATATAATAAACTGGCTGGTCATGGGTGTCGGTCAGTCCAGATAGTCAATGTTTCACTGAAAGCCAGTAGAAATTAAGAAAAAACAACATCTGTGCACTATGTTTAAGTTGAAATATTTTTTTACTGTAGGAACAAAACCAACAAAACCAAAAATGGAGATTTTTCCCTTTTGTATAGGTGGCTCTGCTGATCTTCGGCTGCTCTTTTATTAGTCTTATCCAAAAATAAGCTGTAAAGTGCAAATCAGAAACACAGTCCTGTGAACACTGATCTGGGCAAATTTGGGTGAAGGAATCATGACCTGCTCCCTGGTGTTGTTGATGTGTGATTTTGATCAGTGGTTAGACCAGCACAGAGTGTTTTGCTCTGTGTGGTGATGCAGCTCTGTGGCCAGGGTAATGATGGGTGAGATTAGACCTGCAGTCCTGCCAGTCCCAGCTGTTCTCCTGGCCCTGGGGAAACCCAAGCACCAGGAACATTTTGAGACTGGCATTCAAGGGCAGGGTGAAATCCCGCCTAAGAAGTGCCTGCCTCTCTGCAGGATCTATATGAGCAGCATAGGCTGTGTAGGCAAAGGTTTAATTTCTGATTGGGCTGGTTAGAAAGGGGTTTGAATTCTGAGTATCTGCCTGACAACACTATTCTCTGAAGCTCTTTACTTACACCCTAATCCTCTAAATATTTTCAGCTAGGAACCACCAAAGGAATAGCTGGATGAATGCCAGTGTGCTATTTGCTGATGCAGTCTGCTTTCTAAATTGAGTTTCATTCAATGAAACATTATCCCTTTTGTTGTGATAAAGTATCATATTGCTGGACACATCCATACATATCATTTTCAACTAGTTAATATGACACGAGGATTTCCTGTGTGAAGTAAGTGTAAATTAAATTGTCCTAAGTGAAGGAAATCCATTCCCCTATGTGAGCTCAGTGCAGAGCATATTCACTTTTGACTTTCCATTTATGGTAGCTGGTGAGTGTTTTTAAAGCTTGTCATATATAGGTCACAGAATAATTTGTGAGAATGAGAATATGATTTTTCCATGTAGAAAGGTAAAGCACTGTCACAGGCTTACCTCCTTAGTAATATTCATTTAGAGAATAGAGAGCGCAGATTTCTGAATTTTAATATAAGGGCCCTGCCTCCTATGTAAAGCAAGACCTCAGGTGATATATCAACCATTTATTGATCTTCCCTAATGGGATGAATTTTGCCTATCAGAATTAGTGAAGAGCAATCCAAATTTTAACTCAGCGTCTCATCTGTGCACCTAATTTTAATTTCATTATTATCAGCAGTTTGGAGTCTGACTCGGTTTGATATTAACAACAAGTATTTGTTTGGGAGTCTTCTTAATTAAACTGAAATGTCAACTTTATGCCTCTATGTGATTTTATTTTCTAATTTAAAGTTGTGTTCTACAGGAAGTGCTTTAATTTAAATACATCTCTTGGGAGATACTTATTTATTTTGTGAATTTCGAATAAGTTGCTGTCTTTGAAATAAACAAGCCATGCAATGGAACAATATTATCTCGAAGGTATGAAATGAAAGTTGGAGTGTTGCAGAACTGCTGACCAGAGGCGTCTCTAGTCCTGACCAAAGGGTAGCTCTCCAGATGGGCTGCTGCAGGCTCCATAGCTCCACAGACTATGAGGCTGGGGATTTAAGGGCTTCCTTGCTTTGGTGCTGAGAAACTGCAGAGATTAGATAGGAAGCCCACAGATTTTGCTTTTTCAGACATTTTTCAAATATTGGTACTTTTTTTTTCTGAATTTGGACAGAATTTCAATGTGTCTGCCTGTCGCCATGAAATAGGGTGACCTTTCAACACAAGGCTCTGATAAGCACATGCTTAACTGGTTTTTGAATCAGAACTACATAGGAAAAATCTGAAAGAGTTGGGACAGCTCAGTGTGGAGAAAAAAAAGTCTCTGGGGGAATTTTATCTATAAATATTTGATGAAGGAGATTAAAAGACAGAGTTGGACTTTTCTTGGCAGTGTCCGGTGTGTGTACAGGACGCGATGAACCTCAACTGAAACAAAAGAAATTGTTTTTAAACATGAGAAAAAAGCTTTTTCACTGTGAGAGTGGCCAAACTCTGACACCAGTTACCAAGAGAAGTTATTTAGACCATTTGAATTTTCAAAAAAAATCAGCTTGCCACAGCCCTGAGTAGCCTATTTTCACCTACTGTGCTTTGACCAGGGTAATGAACTCACTGATCTCCAGAGCTACCTTCCCACTTCCATGATTCTGGGATGCTGTGTAACTGCAGGGCACCTTAGTCCCTCCTCAACCATCCCCAGGTGGGGTCGCTGCAGGAAGGGGACTTTTTAATCTGAGAGCTGATGTTCAGCCTTCATAGCCATTCCAGAATGATGCAGACAGGACAGTACCATTGCTTTCACGAGGGTTTTGAAGTGGGAATCTGTGCCTTAAACATTAGATCTCCTTTTCACTGGAGGGTATTCTGAAATCCTCAATGGTTCTACATTAAAGGAAAACAAATAGTTGAAATACTGGCCCCAGACAAGGCAGTGGCAAAATTCCCAGCAACTTTAATGGATCCAAGAATCCACCAAAGTCAAGGTACTTGTAGACAGCCATGCATCTATGTTAAGTCCAAAATTTATTTACAGCCTTCTGGAGTATTTATCTTTGAAAAACAATCTTTGCAGAGCATCTATCTAGAGTGGCTAACTGCCTCGAAAGCAGAGGCATTTGCCACCGATTACTGAGGATTGTATTTAAAAATGAAACAATGCCATTCACAGTGGGACTAATTTTTAGCTATAAGAAGTACACCAGACATTAAAAATAATTATGAACTTTTCCATTTCTGAGCAACTGAGAGACTTACATAAGCAGCTTTGGAAATCTGAAAGACAACTCCAAAATAATCCTAAAAGCTGGATTAATAGTTTTATTTTTATATATGCAATATTATAGTTGGTTAATATTACATCTTAATAGACAAGGGGGAAGTTTTTTTTTTTTTTTTTTTTTGTGTTTTTTTTTTTTTTTTTTTTTTTTTTTTTTTTTTTCTTGAATTTCATGGCCGGAGTTATTATACTAGGTTCTTGCACTATGTGTTTCTCAGGAAAATACTATGGGATGTATTAACCCATTGTTACTGGTGAGATTAGCTGTGTTTTCAAATTGGAAGTTTGGAGATGCAGGATTTGCATACATATGACCATTGCAGGTGCAGAAATACAGCCCATGTGCATTCATCGCAAACAGTTCAATGCAGCGTAAATTTAGCACCTGTCTTAATTGGGAGCATCCTTTGGATTTTGGAGTCTTCAGGGCCTAAAAGTGGGGTGCTTAATTCATATCTAGACCTGAAAAGTTGTCCTGGAAATACATAACCCAAGCATAATCCAGTTGTACTCTACATTGAAAATTGTCAAACATTTGCTAGATACAGATACAGATACAGATACAGATACAGATACAGATACAGATACAGATACAGATACAGAGAGGATACTTATCTGAAAAAAACAGCAAAGTTAAGTTGTTTCTTTGTCTTTTAATTTTGTGACAGTTTATCACCAAACATTTGTTAGGGAATATTTAAGAATATTTGGCATAAGGATAGATAAATATAAAAAATGCACAAAAGGTGAAGTTCAGAAGTAGTGGAAGTTTAGTCACAATATTTGTTTCTTGCTTCAACACAGTGAGATCATCTGTGCCCTCACAGAGCAGCTGCAGTGGGCTGTGTCTGCCACCCCATGTGCAGCCTCCCCCTACAGCTCCTTCAGCCTGGGGCACGTCTTGCACCTCTCTGTGTCATTTCAGCAACAGAAAGGGGCTGAATCACAAGCAGAATCAGGTGCTTTCTGTCCCACTTCAAGACATACAATAGTTAGAAAATTTTTAATTAAATTATCTGTTTGCACGATGCTCAAAGAATTAATCTCGTATTAGAAAACATTTGGGCTTTTCCTTTCTGCCTTCCTCATCTCCTTGAGAAGTGTTCATAACACTCACTCTGGGGTTTGGAGTGGTGGAAGATATATTTTGATAGATATTTTCTTGAGCAAGATATCAAACATTCAACAATTCTTCACAGCTATTAGATTTAGCCATTTCCAAAGAACAAAGCAGAGGATTAATTTCCCAGCCAATTTGTCTGCTCTTTAATATGTTCTGAGATATTTTTCCAATCCAAATTTTAAAAACAGCCTGCAATCCACCCATGTTCTCTAAGTAATATCTGTAATGTTGTTCCTTACAAAGAGTGACAATGGCAGCAGTTGTTCCTTGGCTGTATTCCCAGCAAGTATAATTTAACAGGTGAGAAATAAAGTATGTGAGTGAGATAACAGTGTGATACTCTAAATTTAGATGATATTGAGGGCTTTTTTGTAAATTGCAAATATTCTTTCTGTTTTTTTCTCAGTAGGCATGGAAAATCTCAGCATCATCTTTATTAAAAACAAAGAAGGTTCTGGAGTTTGACTGAAAAAAAGGAGTTCTATCTTTTTGCAAGTTGCTATAAATCAAAGAACAATTTTTGTTTTGGTTTGTTTGTTTCACAGCTTTCTTATGAAAGAAAATTGCTTTGGAGCTACTGTTAAGAAAGATAGCCAGGAGCCAGGGTGTTACTGTAAATTTTGCTTGTAAATCATATTTGATTAAATACCCATTTTAGCTGACTGAAGAGTTCATTTCTGCTCTGCAAGAAGTCTGGTGGAGAGTAGTGAAGACATTTAGTTTTCTTCCTTGACTCAGCTCAGACTGATCCAAGAACACTAGTTCTATGCAGTACATTCTGAAAACTCTTGCCACCTAAATACATCTTTTTTGGGTTTGTTTTTTTTTTAACCTTTCCATGTTATGATGACATCACTGGTGTATGCTGGGATTCTGTGTTGATTCTTGCTTTTTTTCAAGTCCCAATAATGGCATTTTGAAAAAGAGGAATTTGGGAAAGCTCAGGGTCTGTTGTGATGCACTGATAAATAGGGCAGTTGTTAGATTTCTAGGGAGAAGTGTACCGATGTCATGCATCCAGTAGGAAATCTTGTTTGGGTGCCTCTTACACAAAGTTTCTCCAGAAGTTCAGATCATTTTCCATGAACACAAAAGCATCCTTTTATTTGAAAAGGAAGGTATTTATTTTGAGGCACAGCAAGAAGACGTTGCTGTAGCTAACTGATAAGGCTGAAAGTAGATTTACATGTGATGGATTTAGGATTCCAGATCTGCATTCCTAAATAGGCAATGCCACTTACCATCAGGGCAAAACTTGATGTTAAGACACAAGGACTTACAGTGCTACATCTTGTAGACACTTTTGGAAGTCTTATCCATTGACTTCATGGCCAAGAGTAGTTATACCTTGTAGGTTCTTTTAAAAATCCATTGGCTCAATGGCCAAGAGTAACTATGTAGTAACTGTGATTATCATGTTTTACCAAAATATTTATACAGTCTGTCCATAAAGAGACAACGATCAGTGTTTTCCAAGACAATAATCTATCTGATCTTACATAAAATGCTATCCAATCCTACATGCAAAGGGCGAATTGTCATTGAGTTAGAGAGGAAGTCGAAACTACAATATTCCGCATCATTCTATCAGTTCTATTACAGTGAAAGATGGGATGTAGCCCTTCATGAGGTGTATCTGTTCATTTCCACAGGCTCTTTGTTGCAGAATTGGAAATAAAAAGATTCTCTAAAGGGTTTCTTCCTAAACTTGTTTAATGTGTCTGCATTTTGTTAATTTATTTGGAAGTAAGTTTTTAAAGCCAAATATTATTACACTATAATGTGCAATACTGAGCTTATTTGATTAAAGATATGTTATTACTTGGAGCCTATTAAAAATAGTTAAGCATCTCAACCTTGGATTTTGAATTGAAATATGTAATGATCCATGAATTCTCTGCTCTGAGTAGCCTGTCGATCGATATGGATTTCAATACCCTTATATTTTAACAGCTCTCTTTCTTACCTTTCGTTAACATTTGTCATTTTGATAGTCTTCATGGCTATCTTAGAACCTAAGTACCTTCTCAAAATTTTATGTTAAGAATATAATAATAAAACTCAAACAACAGGAAGTCATAAAACTTACATTCATGTTTTCCTTCCATTTTAACGAGCCAGAGTTTGATATTTTCCTTTCACCATTATCTCTTTACCTAGGGAGTGATCCCAATGGTTTCAGTAAGAATGCCTAGAGAACAGAGTAGTATTCAGTCAATAAAATAGACTCAAAATGCATCTATTTTCCCAGTAATATGTACTCCTTTCACAAGCATCTTTAAAAATAGGAAGAGGGAAAAAGGTATAGAAAAATTCTGTGATTCTAAACTTCCCTTCATATTCATGGATAAGCTAAGGGATAACAGAGAATCTGATCATTAAGACAGTGTTCTCAGTATTAGCCATCTTTTACATTAAAAAAAAGGAAGTTGATTTAGTTTCAGCCTCTGAAATCTTCTTTCAATGATGGCTGCCAATTTAGTTTAGAATATCAACTACTATGTAGTTATACAATTCATCACAGTTACTGAAATTAGACAGAAGTAGAATTATATGACTTAGCATTTCGGAATCTTCAGCTGAGTTTTTCGTATACTGTATCCAGTTTTATGCCAGGCTGAGAAGGAGGCTGGATCAGAGACAAACTAATCTGTGGATATCTTGGCAATACTTACTGCCTTAAACACCAAAGAAATCCTGTAGATTCTACAGTTTCATGAAAACATCTTAACTGGAGAAAGGGAAAGGGCCTGAAGATTTGAAAATACACAGATAGACACTACGGTGGATATTGACCATGATGCTCAGTGTCAGGGATTATTTTTGCATAGAGAACTGTGTTTTAAGTAGCTTGATCAGTTTTTGCTCTGTCAGTTGCAGCTTTCTGTAGGTGGTTACACTTTATTAGCTGGCAGGATGATGGTATGTTTCCTTGAGATGGACCAGAGAATATTAGTCTGCCTGCTGATGCTCCACAGTGTTGTCTGAAAGGAAAGCAGAGTGTAACCACTCTGGCAATGAAGAGTTGAGATCCATGCTTTTACAGGAACTGGGTGTGAGAATATAGTGAGCTGGTTTATTGACCTTGTTGCCCTTCTCGCTGAATGATCTTGTCTTCTTGTAAACTTCCGTGTCCTACATCTTCATAATTCTGTCATAGTGTGACTCAGTTTTGCACATGGTCATGGAAGTAAGTACCATGTAACCATTACATGCATCAAATGCCTCATCTATTGTTACCCTGGTTTTTCTGAGTTTTTTATAGCCTTTTGAAATTTCAGAAAATGGAGTCAGATCTTTAGTTACTGTACAATATTATGAGCAGTTTCTACCTTTTTCCCACATATGTAACATAAACAAATCCTTTGTTTTTCCCTCTCTGTCCTTTGTTTGCATATTTCTAACCTGAAAACAATTGTAACTGACAGTTGGTCTAGCCACTGAGGCTGAGGGGTGTTTAACCCCAGAAGCCAATCTTTAGCCAGACCCACAAATATATAAGAAGTAAGAAATAAACAAGGAGGCTCTCTCTCCGCCCTGACTCAGCTTTGACCTGGCAGGAGGAACATCTCTACTCTGCGAAATTTGTCGTCTACAGTGATTGCTTTGCGTGTCTCGGTGACAATCTATTACCTCTGGTGGGTGTCTGACCCACCAAGAGGGTTCATCTGGACTCTGGTCTGCTACTGACTTCCATTTAAGGTCTCCCAAAACTGAGGAGGTGAAGAAATTTTTTCAAAGCCTTTGGAGAAGAAAATGAACTGCTGTGCCTACTGAGATCAACTGCTCAGTCTAAACACATGTCATCATATTATTTCTCATGGCAGGAAATTTAGGTTAATATATATTCCATGGCAAGGATTTGGGCACTGTTGGCCTCTCACCAGCTGGACAAAGTCTCCTGGCTTCTTCACAATTCATACATTAATGTCACAGCTCAGTGCAGATATGAGTTGGGAGAGTAAATATACATATTGCTTACCACAGAGAAAGCCAAACTGTCAAAGGAAAGGTTAAGCAGAACTTTACCTGAAACTGCAAACATCAGTATGTTAAGTAGCTCCAAAATAGAGTAATATGAGTGATAAGGTGGTTTATCCATGAAAGAAACTTGCAATCTACTGGCAGCAAGAAAGAGAGAGAAAAACGAACATTTAATATACAGAGGATTTAAAATTCCTCCTTAGAAATCGCTGTCAACTTCGGTCACCTAATAGGTGAAAAAGTAATGCTGTTCAGGGACTGAGTTTTGGAAGAGGTCCTGAGGCAGGTGTAGGTGAGACCTTCGCCACAAGCAGAAGAAGCAGTTTAAATATGTTTTCTTTGGTGAGTTATTTGTGCACAGGTTTGTTTCCCCAGTCTTGATATTGGAACGTGTCAGCTTATCTTTCACTCTTCACATCTCTGTTCTGATATTTTCCTGTCATTTTTTGACATGACAAATGTGAGTTGCTCTGGGGACTCAGGCTATCTGGAGCCAAATGGCCATCATATCTCCAAATGGCCAAGCCTGCACTGGCTGCTGTCCTGGGGATGGACATGGTGTCCCTGCTCCTCAGCAGTGCTGCCAATGCATTTCTTCCAGGCTTGTTACCCCACTAGAAAGGAAAAGTGGAGCTGACAGGAGTTTGTAGGCTGGAAAAATGCATAGGTTTCCTGTTGCTAAGCATGCTGTGAAGAAAGAGGGGTGAATTTGTGGGTATATTTTTCAGCAGTCAGCTTTAAGGTGTACAGAAACTTTTAAAAATGTATAGTTTCGTTGAAGGTCTCCAGTCTGACTTTCAGGTGTACGACTTGAGGATGGTGACTTTTTGGAGGGTGTCAATCTGCAGTGAATCCAATACTGGGGTATAAACCAACTAATATCACTCCTTTGACCAGGGAAGGAGAGGTTAAGTGACAGAGGAGTTAAAGTGGCTGCAGGCCACCTCTGTATGGAGATGGATGCTCACCTGGTCCTGGGGAGGAGCAGTAGATGAAGGGCTGAGCCTGGTCCCACTGTGGCTTCAGCTGATGGCATGTGCCCTGCTGGAGCCTCTCTGTAATGACAATGTGCATGTTTCAGTTGTACCATTTCTATATTCTTCATATTTTTCCTGTGGAAATAAACAAAACAAATGTTTCTGTGTATAAAAGTGGATCAGCTGCAGTTAAGAATGCCTTCTGCACCAATAGCTACAATTAAAAGCAGATTATTTGCATGAGTGGGAATATCTGAGAAATGTCACCTTTTAGGTAAATTTATAGCAGTTTATTTTATCATTATAGATACAAAATACATATTAAGTAAGATGGTGCTAAATAGAGTTATAAAACAGACAGAAGCCTCATGCAAAGGGCTGGCAGCAATACCTCAAAACCCAGTCTATCAGGGAACTTGAGACCCAGGCAAGTGGATAGCACATCTAAAGGACAAGCCAAACACCCATCCTCTGGGTGCTCTCCTGGGGGATGTCAGTTGCTCACTGTCCACATGCACCAAAATCCTCCACCTGTCTCCCCACCAGCATCTCTCGCCCCTGAAGGGAGACAGGCTCCTGCACAAGGGCCCCTGTGTTTTCTCCCTCCTTCATTCAGTTCCACAGTTGCCTTCCTGTGCTAATGCCTACAGTTCTTTCCTTAAATTGCTTGAGGGTTTTTAGCTGCATGGTGCCTGGTGGAACTGGGTACCAAGCTCTGTCTGGGAAGGTCAAGCTCTCTTCCGTACTCCACAGGTGATCTCTCCACCCAGTGCTCCCATTTCCCTCGTATTTTTGTTTCTTATCTTAGATTGGTGACTCAGAGAAAAGAGTGCTCCTAAAAACATAATTATTCCAAGGGCCCCCTAAAGGGTCCTTGGAGCTGTTGAAGCCTTGGCCTTCAGGAGCTAGGGAAACACCTGAAATAACAATTTTTCTAGCTGCAACTGAAAAAAAAGCACAAGTTGCAAATACTTTTGTTAAGGTGACTTCATGCTTGACAAAGGGCTGACTGGTGAGCAAGCACTCTCTCCTTGGGAGAGCTACAATCTACTAACAGTGAGCAAAACTAGTTGTCAGCCAGCTTTCAAAAGAAACTCCACAAAAAACCCCAAAAAACCAAAACACCAAACCAAAAAAACCGCAAACAACACATATTTTTTCAGCCTTACACCATTCTGGGGAAAGAAGGGAGGGTATAAATGGGATGCTGAGGTTAAGAATATGTTTGGGACCCATCAGGAAATTCCCTTTTGGTAAACCAGCTTTCTGTGCATGAGCTGCTGGTAAGTAGGATTCACATTGCACTGGGTTCTCTGCCTCCTGTGCTGGAAGCCAACGCAAGGCTGGTGGCTGGCTTCAAACAGATGATTTTCTATAGGAACAGAATATTAAACTGTGGAAAACAGGGAATCTCACTGGGAAGCTTTTTTTACTGGAGTTAATCATCAGCTGATGTACTCCTCAGCTGCAGTTTGGCTAATGCCAGCAGGTTTGAGGGTGCTTATCAAGTTGAACTGTTCATGATTTCCTATGTCTTTATCTGAACCCTTTCACTACTGCAGCTGGTTTACCTCAAAATAATAGATAATTCAGCATGGTTCAAGTTGTTTTTCCTTATTTTGAACCCCCTCCTTCCCAATTAAAGATGATAACCCAGAGCAGACTCATTATTAATTTGAGAGAAGAATCTTAAGAACCACACTTACTTTAGATACTCATTCAAAAAGTTTACAGTTAATTTATCCAGACACCTTACATACATCATTCTAATTTCTTGTCCATCCCATCTAGTTTTTGTGACCTTCATGTGATGATTAAACCATGCTTGGAAGCAATCACAGTGAATTGAAGTAGAAGATGTGAAGACCTGCTAAGACTTATGCTGGTGCATCAATCAGAGCCTCTAGATTGTCAATTTTCTTTTTCTTTTTTTTTTTTTTTTTTTTTTTTAAGATCTGACCCATCATGACTTACTTGAGTGCTATTTGTAGGGTTTTCTGTTTTATGTGTCTGGTTTGGTCATTTGTTTGGATATGGATACTATGGATAGATAGAATGAAATTAGGCAGTCTAGAAACACTTGGGTAATACCATAGTCAGAAACAGTGATATTGATATATCTGAATACTTTGTAGGTTGCTTTTCGGTTACAACACCTGTCTACAGACATGGTTCATTTAAGATTGCTATAAAGATGGAAATGTCCTAAAGATGGTTACCTAATGCAGTTTTCAGAGCAAAGATGGACCAGATAAAAATGTATTCATCAGAACAAGAAATAAAACCCTGGAAATGCAGAGAGTTGGTTTTGGCTGAATGTCATAAATATGCAAATTGTAAGACTTGAAAACAGAGGGAAGAAAGAGAGGAAATAATCCTTATGGCTCTGACTCTGAAGGAGAAATTTTTCCCTTAAATTTTCCATTCTTCTTTGACTGCCAGCTCGAAGAAGGCTGTGACAGGTAGCAGAATGTATTGGTGGCAGTAACTATTAATAGATGTGATAGTTGCAATAATGTCTAATTGCCCCTGGTGTGTGTTCAATGAATGTTTATTGTACAAATGCAATGGAAATATTTCTTGTACAGGACATATAAAAATATAAATGTGGCAGCAGTCCTCAAGAATTTCTTTGAAGCACAGGTTAATCTAGGGAAAAATAGCTTGAAAAAACCTTAGGGTGTTGTGGTTTGTTGGTTTGTATTGTTATTGTTCCTGCTGGTTTTTGTTTTTTCCTTCCTTCAGTGTTTCCATTGGGAAATTGACACTTGAATCCAAAGAAAGAGTTACACAGTGCTGGTGAAAAAACAGACCCTGGGGTTTACGAGGGTGAGCTATGCCACAGACACTTCTCCACATGGTTAAACACTGCTGCAAGTCCTAATAGGTCAGTGACAGTGTTGCAGGAACACCTCTGAAGCACATTGAAAATGTCTTGTCTCCATTTCATCACTCAAAACATTTGTGTTGTATTTCTCTTGCAGCTAAAAACTGTTTGTTTTCCCAAGACACATTGTTGTACTTCCCAGAACACGCTCTCTGTTTACTGGGAGTAAGTGGTCAAGGGGAATGAGTGCTCAATGTGATGGACAGAAATGGGATCAAGTGAGACATCCAGTGATTCTGGATGCAGCAAAAGCTGTTCTTTTGCTCAGAGTGAATGTTAGTGATGTTTCCATTGTTCATGAATAAACTCAGTCAGAACATGAAGTTCTCAGGGGAAAAAGAACAACCTTTCCTATTAAAGAAATATGTCCATGTTGCTATTGAATCAGAAGTCAGCAGCCGCAACAACAGTTGCTGACAGTAAAATAATTTTTTTTTTTTTAAAAAAGCGCCTTTTTTTTTTTTTTTTTTTTTTCATACAGTCAGTTCAAAGTCCTAAAGACATCAATGCAGAAGTATCCTAGCTCTGTATGCTACCAGTATTTTGTCAAAGCCCATGGCATCAGGATATCAGCCAGCTCTCTATGTCAAGATCTGTTGACTTCTCTGGATGAAGTTTAGGGCTTTCCTGGGCAAACCATATGCCCGGATTTTCTTTTTGTAGGTAACAGGGAAATGAGACACACTATACACTATTGTGCCAACATGCAGCCCAGCAGCTAAACTGGAATACGCTTGCAACCACACCCAGCTTCTTCTCTTCTCTCTGGCACTGTGACAGGTTGTCTATGAAGGTCTCCCATGAAAACATCCTTGACCTGCTCAGCCGTTCCCTCTTCTTTTTGGATGTGGAAGTAATGAATGATCTCTTCTATCTGATCACTGGCAAGGAGCTCTCTCGTGAAGATGTATCTGTGCATTTACAGCTTGGAGAGAAATATATTTGGAATCTAATTTGGATTTTGGTGTGAAAGAGCTGGTGAAGACTTTGATATCATAGAGCTTTGGTCAAAGGTCAGACCAGGCAGCTCCGAGGAAGCCACAGCATGCAAATTCAGACCAGAACCTTTTTCACTTTTTTCAGTTGCTCTGGACTGAAGTAGGAGAGATGAAGAGCTCTCACAAAGGTCAGTTGTGAGGATGCTTCTGAATGTCACTTGATTTTCATATTGACAGTGGAGAAGGTTTCTGAACACTTAAAAATTCAGCGCTTTATTCTGAGACCAAGAGGGGATTTGGGTAGTTTTAATCCCTTCCTGGTCTGCATCTCGTAGCAGCACAATGCTGCTGGCCTGCTGTGCTCTGTTTGCCGTCTCACAGTGGCACCCACAAGGCTCTACAGACAGTGTGCCACTCGTGGACCTCTTTTCCCATCAAGCTCCTGGAGAAGGTAAGAATCATAAAGATGTAACAGCTTACTGTGATCTCCTAAAATGGTGATAATTTCTAAATGCTGAATTATTTGGTTAAGTCTGCTGCCTTCTTGTCTTTCAGGTGTAGGAATACTTGGTAATTTCTGATATACTGTCCTAAATCTGCATTTAGAGAGCATGCTGGAGAGCTGCAGTCTAAAGCTTTAAAGTGCAAAATCTTAACCCTAAGTCAAATCTCTGAGATTTCAATTCATGTCCACTGTGATAAAAATATATTTATATAGACTATACTGCATATAAATTCATTCTCATGGACATAGAACTTTGTTTTCCTCTTCTAAATATAAACAGTTTAATTAAGGATGTATTGAGTAAGAATGAGCTTCTCCAGCTATAATTTACAGGAAAAGCATGCTTCAGGATGAACTGGAGATAAATCTGCTTTGAACAGCTTACAACCTAAACAGACAGATAGCATAGCTGGAGACAGGCTCAATCATTCAATAAAGGACCAAAAAAGTGCCTTTTATTGAGTGTAGATTTGGGTTTTGTCAGTGTATTTTTGAGTTACGAAGCCACTCAAGTGTGGGTATTCTGTCTCCTTATCTAGGTTATAGAGTAAGGCCAATTTTCCTAAACAGGCTGCATCAATCCAGGCATTCCAGCTAAAATTCTCAGCGCGAAGTCCAGCAAACTGCTGGAAATAATTCATTACAGCCATCCTTTATCATTTCTGAAGCAAAGCAACAGATAGGAATAGGGACATTGCATAGCATTTTAGTGATGTTTTTATTGGACAGAGAGAAAATATATGTCTAACTCTTAGTTGAAGGAATTGCTCACAGTTATGTAGTTAACTTCTAATTCATTGCCAAAATTTATTTGCTGTTAGGTGACATTGACTGCATTGACCAATGGCTCAGATTATTTTTTAAGGAACAATTTTATAGCTGAAAAGACCACATATTACAGAGCCATTTATAAAGTTTAAATGTCTTAAGCTAACAGTATGTGATTGCACAGCCAAAAATGAAAACATTATGGCTTGCTAGGAGAACTCATAACTCTAATACATGGTTATGAAATTGGGCTCACGACAACGAAAACACAGCTTATGTCAGCACAGTTTCTGTAATGAAGCAGCAATTGTAATAGAAATCTCTGTGCTTCATCTTACCTAGGTGCTCAGCTTGTGCCTGTTCCCTGATTGTTCTGATTTCAGGCAGCCACACTGTGAAGCTTTTGTATGAATATTTAATACCACAATTTGCATTACACCGGTGAAATTGTGTAAGGGATTGTACAAACCACATAGTGAGAGACAGACTTTCTGCAATGAGTTTAACTTTTAAATTGACAAAAAGACAGAGAGAGTGGAAGAGGAAAGACGAGTAGACAGAAGGAAAGACGCACATCTAGAGTTTCCCTGAAAATATGTAGTGGAGCAAGAGAGACACACAGTACTTCTGAACCCTGTGTACTACGCATTCCCTCTCTAGGAAGCTTATTCACTTCTTTGGGTTGTGATAACACCAATAAACACACTTGATAATTTACATCTTTGCTCATTAAAGAGATATTGGGTCCTTCAAAGTGATGTCTGTCCCTTTTGTAAGAAACATCTCATCACCAGCAAAAGCAATGAAAATATTTCAATCACAAGAGCAAGCCCACAAAGAGCCTATTTTAAAGCCCCAGGACTACTATATCTTCTGGTTTGTGGGCTTTTGTTTATGATCTAACTTATGTTAGCTCCATTTTTGCCTTATCTTGTGCTCAACTGCCAGTATACAGTGACACCTGCAATATCACAGCAAGGCAATGAAGCCACTGAAAAATTTAACACTTTTTATATGGATGACACTGATAATGACACCAGTGGTTTCTATGCTAAAGTGATAATCTTTCTTCACTTTTTTTTAATCAGCGTCATTCATCTATGTCATCATGAGTGCTAGAACTACCTTCAAGAGCAAATTTATTTTGGGAACTAGGTACAGAAATTTGTAATTTCCTATTCCCAGGCCATATTTTATTAATGGCTTAGATGTTGCCAGTGATTATTTCAATAGCCTTCCATTCACGCAGTTAAAATGCAGATGATATATTTGTCTCATAATGGTTCTTCATCAATTAATTGGCAAGGCTGTAGATCCTTTAAGCCAAATGATAGCAAAATGCTCTGATGAGCCGTGAGATCAGAACACAAATGCAAGTGAGGAGCACCTGTTTGGGATGTATATGAAGGAAAGCCTTATTTCTGAAATTAAAAAAAACACATCAGGATTAAATTTCACAGTGATTTAGACAGTAGCTAATACACTACTTTTATTTTTCTTTAGTGTATCCTGGTGTTTCTACTGTGTATTTAGACTGAGGGAAAAATTCACTGATTATATTGAAATGGAACAGAACAAGAGGGAATAGAATAGAATAGAATAGAATAGAATAGAATAGAATAGAATAGAATCTTTCAGTTTGAAGGGACCTAAACTGGACATCTTGCCCCAGAAGCCAGACCAATGCAGGGCTGATCAAAAATTAAATTTTATTATCATGATTAAACACAATTTTATTAGTATATTTTGGAACAGGATTCCTAGGTTGATGCCCCAAGTCTATTAGAATTGAAGTGACATTTGGAAAATGTCCCTGATCACATATTTTAGAGGTACACAATCTTGCAGAAAAGTGTATATGCCTTTGAGAGCATGCATGGTCTGTCTGTCTATCAACCTACAGCCTTGTCTGCTTGAGGATTTAAAGGCTGTCTCTTTCCTAAAGGACATGATCGCATAAAATGTAACACCAACAGCAAAGGGAGTGCTTAATCCGTACGCAACAGTAATCTGCAACGTCTGGGTAGATCTAACACTTCCTAGTACAAGGCAGGGAGACAAATGCTTTATATTGCTATTTCCACCTGTACATGTGCTTCCATATATAAAAGGAAGTGCTTCAGGAAGGCTTTTCATAGTTCAGTCTAGGGCTGGAGACAGTCTCTCATTAGAGGAGCAAAAATTTGTATTTACCTTTTATGCAACTGACATGAAGAAATTTTAGAGTCCACCCTTGTGGTTCTTTTTTGTTAGCCATGTAGTTTCTAGAAGCATGTTACTTACATAACTGGCCTGGATTTTCTCATTTCTTATCAATTCTTCTAGCCAAACTTCTAAAATGCATAGGAAAAAACTTGGGCTTCTTTGTAATAAATTCCTAGCACTTAATTCTAAAGCATTATCCACATATGCACACCAAAGATCAGTGTTTAAGCTGAAAAGCGAATCATATGTGTCAAGGTAGAGCTACTACAGGAATTTTTGTTTTTAAAAAATGATAAAAAACGTGATGTCAAAAGTGTAAGCTGTGTCCTATTCTGGTAGAAGGCACCTAAATTACTGGTCTTTTCTTGCCTTTTATATATTGCTATAACCACTTCTGAATAGCAAATAGTATTATCATCTCCAGGAGAAAAAAAATAAAGGAAAAAAAAGAAAGCCCAACAACACCAGACACTCCTTAATCATCTTGCTTTAAGAGATATGCTAGTTGTGAGCCAAGAGTGTGTGTGGAGAGAGATAATTAGAAGAAAAGCAGAGATTAAGCAAGAAAATTTAATTTATGTGTAAAAAGGCAAACATTCTAAGATAAATGTTTAATCCAGACTATTTAACTATTTCATTGTTCAGTTTGCTAGTTGAAATGGAACTGAATGAAAAGAAATAGAAGCTCGTGGTCTCTGTGCTTTCCTAACTGGATCCATTTGTCTCTTGTTTTGTTTTGGGATGACAAAATCTAAGGGTAAGGCTCATTTTCTTCACTTTCCCAATATATTAGATGAGGTCTTTTGAATACCAATATAGAAATGTGTGTGGGTATTTCTAAAGATGCAAAGTAGTTACTCTTCAGCATAGTTTGACACATTATCAATACACTGGCCATCAAATCATTTTTTCCAGGAGAATCAAATTCTTAAGTGAAAAACCAGCCAGAGAAGAGTCCTGGAGAGTGTGATATGAAGTACTTTTAGAGAGATTGATAGCTGCAGTGGCCCCCAAGCCCAGTACGTCTTTGTACTCCTTGGCTCTTGAACTTAATTCCTACTCTTGACCTTGTAGATATTTTAAATATTTTGTTAAAAAAGGGGCATCTGAAGTTTCAGGGAGACAGAAAAGCTGAAACTACAGTGTGGAAATGATGCTGTTTCTGGATAGCCATAGGAAGCTATTCAGCTGTGCTGCCACCATGTCTGTTGCTGTTCAAAGCCCATTCAAGAATTGGGGTGCTTCCCTTGAGGCTGCTGCCAGATGGACAATAAATAATAGGACAGGTAAGGCCTGGCTGCAGAAGATACCACTGAGCCAGAGAGAGATAGCTTTGGACTCCTAATTAATTAAATGTCTCTTTCCTAAATCAACTCTGTTGCCAAAGAATGAATATTAAAAAAGAACAAGCTGAAAAGTGTCAAATTAATCCTGAGATATATCCCTAGAATACAGTGACAAAACAGTATCTTAGGTTTTATGTATATTTCAATTTCTGCTACCTCACTGGATGCTAATTTTTAATCTGCCATGCTGTTTTACACTCTTCTGTAATAATCTAGGATTATCCAGTAGCCAAAAATGCACCCATATAAGTCAAACACTCTGAGAGCATAAAAATATTTACAACACCCAGTGAAACTTAGGATGTTCAGGGTACATGGGACCTTGTAGCTTTGAGACTGGAGGTTCATATAGATCCTGTAGAGGTTCCAACATTTTTCTTGACTGCTCTGCTTCTGTGTGAAGAGGTTGACCAGGTCATGATTTACAGCAGTGTTATCAAATTGAGAAGCCAGACGTTAGCAGAAGGAAAACACTAAGGACTATGACTAGAATCTCAACACATCTATTACTTTACTCTTAGGGTTATTTGACTATATATTGGGAAAGGGAAAACACTAATTACAGCCATAAGTTTTGATTATAATAGTTGTGAATCTAAAGTCTACCTGGAACAAAAATATCTTAGTTCTCCTGTCTGGTCTTGTTAACCTACTAATGAAGTAAAAAAACATTGAATACGAGGGGGATCTAGTTTTTTTTTTTTTTTTTTTTTTTTTTTTTTTAATATAATTGAAACCTTTTTTTAAGGCCTATTTAAATGCCACACGGAAGCATTCAAAACTGGAGGGGAAAAAATATGATGAGAATTCACTGAATTGCATTTTTTATTCCCTGCCCGGAGGCAGGTGACAGGTTCAACTGTAGATGCTGCAGGTGGAGGTTTGCCCTCAGTCAGAGGAATCTCACCAGTACATCAGTCAGATCTGGGGCAGTTGCTTCTAGTCATGGTAGAGGGTTTCAGGATTTCCTGGTTTCAGAGGATTAAAAATGAAAAAAGCGAAAACAAATCTCAGCAGGGCTGTGAGATGGAGTGATGGGAGAGTGACAGGAGTGTATTGTTACATGTGTTAACAATTACTATCATGTGTAATTTCAGGTAAAAGAAAAGGTGAAAAAGCTAAGGCTGTTAAAAATCAATAGTGATACCAGGTTCACTTATTTTCCTCAGAGAGGAATTTTTCTAATCTGACATGTGTGGTAAAATCAACACACTTGAGGGAATGGATGCTATCCAGAGAAACCTGGATAGGCTTGAGAGGCGGGCCTATGCAAATCTCATTAAATTCACCAAGGTGAAGTGTAAAGTCCTGCACCTGGGTTGGGACAATCCCAAGTACAAATACAGGCTGGGCAGAGAATTCATCAAGACTAACCTGGAGAGAAAGACTTGGGGTTGCTGGTTGATAAGAAACTCAACATGACCCCAAGGTGTGCGGGCAACCCAGAAAGCCAACCATGTCCTGGGCTGCATCCAAATCAGCGTGGGCAGCAGACCCAGGGAAGGAATTCTTCCCCTCTGCTCTGCTCCTTTGAGAGTTCTCATGAGACCCTTCCTGAAATACTGCATCCAGCTCTGTGGCCCCCAAAATAAGAAGGACATGGACTTGTTGGAGTGAATCCAGAAGAAGCCACAAATATGATGAGAGAACTGGAGCAACTCTACTATGAAAACAGACTTGGGTGGTCTCATCCTGGGACTTGGAAGGGTTTGGAAGGGTTGGGGTGTTTAGTTGGGTGAAAAGAAGGCTCCAGGGCTTCTAGTACTGAAAGGGGGCTATAAGAAAGATAGAGCAACACTTTTCACAAGGGCCTGTTGAGAAAGGACAAGGGGGAGTGGCTTTCAATGGTAAGTGAATAAGTTTATATTAGGTACTAGGAAGAAATTCTTTACTGTGAAGGTGGTGAGGCACTGGCACAAGTGCAGAGAATCTGTGAGTGCCTCATTCCTGGAAGTGTTCGAGGCCATGTTGGATGCTGCTTTGAGCAAGGTTTTCTAGTAGGAGGTGTCCCTATCCATGCCGGAGGGATTGAAACTTGATTATCCTTAATGTCCCTCTTCCAACTCAAACCATTCTGTGATTCTATGATTAAATCTGCTGTTAAAAAAACCAAACCAAAACAAAAACCCCCCTGTTGATTTCTGCTGAAATCAGCTGCTAGTATACATGCATAAAGTATCAGTGCAGCTAAAGAAACAGATGTGCACAGGCCATGGCAACTTGTGAAGTGCACAATGAGGGTTTGTCACACCTAACTTCTAATGCCTTCAGCACGGCTTGGATGGCAGTGGACTGAGCGCAGGGAGCAGTACTCATCAGCTCCTCAGCACAGAGTAAATGACTCCTTCTGTTTGTCACTATAAACTCTACTCACCATATTGACTCCATTTACGCTGTATAGATCGCAGTTAACAGAGCAAGCATATTAGGCATCCATCAGGATAGGACCTATATCTTAGCTGATAATATAGACTTTCTGTAGATAATGGCACTCTGTCTACCTTCTGACTGGAAGCAAATCTATGATACAGGTTTGATCTTCTTTTTCTCTGCAACTTAGATAATTAAACCAAACATTGTTAATGTGCTGGCACTGTGCCATGGAAGACCTATCCGTTGGGATATGAGCCTTGTAGCCCAGCAGGTATGTCTGTGTGTGCATAAGGCAAAACTCAGTTTAGTTCTTGCAGGTGCATTGTGCAGGTGTCCTGAACCCTTCAGAGGCTCACCACCATCTGCAGGTGGTGCTTTATGTGATGTCTGTCAGGAATAGGTCATTTTCTCACATCTCAGCCTTAGGGCAGAATTACATGATGACTGGCTCACTACTTTTTTTTTTTTTTTTTTTTTTTTTTTTTTTTTTTTTTTTTTTTTTTAATTAGGTAATCTGTTTTTCTATGGTAAAAGAATGCCCAGGCAGCACAGGTGTATTTTCAGTGACTGAGCATCACAACACCAATACTTGGTGCTCAAGATCATGTGAGACAAACAGGGCTGCTGTGGACCATATTCAATGACAAGGCCCAAAATCAAATTTCAGAAGGAAAATATGTCTTTTTAAGGTAAGGGGAATATGGCTCCTGCTGTTTTACAACACCATGGCTCCCCTCCTGCACTAGCACTTTTTGCATCCAATACAGCTGGCTCTAAACAGGCTGTGAAACCTGTGAGATACCAGCCTTGAGTCCCAGAGGGAACTGTGTAGGAGCAAGTGCTGGACTCCAACTTGATGCAAGATTGATCAGGCTTGAGGGCACATCCATCAGGGATGTGTCTGTGTCTTCCCACCTGTGCCTTGTGCCATCTGGACTCCCTCCAGTTTTGATATGGAAGCCATGCACTCACAGTTAATTAGAGAGTACCTGAGCCAGAGCTGGCTTGTGGCCGGCTAGCTTTGAGTTATGAATGAGGGCCATCACCTTCCCATACATCCCAAATTCTCTTCTACTCATCTCTCCTTGCTGAATGCAAGCATTGGAGTTATCTGTGAATTTCTCTAACCAAGTTTTTTCCAGAGATTCGCATCACCTTTCTTAAAGCTTCGTTGCCTTCAGACCCAAAGATTGCCTCAGGGCTGAATCCTCAGTATCTAAAGGGCTTTTTCTTTAGAGGTCTGGGTGTGTAAGTCTGGGTAAATAGAAATTCTGCGGCATTTGTGAGCTTGGATGAGCTGACCTCTTTTCAGAAAATCTTGGGGAAAAATCAGAGCAGTGAGCTGACTTCTCCAATACCAAACAGCAGTGTGGTTCAGCAGTGATGCTCTAGCCAGGCTTGCTTTGAGTTCCGCAACCATTTCCAAGTCCAAGGAAGTGTACTACCTGCTGTCTATTAGGCCTACGATAACCCTTGGCCCTAAGCTTTTAACTGGTGTTTGGAATAGGAGGATGAGGAGAAGAACAGTTTTATGCTCTTCTGTGTGCCTATGCAAGGATCAAGGCCGTGTGGAACTGTTCATTTAGTGCAGAAGGAAGGTCTCTGCTTAGGTGCTTTACTTGAGGATCTTCAGGGATAAATCCTTCAGGGTGACCCCTCCACCTATCTGTTTGCCATTCAATACTGCTAAGTAAATGCTTTGGATATGCCCCATTAGTTTTGTTCTTTGTTAAGCGCTGACAGGGGCTTTGGCAGCCTATAAAAACCAGCAAAAGATGCCACTATCTGGCACTGCCAAGGTCGAGAATGTGGACATGGAGAACCGGCTGTGCCCTGGGCTCAGCTCTCATGTTTCTCACAAAAGTGGATGTGACATCAGCAGCAGGGTCTTTCTGAAGCACTGAACTTCAGAGCACTCCAAGTGCTCTGAAAGAGCCAGACCTTCAGCTGGGACTTCATGGTGCTGGGCTTGAGCGTCTGCCCAAAGACTTTGAGGATTGCTTTCACAAGAGGGCTGCGAAATCCATCTGGAGGACCTAACTCTTAATTACCATGCCTGTAAAGAACAGTCCATCTGTCACCAAGATTTATTTGGGAATAAATATTAAAATTTACTTCTGATTTGATTGATAGTATCTGTCTGGTGTATATTCTCTAAGAACGGCAGGCTGACTAGAAGTCAGTGTAGTCAAAACTTGTCCAAAACGGAGAAGAAGGAGAGTGATGTAATATATGCATTTTTTAATATATATATATATGATATATGTATAGAGTGATATATGCATATATATATATATGTACATATATATCTCTCTGTATTCACATGTATAAATATACTAATAAAAGTGCATTTATGCATATTGCAGGCAAAGTCAAGGTAACTGTCAGTCCTTTAAGTGTGAACATGGGGAGGGTGAAAACATTTGAAATCCTTCTTCCCTGGCCATTTTTTTCCCCTAAACTCCTCTTCCAGCCAACTGTTGGAATGACAGTACCATCCAGCTATTTCATAAAAATTGATATTTCTTTTAAAGAAACAATAATATGCACCTTGAGTTCAGATATGGGCTTTGATTTGATATAAAAGTCTTAATTAATAGAGCTTCAATTGCTACAATTTACAGTTTAAAGGTATTTTCATTTTTATGTTATTTGACTTCATTTTGAACAGCAGTAGATTTTAAATCTGTCTCTTTATTCTTTTTGTATTTTTTCCATTGCTGAAAGGTATATTTTTAAAAGACTTTGCAGGATTAAGCTTTTTTAAGTATCACAAAAATAAATTTACCAACTTCATTGCACTGAAATGTGACCTTTTCCTTCTGAAAAATCTTAAAATAATTAGGTCAAAGTTTTTATTGTTGGTATTTGTGCTACAGTAATTCATGGCTGATAATTTAATTGAATTTTCATATGTATGAAGCAGATGTTATAGGTTCTCTGCTACATCACTATGGTAGTGTTAGTCATGCAGATTTATAATAAAGCAATCCTTTATTATTCCTTCCCACATTTATCTACATTTTGTGCTGCAGCTGATTTCACAATTGTCTCATTTAATTATGAACATTGACATCATTTACAGGATTTATGCATCTAATTAAGTGGGTTCTAATAGAGAAGTTTCAGAAATAAAGCCAAGAGACTAATATATGTTTGCTAGTGGCTACATCAGTTTCTATTGTTCCTCTTCAGAAAGAGGACTGAGGAAGAAAATAAGGAATTCATCTCCTGATAACAGAAGGAGTCTCAAAGTAAAATATTTTCAGTCTTAGCAATCACATTATATATGAAGGAATATTTTAAAATGTTACATTTCTTGTTAATAGTAAATACTGTGTACAAGTATTTACTTGTACAGAATACAAAAAGGGGAGTGGTACTGAGAACTGAGAAGCCATGGTATAGAGGCAGTCTGTTGACCAAGGTTAACAACAACTGGTAAGCTACTTTTTAAAGTGTATATTTATTCATTGAATCTGACTTTATAAACTGTATGTGCATGACACTAATACAAAGTGTGAACCTTGTCATTTTCCAGGCAAAGATAAAATGAAAGAGATTTGTTGATTAACGATCCTCTAAACTGGTGGAATGGCCCAGCAAGGTCAGGAATGAGAAAAAATCCAGTTCATTAGTCAGCAAGCTTTCCCCCTCATGGTTTAATAGCTCAAGCTTGCTTATTTATTGGTCAAGACAAGGGAAATTAACAGCAAAAAGGCCATTTACACTATTGTTGAACCCTATAACAGGCAGATATGGCTTCCTGCCCTTCAGGAGTTTCCATTTCTGCTCATCCACAAGCCATCAAGTGTTGGTGCCGACACTTCTCACTGGAAACCACAAGTAATATTACTTTAACCTGACCTCCATCACAGACAGGACAATAACTGTGTTTTTCCATGTCAATAAATCTGTTTAATCTTGATGGTCCTTCCTGTTTTAAAGCCTTCTGGTGAAGGGACAGTCTGCTATGACCATAAATGCTTTGTTTAGTCATTTATTCAGGACCAGGCTCATCACCAGGAGACTTCTCTCATTAAATATGGCAGTGAGCTAAGACGTGCCACTGATGGGAGTAAAGATGTTCTATCTCATGGTAATGCCTCGTATCTCAGTGAGTCTTAAGGAGGTAATAGGCATTAAAAAGATTTAACCCTAGAGGAGCTCACAGCTGATGAATAATGGTGATTGGTGAATCATGAAACAGCAGAATTCAAAGGGACATCAGTCATCTTCCTCAATTGCTATCCTTCTTTACCTATGATAACCATCCTCTTCTCTTTCCTCAGTCAGAAAGTTCATCACTCTCTAGGCAATCCATTTGCATGAATAATATTTGTGAAATTCTGTGAGTTTAGAATGATTCTTTATTGTATTGGCATAATCCTATAATTTTTGTGTCTACTCCCAGAAAACATGAAAAACAATTTATCATTTTCTTTAATATTTTTGAAGATTCATATGTCTTGTTTCAGTCTTCTGTACACTGAGCAGGATTATTTTTTTCTAGTAGGGAATGGAGAGAGGTATCCAATACTCATGAACTGAATACACACGTGTAGAAATTTTCAATTACATAGATGTCTCCCACAACTTTCCAGTGTAAAGGCAATGATAAGTTTTTCTTTCTGTTCTGTTCTTTTCAACAAAATCTTGGTGTTTCTTCTGTTTTCATGAAAGGTAGGCATACAAGTGTCATGGCATAATTTGAAACTTTCAACTCCTCTTAGACAAACTTTTCAGAGAATTATAGCAGGGTGGGAGAAGGGGAAATTTCTTCTGGGTCAGTTCTTCTTCTTCCTCCTTATCCCTATGAATGGCTTTGTTCTCTCTCTTTAAAATTACAGATCAGCAAAAGCTGTTATTTTCCCTATTTTAGCAATTTACATGAAAGAACATTAGCTAGCATTATGTTGGCTAGCAGACCACACAAGGGGTGTGAAAGCTCCCAGCACCTATGGTCAAGTAGGATATGATGACTGTACTAGTGGTAAACTGCCATATTTTTGAGAATCCCATTAGCTCCAGGAGAACTGTGGTATCTTTCTCAGAACGGAGGAAAATCTGATGGCTAGGGTATGGTATTTTTAATCTGCAGGCTTTCAGTTTGAAGCAAAGCCAGAGGCAGAGGTACTAGCTTTTTTGTTCCTCGTAATACTGTCTCTCCTATCAGCAAGCTGAGCTGATAATACATTGAAAAACTGTAGCTGGGTGACCATTACATTTAAACCTCCAGCAGTTATTCTTGCCCTGTTGTTTCTCATCCTTACAAAGACTGCTTTGCAAATACTGCATGGTTTATCCACGGCCTCAGAGCACATATTTTTGGTGGAGCTCTCGTGTAATGACATGGCAGGTAGATCAGGCTGGCTGTAAAGTAAAAAATGTATCAGGCTGTGTGAGAATCACAAGGTGACTTTACAACAAGAGCTCCATCAAAGAAGGAGAGGTGTGACTAGAATTAAGCAGAAGCCAACTGTGGCAAAAAAGGTGCCAAATGACAGGATGGAGTCATCTGTCTGAAAATATCTTAATGTCTGCCACTTAAGCATACACAAGTGCGTGAATAGGTAATTCATTATCATGTTAGTGTGTTGCACTTCTTGTTTCTCTAAGCACTAGAGGAAAAGGCATGTTTCATCTTAATATGCTGAATGTGTTTTCCTTCTGTCCACAATCCACAGTTAAGTGATTTAATTTTCATGTCTGATTTCTATTTCTTCCATGGACCCAGAAATGTTACATCTGTAATGGTCCGAAGAAAAATCCTTTAGAAGTCAGTGGAAAGTCTTCCGCTGACATTAATGGCCTTTAAATCACACTTTAAATCAAAGTTTTAAAGTGAAGAACTGAATTGGTAGCCTCTGTATTTCTGCAGATTAATTTGTTGATGACACAGGGCTATATTTTTAAGAACTGAATATTCACTTTACCATGAAAAACAGCTAATTGCTCTTCTGTGTACAATGTCTGAAAGTGAGCTCACTCTTTTTTAAAAGCACAGTGGATTTTTTTTTTCTCTTTTCTTAATGCATTTCTATTACGTCGAACCAAAAGAAAAATGAAATAATTCATATTTTCATCCTCTGTGTGTCTGTCAACCTTGAATATTCTTGTAGTGGATAGTGAGAGTGGGGAATAAAGTCATCTGAACTCAGCAAGAAATTAAGGATATACTTGAAAAATAAACACAGAATTACAAATGGAAGTACTTTCAAAGAGTGAAGCAAGAACTCATGGAGAAAGCATCTAAAAGTATAGAAGGAAGAGTTTACTGGTCCTAAGCTAAGGCACCATGCCCACAGTAAGATGAGAGGGCATAGGTGGGATGTGGGGACTTTACTTTCTGATGGGATCTAACAGTTCCTATGAGAGGGATTCACGAGGTTACCTTCCTGCAAGCTCTAGCGTGCTCCGGTTTTGGAAATGTGTGAATTGCCTGCAACTGTCAATCTAACAGAGGCTTTTGCATTCCGCTTTTCTGTCTTGTGAATGCCTATGAATCCTAGGACTTCTGTTCTTTTGTACGTTTTGTCTTGTCTCTCTGGAAAGGGAATAGAGGGCAAAAAAGGCTTCTTGAAATATACTTAAAAGAGACTGGTTGGATAGAGTAGCTGAGAACAGGCATCCCTGATGCACATCACAGACTCTCAGGTGCTAGTGTTGCCATGTAGCAGTGAAAGTGAGAAAGCAGTTCAAAGCTTTTAGAGCTTCCTTCCTCCATCAGTATTTCTACCGATGGGTATTCTCATTCTGCTGAGAGAATTGTATTTAGAGGGATGATTTTCACACCTGTAATTACCACTCATTGTTCCCACCTTGGAATAGAAGTGTGAACATGCGAGGACACAGACTACATTTGGGATTATTTCAGATGTCTAATGAACGCTTTGGAAGCACTTCCAAGCATATTCATATCCTTAACACTGTGCTTACAATGTATACAGCAGGCAAGGGAACGTTCCAGAAGAAAGTTGTGTCCCTTATTTCTATCTAAACACAGTAGTACCTCCATGAAAAACTACTTTGTGCCTGAAAAGCAATTTTTCTTGCTGAAACAGATCCCAGTTTCCAGATCCCCTTCCAGCCTTTCTCCATCAAAAGCAGGAAGATAAGCTAAAAACCAAGCTACCAGAGGAAGCAAACCAGTCCCTCGGAAATAAGAGTGGCAGAACTTGTTAACTAGATACAAGGCTTTCCACAATGCCCCACATGTTTCTGCAGTGTTGAGTTCAATCAGCTAGAATCTCTAAAAGCAAATGCAGGTGAGCAGCACATCCATAATTCTGTCATCTCTAAGTGGTGTGCTGTGCCTTTACCACACATGTGTGCTCTCTGTCTTGGAAATGAATAGAGTGGGAAATGCCTGATGTACATACTTTTCATGCTCTGAAAAAGCCACATATCTGCTAATATTTAGGGTTCTTCACTTTCATTTGGTAGTCCCCTCACCTTTCATATCGATGCCATCCAATGCCCCTCTTTCATTTTCCAAGGATAAAAATCCACAGATTTCACTCATCTCACATTTAACGGATTATAATCCCCAAGACAAAAAGAGAAATTATGCTAAACTCCTGACACAATCTATTCAGCACACTGCTGAAATGAGGCACCACAGCCCCTGCTGAGGTACATTTGCAGCTCTTCATTTCTCCACACAAATACACAGAGGATGCCTGAAGCACTTTACATCACAATCACAGCTCTCCTGATTGCTCCATTTTATCTTCAGCCCTTCAGGACTCTTATAGCTAATAAACTGGGTGCAGCTAAACTACTGCCAGGTGCTTCTTCCTTTCTATCATTTCAGTAAGGGTCAGCAGAATTAGAGTTGTTTGGGTAAATAATGCATATATATGGCTAATCTCTGTTATTTTCTGGTGTTCAGATGTCCAAGATTTAGGAGTTACAGAAAATACTGTTAATAGCTGCAAATACCTCTGGGCTGTAAAGAATTATATGTCCTGATGACTCTGAGTATTTTTACAAGAAAAGAAAACTCCTCCCTAAGTACACATCCTGGGCATATTTTGGACTCCAACAGCTAGAGATGAAGCTGTCTGTGGGTGAGTACTGGGTGGCATCCCTGCCCATGGTAGGGAGGTTGGAATTAGATGATCCTTGAGAGCTTTATGAACTGAAATCTTGCTATGATTCCATGAATTATGATTCTACAATTCTATTTCTCTTCCCTGTCTGAGCTATAGATGTCTGCATGAAAAACAACATGATTCTTGGGTAAGATCATTGTCTTGCAGATATCATATGTAAAGAGGGAAACTATCTTCAAGCTCTTGACCTTCAAATACCAATTCCAGGCACCAAGTTCTTACATTTCAGACACTGAGCGTCACTTCACAATGCTGAATGTGTCTTTCAACAAATGTGCACAGCCTGGATTTACTTGTACTTTATTGGACATTAAGGAGCCTCAGAAACTTCCAGGAGTGCCTGCAGCAGTGCTGGCCACCACTGGAATTTCTGTGTCAGGCATGAACCCAGGAGGATCTTTTTGTCGTGCTATGTACTGCTCCTGTACGAAGTTGATCCATGTCACTGTCCGTGGCCTCAGCATGCTTTGCCATTAGGAAAGCACAGAGATCTTTGTTAGAGGGATTACAGCCACAACTCTCCCTTTAAGGAAGTGGGATGTAACCTGTCTTTATTCAGTTTAATAGGTGACTTATTATATCACTTTTCACATTAATTGCCTAAGTATTTGGGGCCTTGCTTCTTATACCGCAGGGAAATCCTTTGAAGCTTGTCTAAAGGATAACAACCTTTCCTGCAACCTTTCCTTTTTTTGGGGAAGAGTTGTTTTTTCATTAACAGATGTTCTTAAGCTGTAATCAGAGAGTTCTTGATAGAGCTGTACTGAGCAGCACCCAGGAGTCAAATATCTTTTGCATATGCTTTTCAAATCCAGAATATACCTGTACTGGTTCTGCTGTGTCCAAGACAGATCTCCCCTTTCACTCAAGGCATACTCAAAGCCAGGAAGATGGGCCACGTCATATTTTCTTATGTACCTCAGTATATTTTTTATGCAAGTACCATCTGTCCTGCTTAACATTTACCAATATTCCTCTGTATGTTTTGAAGTGAAGAGTGTTTACCTGACCTGCATCTGTACCTCCTCAGACAAATCAAAGCTATCCTACTGCCTGACTCCCAGGAAGCACTGTACTCCCATAGATCACTTGTGTGATGGCTGTCTGAAACTATATACAGTGACCTAATTCTTTATTTACTAGAAATTTTCCTATGGATTTAGCTGCTGCAGTATTTTTTTTTTTTTTTTCTTGTGGGGAAATGAATTCCTCCAATATAAGCAGAATCCTGACAGTAATGTTAATTTAGTCCATATGAAGCAGGACCATAAAGACCTCAATTTCTAATGGTAGCCACCAAGACTCTGGCTTTTGCTACAGCTTTGCTGGACCACTTTTCCAGTCCTTTTGACTAATCTTTCATATTCATGTCCTGTGTGCCTGCAAAACATTGTTGCAGTTAATTTTGTGTGAGTGGTAATTCCCACGATTCCCATCTCACTCGTATGCTTCTGCCATTACTCTTATTCCTTCACTAGCAAGAATTATTCCCACATTTTCAAATTATTTTTGAAACATTTTGCACACGCAACTCTGCTTACGGCTGCAGATTTAAGACCTGCTGCGGCTTGCTGTACTTGTCCTGCCCTTGATTTACTATTTGAAATGGTAAATGTGGAACATTTATGTAACACTTTGCCTATGGAGGCTCTACAGTGCAGAACAATGGTGGCAGGTAACACTATTCCTGTTTTACAAGTGGTAAAACCTGACATAATGGTGGCTTCAGTTGATTCAGGCAGTCCTAAAATTGGGGGAGGAACTCACTGGAGTTGTGCTTCAGCAAAGCAGCGTTGAATTAAACATTTGTTAAGCAGCTGCCCTGTGATGCCTCTCCTCCCTGATGCAGGGCTGAAGAACACAAGTGTTGAAACAGAGGGAGAAAAAGTGCCAAAACAAGCATGTATTTCTGGGTAAAATTGGGAGAGGAGTGCCTGGAGAGCAGCTCTGTCGGGACCAGTCTGGGAGTGCAGGTCATCAGCAGCTCAATGTGAGCCAACAGTGTGCCCCAGCTGCCACGGGGAAAAACCACATCCTGGGTGCATCAAACAGCATAACCAGCAGGTCAGAAGAGGTGAGTGTCCTGCTATATTCAGACAGGTGTTTCACTATCCTTTCCCCTGCCCTTTGACACCCCTGCTATGTATATTGAGGTCTTAAGCCAGCCTAGAGCAGCATAACTCCCTGAAAACCAGTGGAATTACACCACTTGGAGCCAGCTGACAGCCTCAATCATAAGCGGCCATCTCCCTCTGTGAAGAGAGAGACAGAGTCAAGCTTGCATTTTAAGATGCAGATGGGATATCGATTGAAGAGGCATTGAAGACCACCAGGCTAGTTTTGTTTCCAGTAAAAGCATCAGTCTTCATTATAGATTAAGAGTACTGTGTCCATGCAATTGCTCCATTTCTCTCGTCATTTATTTTAATCACTACTGACTTCCTGTTTTGCCTCCAGTCACTTTGCTGTGACAACAATGATTAACAAGGATAATTCAGAAAGATATTCATGGACAAAATAGGATTTAATTTCTTGGCAACAAACATATAACTTACCTTTTAAAGGGAGAGGTCTAAAATTCAAATATTTTTTTTTAATATTGTCAATTCTATAAATCATGCTGGACTTACAAGTGACAAGCACACTGTAACCCACTTATGCTATTGAATCACTATATAGCTTACACCAAATAATTAGAAAGAAATGGGAGACCAAATTAAAAATGTGCAAGAGTTTCATTTTGGTTAATCAAGTTATTTTCAAGACTGAGTCCATTCTGCAATTCCGTGTGCAACTCCTGTAAAACCACATTCAACCTGGAAATGAGGAATAAACAGAGGATTGCCAAAAGAATTATTAACAGCCATGGACTGGAACCCAAAAATCCTTTTCACATTTTATATGCGACTGGGTTTGACAAAGAATAGCCACAACCTGCTTTTTATTTCAACAAACAGATGCAAAGTAGGGATTGCAAAGGCCTTGCTCTATTTTCTTTCAGAATTTATTATCCCACTGGCTGAGACTTTTGCAGTTGAGATTCAAATAATATACTTCCTATGCCACACAAGACTAAATTTTCAGCCATATTCAAGTTCTAGTAGTGCAAATATGTTAGCCTTGCCTTTTGTTGGCAAAGGGGTATTTGTATTTTCTAAAGAGATTGTGGAAATAATACAGCCAATATTAAAGATTGTCACACAGAGTTAGGTCAAAATGTCAAAACCTATCATCAGACTTATCAAACTACACGAATGGAACTAAATTAATTTTCAGGAATACTAGAACCCTCTTGACCTTAGCAGTACTGGGATACTGCAGGACTGGGAGAATTAGGATACTTTTATTTGTCTGCTAGATATTATTTTAGCACCTTAACGTATTTGATCTATGTCTATCTCACCAGGTTAAGCATGGTGGTGAAAACTGCTGGGTGTGGAGGTATAGTGTTCTGGATCTGTTCCCATTTGCAGCAGGTAGGTGCACAAGCCACCAAGACAGAGTGAAGCCATCTTTTGGGAATGGTTCCTGGGCAGTTAAACATCTAGGATGTACTTGGGATTTCAGTAAAAGAGATGGGGTGAAGAGCCCATGTGTATACTGGGGAGCAGTCTAATGGTTTATTAGCAAAGATGACTTTTCAGGGTGCAAGAACATTCCTGGACGTATTTGGATTTATTACCATAAGCACAGTGTTTTGTGTCAAACTTTTGTTTACACTTCTTAGGGGAGCCAAGTGTAAGGTAACACATTGGGGTAATCCTGTGGTTTTCACTCTGTTGAGAAACTTAACCTTCCAGGAAGGTAATTTTTAGAAAATTAAATCCATCTGTGTACTTCAGGGTTCTCAGCTACCCATTGGTCTAAGCATCCACCATGTCTGTGAAGGACCTTGCTTCAGTCCATGTGATACCCAAGAGGAAGCACTTGTTCAGGAATAAATCATGAAAACAGGGAGCTTAGCACACAAACTACATGTAGCAGAAAAGCATAAGAATTTATGTTGATGTGTTACGAGTGAGACTTCCCATACTACACAAGAAACTATCAGACATCTCACTCCCTTGTCTCCTTCTCCTTGTCAAACACCGTTAGGGGCTTCTAGTGTTCGGTGTGGGCCCTGTTATTTGTTGTCTCACACTTCACTGAGTGCCTTTTACTTGTGGGCTGGCACTGAAAGCAGAGCCTTTTCAGGGAAATCTGTCAGCTCTGGGCTCCCAAGATGGTGTGGCAAGGAAAGTTTCTTACCTTGGATGAACAAGGGTGGGACAGAGCTGCAAGGCACTGGCTTTAAAATAAAGTTCTCTTTTATTTTTCTTTTTATTATTTTCTCTCATGTGAAAAAAATGGGAAATCACTGTGAATCTATAGCAAAGGGAGCAAGCAAATATTCATGAGCATTTATTTGGAAAGCCCATGTTTTCTAGTCTCTCTTCTAAGGCTGAAGTCAAACCTCATACCAGAAACATCTGCTCATCTTGCCCAGGGTGAGGGAGATAAAAGTCAAGATTGCACTCCTTCCCCACCCCTTCTCTCCTGAAGCAGAGCCTCAGTGCTGGAGTGGGATAACTGTAGCTTGTTTCTTCTCACTCCACAATGTAATACTAACAACAAAGTTTGCATAAGAGCAGTAAGCAATGCTTGGTGTTTGTACTTGCCATTATACATGTGAGTTGAGAGCCATTGCTGCCTAAGATTTTAATTACTCTAAGCGAATTTCTCCCTTTCTTTAAAGGTATATGAATTTTCCACCTTTTATCATCAAGTCAGAAACATGCTTATACAGCCTGAGGACTGTTTGGTACCTGTTCATCCAACAGCCACACAAATTATTAGGTGCACCATCTGAGAAGGAACACTGTAAAACACATTCCACAGTGCTCCAAAGAGGGCAAGCACACTTATCTAAAGTGGATCAAGAGAACACACACATCCACACCACATGTTCTTTTAATTAACAAACACTTTACCAGCACAGTAACTTGTATTCACAAGATGCATGTGAATGGAAATCTGACTTTAGACTTCTTGAAAACTGCTCTAATGAGAAATTAAAGCTGCTGAATGATCTTATCGGAAAGGATTCTGAACACTTTCCTTGGACTGAGAAACAAAATCCCTGAATGCCCTTTTGTGCTCAGAGTCACTGAATGTTACTGGCTTCTTTAAGAAATGTTTTTAGCTGGCTATTAAATGAGATTGGAACCAATCACACAATCTCTCACTGATGATTTCTGGAATAAAGCATGAAAAGACCTAAACAATTTGATCCCACATTTCCTCTCCTGGTTCTTTCGTTTTGTTTAGTGCTTGTGACTGATTAAACAGCATTCAAATGCCAAAAAAGGGAAGGAAGGTGGGATGTGTTTGAAGGTCTTAGCTAAAAAGAAAGTTCATTAATTTTTGTTGCAAAATCAGTGAAAGACTTCATAGAGAAATACTTTTGTATGTTTTAGAAATGCAGCTCTTTGGGAAAAAAAGAAAACTGTATTTCCTACAGTTTCCAACAGCATGGCCAGCTAGGGCATAGAGAGAGGATAATCACAGGAGCATTTAGGAGCATAGCCATCAGGAACTGTGTCTGTTCACCTTTCTAAAAATCTGTCCATGCCAGAAAAGGAAAAAAAAATATTTGTCAGTTTTTCCAAATATGAACTAAATAAGACAACTGTAAAGAACATGCAGAATTGCTTTCTTTCTCTGAGAGACAAATTTCTGAACTGGTAATGAATGAGTACGTTAAAAGCTCTATTAAATATGACTTTGCAAGGGTTAATAGACCAGGGTCAAATGAACACACGTGCAGAAGAAACCAGAATTTGGATCTGTGAAGCATGCCACAAACTCCACCAGGGCTGAGATTTAGCTGGCCCTCTAAAATTTTCAGGAGTGTTAGTGAAAGCCTATGAATTCTGAGCTGCAGATTTTTGCTTGCTTTGTGACAATCAGGAGGTATTTCTTTGGGCTAAACAGATGACTTACAGACCTCTTAGAAGTACCGTAAAAACAAATATTAGGACATAATACAATCCGTGCTATGTTGGTTTTGTGTAACACATTGCATGTTTCTATATGTGAATATTTCACACTTCCTTTATTGTGTGAAATATTCAAAATCTTTCTCAGAGAGATATAATTTTTCTACTGTGGCATCAGCTGTGTAATCAATGTTTTATTGGCCAACAAGATTGAAATGCAGCTCGTTCAATATTATTATGTGACTGAGGTTAGAAATCCCTCCCCCACCTCCAAAATAAAGTATTAGATAATCTTTATTTAACACTCTAGTGGGTAATTCATTTCAACTGAATACTTACAACTGATACTCACAGACAGGATATTTTTATAGCTGTGGAGGTTGGGATGGTGGCACAGCACATATGTTTAATTCCTTATCATCATGATGATCAGCAATGTTTGCTTGATAAAGGCAGGTGGAATGAAGCTTGCAGTGGTAGAGATCTGGCAGCAGTGACAAATTCCCACTTCCTTTCAACAACAAGACCCTGGGAAAAACCTGCAAGAGCATCGGATCACTTTGTTTTTGTTTTGGACGCCTGTTCTGAATAAATCTCTGTCATCAGCAGCCTCCCTTAGTCAGTTGAAAGATTTAGGCATTTGAGAGCACAAACTGGATGCCTTCTTTTAGATGTCTCATCTTGGATGATCAGTTGAGGGTGAAATAATCCATTCTGTTTCAATGCCTATTTCTTTCCAAAAAATTGTAAGGTGAAGCTAGGAATCTCCCTAGCTGCTGAAGTCTACACTAAGACATTTGATCAAGTGAAATCCAATTTATAGAAAAGGCCAAAATGCTACCCAAAAGCTCTTTATACCTGTATATTGCTAGGAAGTCAAAAATCATCTTACAACAAAGAGCAAGAAGTAAAACATTGATCTTCCAGTGGAAATGGCTAGTACATAATCCTATTTGTGTTTCCTACGTCAGTCAGAGATTTTGTCACAAAAAACGGTAGAAGGAAAAGCAAGAAATTAAAATCATATACAGTGGAGCAAAAAGAAATTATATTGTTATTGTCAATTATACTGAATTTTTTTGTCCAATAGAGTTCAGAAATACAAAGCTTAACAAGTTGCTGCACACAAAAATAACCAGATTGAGCAAACACTCATTGCAAATTCTTTCAGTGTAAAATAATTCACAAACAGAAACACCTTAAGGTTGTAAAACATCTTGTCATGCATCTTGAAACATGTTGATGTGACAAGTTACAAGATGAATACAGTTTGGCAGGTATACATTAGGACAAATACTGTATCACATGTAAATACCTCCCTGTTTTCAAGAATTTAAGTTTCTAATACCCCAAACTGTTTTTGAAAGGCCCACACAAGCCCATTTAGGCAATGTGAGCAAAAATTATTTCTCAGAATGAATCTGAAGTTACACATGATGAAGTGTAATTGAGCCAATTAAAGTCAGAAAGTTACCACCCATCATCTGGTACCAGGTAGCACTGATTGTATGATTGTATTGTACCTTTCTGGCATACAATCAAGAATGATCGAATCACTGTGGCATAAGAAATCAATGCCCAGCAGCTGGGTGGTAATAATTGACTCTTCATGTTTTTCCTTACCATTGGGGAAACACATTTTGCTTCCTCTAATATATTCTGTTTCATTATTGGAATAAGTCAGGAGGCACAACCGTCCAGATGTGGGAGGAGCTCAGCTGCATAGTGGTAATTTGTTCACCTGTCATATCTCAATGACAGCAAGCACAAATAAATAAATAAATCTCTCTGTCAGTTCAATCTTTTCTCAAGAATTGGTTCAGATACTGTAATTTTTCCTTCTGGTAAAAAGTTTCAGAAGAACTAAGAGCAAAAGTTTTAAAAACTGGTACTGGTAAATGTCGATGAAGCTGTATGCAGTCTTTCTTCAGAGCATCAGTACAGATGAAAGAAGGACCAGAAAGCTCTTTTTTCCTACTGTTACCCCCAGGAGCAGACACTGATATGGAAAATCAGGCTGTCCCACTGTTTTTTACAGAAAGGTGGTCCTGAGTTTGCTCTCTGAAATAAAAACCTGTAGAAGCTGTCTTCAATCTCTTTTCTTTTCTGCCTTCTGTTTCAGTAAGCAGATTCTTTTTGAAAATCACAGAGACACTAGAGGTCAAGTAACTCCTCAAGACTATCCTTTGGGACACATCACTGAGAAAACAGAGAACAGCATGAAATGTAGGAAATGGTTTCTATAAAATACGTATTAGAGCAGCACAGCATGATAGGGATACATGAGTAATTCTGTTCTGGATTTGGATGCTCAATGGAAGAAGGTTTTTTCCAACATGCAACTTTTTCTATTTTTTAACTTGTCTTAATAAACAAACAAACAAACAATAAAACACTGGAAGCATTTAATTTGATCTGTCAATGAAGAATGTCATTCTAATTTTGGAAATCTTTAGGAAAAATTATACCAATGGCTCTAGAGTTGTTGTTGTTTAAAGTCTTTTCACAAAATATAGGAAGAAAGAGAAATATGTCCCTTTTAATCAGTCCTCCAATATCAAGGGAGCTTTTTCAGGACTGGAGGACTGGAGTTCATTTCCCTACTTTGCCTAGGGAAGGAAGTCTCACATCTCCTATGGATATTTCCTTAAATTGCTACTAGGTGCTTTGAGTGGCTAGTTATCAAATTGTAGTTTCATATTTGGTAGAGTCAGACCCCCTTTCTGATTAAAGCTACAAGATTACTATCCTGCCACATTTTCCACAGATAGATGTTCTGTTTCCCTCCTTAGCGCTGCTGCTAGCCCATACGAAGCAAGGAATATGGCCTGGCTGCAAGCTACATCCATGCGGAAGAAAAAAATAATTGCTTGTGCCAGTGTTTGATCCTGTCTCCAGGACTGCTGCTCAGCTGGTGAAGGGCTAGTAAAGGTGTGAAGGGAGGAGTAGGACTGCACTGCTGGAGATGGCAATGGAGGATGCAGCCCAGGGTTTTAGCTGCCTGTGACCCACGGCTTGGATTTTGAAACCAAGCTCTCTGATTTCAGCTTAGCTCAAATGAAAAGAGCAGCTGTCAAGCTCTAAGGGAACATAAGCCAAAGCCATGCAAAACAGGAAAATTCAAAACACAGGCAGAAGGAGAATTAAGTCCTCAGGAGAGAACTACTGACATGTGATGGCACAAAACTCTGAGAAATGAGAGCAATTCGGGAAGGTCGAAGTTCAGCCATTTCCAACAAGGACGTTGACACTTCCCCATCTGACTGACGGCTGCCTGGACAACAGACACTCACAGGGTGCCTCTGTCATGGGCAGCATGTGTGCTCCTGCTGAGCCTAGTAGCCTGTTATCCTTCGCTGCCTGCTGTGTGCATTAACTGATAAATAATCGCTGTGAGCTCACAGAATGTTTATATTCCTACTTGCAGTGTCTGTGCTCCAGGCAGGCCACAGGGCTACCCACAACCCTGCTTTTCCTGACTCTAAATATGACACTGCAGCAGGCAAAAGAGAGGCTGGCAGCTGCTCATCACATCATCCACTTTAAGGGGTCAATAATTGTGACCAAGGAGACATTTTGGTCCCCTCCTGCAGAGCTGGGAACCAAGTCTGGGTCAAAGCCCTAGCGACTGCAGTCCTGGGTGAAATGGGGTGACCATCAAACCATGCAAACAGTTAATTCACTGTGCTCTGCTGCAGCCCAGCAAGAGCCATCCAGTGTGATGCATCCTCTCCTCCTGTAAATTAGCACTTGGCCTACCAGCAGCAGAGACAGACATCATATTGTTGGTAATTGACATGCGTGGAGTCGTGCCAGTCCACACCAGCTGAGAACCTGGCTTATGGACAACTTTCATTGAATTTATTGGCAGCTCGGTTTATGCACATAAGCTTGGTCTTCAGTGCAGAGAGGGGCTTTCTTCAGGATTTACAGTTATCTTCCTGTAAAACACTAGGAGAGTCTGGATGCTGGTAGTTTTTGCCACAAATTAGTAGCCAAAATCTATTGCTGATGGGGATTGTAGGGCTCAGTTCGTTTAGTTTTACTGAGGTAACAGTCTGTGCCTTGTCATTAGGATTTTGCAGAAAGAGTCATCTCTGCCCAGAAACAACTACCACTGAAGATAAGCCATAGCTGACACCCAAATTCATATAACACGTCACGTTTTCTCCAGGGAAAGAGCACAGGCTGGGATGAAGACAAAAAAATTCAGTGAAAGATATTGTTTGGTTTAGTAAGAAGGCACATTACATCTCCTTTGCACATTATAACGGTGAAGTAAATTGATCCTAAAAATGTACTGGTCCGTACAAATGGGAAAGCTGCTGCATTCATATGTACATAATAGGCTCATCCCTGCTGGGGAGCCAGCAATAGGTTATGGGTAGTTGAGAATCGACATGCCTAATTGCTTCACCTCGGTAATCAGTGACGAAATGTGGGGCGAGGAGCAGGGGTAAAAGTAGCAGGGGTGGCTATCAGGCAAGCTAATGCATTATTCAGCTATTTCTTCTCACGAAGCTTCATTTCCAAACTAGTGATCTTCACCGTAACTCCCATCCTCTTTTTCATATGTCTCATTAGACCCACTGGACTCATTTACACCTGTTCAGATGAGTTAGCTTTCAAAGGCGATAAATGAAGGGGGAAATGAAAAAATTACCTGCTCCCCAGGGGTATTTCTGTGCTAACCCATCCATTACTGCTTGACTAATGTCTTGAAGCATGAGAGTTTACACCCTTTACGCATTTTATTCTGTTCTGTGTAACTAGCTGATATTATCCCTATGTCTAATTAAGATTCCCATTCCTTAATTCTGAAATAGAAGAGAATTGCTGCTGTATTTCCTCACATAAAACTATTTTATGAGCTGACAAAATGATCTTTGTTCACAACCTGTGAAACTCTGCACTTCATGGGAATGAAAAACGTTAGCGAACTTTTTTGGCATATTCTGACATACGAGTGTGGAAAGGAATATATTGGCATTTAGAGGCTTTTCTGTATTTGGAAATTCAAATGAGGGGATTGAAATCAGTCAATTGTTTAGTAGTTTCAGTCAGGGCAGATAAATGAGTCTGCTACCTTTTTTTTTTTTTTTTTTTTTTTTTTCTCCGAGGGGGAGTTATTCAGATCAAGAAATAACCAGCAAAATTTGCAATCAGCAAATGAGCCAAGTTACATGGTCATTGAATTAAACTCCTGAAGGTGCACTGCTCCAAAACTGAAAGCTTACTTTATGAATCTGTTGCAAAAAACAATTCACCTTCTTTCATGGGTTCTTTTATTTTGACATTATTTTCAACCCCTACTGTGGTTTGAAAATTAACCCCTCCTGCATTTTGAAAATGCAAAGAGAAACATCAGGAAAATGTTTTCAACCCTTTCAAAATCAGCTCCATTTTTGCTCAGATATTCTGAAAGAAGCCTGTTTGTACACACAATGCTTTCTAAAGGTTTTACAGAAATGTACTGAATTTCAAAGTTTCATGTTAAATGTTTTGCACTTGTAAGAATTTTTCATGGACAAAGTCTTTCACTTATCTGTGCTTGAGGCTTCTTCATTTAAATATTATAATAAATAGAGAATTTATGAAGAACGACATGGAAAGCAGTAGAAACTTTGAGGAAGAAAACTGGTAATTTTATTGCTATAATTTTAGGATTCCAGTGCCAGTCTCTTGTCCCAGCTCTTCTCATACTGCTGTAGCATACAGATCATTAGTGTCTCCCAAAGCATTTTCCTGTATGACTGTACTTATTCTACAGATATGCAGATGCTCAGGGTCCTGCCCTTTCATTTGGTTCCTATTTTTCACTTGTGCAGGCTTATAATCATGCTGTTCCAGAGTATAACTTTGATCTATGTAGGCTCTGACTAATGTTAAAATGTAGATATTAAGCATATTTTTTTGTGTGTCAGGGTTCTCTGGAATCTCCCTGAGCAGGTTTTTGATAGCAGCTTCTGTATAATTTAAAGAGCATACAGAAAATGCTAATGAGGCATTGAAGGTATTAACAGCATTTCGAAATTAAGAACTGGAAGTAGTCTCAAAACGAGCCCTTGGAATTTAACTTACATTTACAAACACAAATGTACATATTTTCTGTTACTGTCTTTGCAAAAATTGCATGCCCTGGTGTTTAGAATGGGATGAGATTTTATATAGCTTTATATAGTTTCATATAGGAATTTCTCAAAATAGCATGGTTGATTTTTTGCAACATTTTGTCTTGGCATATGTTTTCTTGAGAGAACAGGGAATATTTGCAGAAATATTTCCATCACTCCATCTTCTGCTTTATGCAGAACATAAAAGGGCCTGAAGTGCTTTCTAAGAGTAAGACTGATGGATAGCCTTCATCTTTAATCACAACAAACAAACAATTCTCCTGCAAAAACAGAGAAACAATAAGAGATACATTTAATGAGCTCCAGGTGACAGGCACTGCAGGGCACACTTTACTTCTTCCTCTCCCATGCTGGCCATCATTTTCAGGATAAGACCCTTGGCTGCATGGCGACCATCCATGCAGCAGCACCTTGCATGCAGCAGCTGCTCCAGTACAGGCAGGAAAGAGAGCACATCTGGGGGCTGAACCCCTGTCCCAAGGAGAAACCAAGGGATGTTAGATGCTTATTTCCCCTCTATCTGGCACCAGCAATTTCAGTATTTTAATGGTGAACATCCCATGTGCATGTCCCTATGTGGTGTAAGAGGATTTCTCATACAGCTATGTTGATATCTAATGACATTTAATGCAGCAACAGCTTTTTGCACGGGGGCAGCCCTTATGAAGGGAAAAGACAGTGCAGAGCATGGCTTTATCCATGCACTTTGTCTCTGAGGCCCTCCTGGGCCTGATACTGATCATAATTTGAAAAAAGCTGGGGGCTGCCCTGGTTTCCAGTATGTTTTTCCTTGATATTTTTCAAATGACCATCTATCTTCTATATCACACAGTTTTCTACAACATCCATCACTGTTCAATCTACACACTTCCCTGCTAAATCAATTCTATGCTGTGAAGTCCCCGCAGGACTCTGCGGCTGTTTCTGCTCAAGTCCACAGCCTGCTTGGGGAATACTTTGTTTTAAATCATCATCATTCTCAAAACCTTTTAAATTGTGCCAAAGTATGACTGTCTTTCTAGTATGGACAAAAAAGGGCTTAGGACTGTGTGTTTGGAAAGATACAAGATAATTTAAGATATGTGGTTTTGGTCAAATTGCCAAGATCTTTTTTTGAAATCAATTTATAGGGAAATAATTCTCTTTAAGCAATGTATATTGAATCATCATTGCCTTGTGTGGAATTTTTCACTGTTTCAAAAGGGGCTTTGCTGAAGGAAATAAAAGAAATCAAAGAAGAAAAGAGAGATGTGCTGTGGCTTAAGAATCTGTTTGGCATTTTTGTAAGGTTCTAGAAAAACAGGTTATGGAATACAATACTTGCTGATTTGTATCTGATGCTGTTAGTCACAAACCCTGGCAAGTTGTAAGAGAGTAAATATATTAGCACAAATGATAAAAATGCACTGCTTCATCACACTGCTAATGCTCTAGTAGTTACTCAGTGATACCCAGTGTTGAGGGTGCTAATGGAAAAGAATAAAAGAGCTGGTGGCTGCTTTTGACCTTGTTAGGGTTCTATGGATTAAGGCATGTTGCTTAACCACTCCACTAGCATGACACATCTGCCCAGGACTTGGTTTCTGTGCTCATCTTATCTACACAGCCTTATTGCTGTGACTTCAGTTTTCCTTCACTTCCACTCTGATTTCTGTTTCACCATCAGCTTCTGCTCAGATTGGCTCTGATTTTTGCACTTGTGGAGGAGAAAACTGCTGTCTCTGCACAGAGCCCCTCTGGTAATTGATAGAGAGCCTGCACAGGGAGAGGCATGCTGCCAGTCACCAGGCTTTAGCTTGAACTTGAAAGACTTTGGAGTCAGAGCTGTCATCCTGCTGTTTGTTTCTTCCAAAAAGAAGTAGAAGCAAAGCAGCTCTGAACCTGGACAGGGTTTTGGGTGTGTGGCCTTGCAGACACTTGGAAGAACCCCAAGAATCAAAGTGAAGCGATACCTGCAGCTCATGGGAAATAATGCAGAACCAGCTTTGTTGAGTACTTTGAGATCTCTGGCTAAGGGAATAAGAAAACACTGCTTATATCAATATCTAATTGGTGTAAAGTAGGTTTAAATGGACTTTGTGGTGGTGGGGTAGTTCAAGCTCTTCATAAATAATGATATCCAAATCCATTTTTCATTCAGATAATGAGCAAAAATTGATGAGCAGAAGCTTCTACTTCCTTAACTTCTAACACAGCATTTTGTCCTCTCTGCCCAAGCCATCTGTCTCTGGTCATCTCTCCTTCCATACATGATGATGAAGAAATGGTTGGTGTCTGTGTCAGGAAAATTCCCAGCCGATGGCATCAATGCAACAATACTGGAAGAGACAGGGTGCAGCCCTGCGGATTTCTTCAGGGCTGTCCGAGAGCTCACAGCACCAGGAACCTCCATCAGTAACAGACAGTGCAACAGATGCCTGGGGGCTGAGCGGGATAGTGCCAGACGATGCAGAGAGGCTACAGTCCAGCACGTGGAACAAGATTGTTCTCCCTATTAATTTCCCTTCCTATCTGGTCTTCCCACCTGCTGTCTCAGTGCCCTGCTGAATCTGGCCACCCGCCCATTCAGCTGTTTCTGTATGGGAAGGGGCTTCCCCTTGCTGCTGCCCTGCCTGTTGTGAAGCCCAATGGCACCCTGCTTTTTCCCTTTGGCTGTTAATGTCTCCTGCAGTAGGAATGAGGAGTGCTAATTCAGGAGAGAGATCAAAAGCACGGCCTGGGCTATGGGCTGTGAGATTGCTGCATATCGAGTGGTCTGCCATAACTGTCCACAATGATTTGTTCTTTCTACAAGACAAATGTTTCTGTGATAAGTAATGAGAGTCACCTGGCTTCTCTTCCATTGGTGGTTCAAGTAACTGGTATATGATGTCAGATAAAATCATGGAATCATGGAAAGGTTTGTTTTGGAAGGGACCTTAAAGATCTGCCTCCAATGCCTTTGCCATGGGAAGGGATACCTTCTGCTAGACCAGGTTTCTCAAAGCCCCATCCAAACTAATGACCCTTCCAAGGATGAGGCAGCCAGAACTTCTCTGGGCAGCCTGTTTCAGAGGCTCAGCACCCTCAGAGTAAAGATTTTCTCACTAATGTCTAGTATAGACCTACCATCTTTCAGCTTGAAGCCATTACTCCTTGTTTAAACCACTACTGCTTGATATCATGCCCATAAATGTGAACGCAGATCAGCCTACACTCTTCCTAACAAGTTCACAGCCAAGGTTATACAAAGGAATAGTTCCATATATCCCTGCTCAAATACGATATTGCTATGCAGCTGTCTGAATTGCAATTAATCTTTGGGACATTCCCAGTAAAGCATTTTTCTCCTGCTGACAGTCCATACTGCATTCTCATTAGTGACTGAGTAATATGTTTGAATTGTACTGAAACAAATATTTACAACTCATAGGGGTAAAGAAAGCATAAAGGAATAAGATTCTGCTATTGAGGCTTGCCCTAATTATGTGCTTCAAATTCATATTGGGTTGTCATATGTCGGTGTTCTTGGTGAATGAGCCGGTATTTAGAATGGAAACACCATGGAACCATTATTTAGTTGGTTTGGGTTTTTTTTTAAAAGTTAAGAAGAAAAATTTCTATGCTTTTTATGGTCTACAGTTACCCAGAGGACATGAAACATCTGCTTTTCTGTGGTAAGTAAAGAATAACTCCAGCTGAGCATCCCATCACAAAATTAATCTGCATTTTATGGTCTATCTAAGAGAAACCAACAACTTATGCTATTTTAGATTATATAAGGGTATGTTCTAAAGAAATTTTTGAAAACAGTATTAAGCAATTAAATAAAACCGAACTGGGGACTCTATAATATGATATTTTTTTCCAAAGGAGTTGGTTTTGTTATTGTTTTTCTGGTAGAACTTTCCCTTTTGATTGAAATTAAAACTAATTTTGGTGATACCTGGAGAAAAAAAAAAGCAAAATATATCTTTGTGCAAACTAAAAGGATGAGAAAACACAAAATGCTTAATCATTCAATTCAGGTTCTTGTTCATCTAAAAAGATATCTGAGGTAAAGCCAGTGAGCAGTGTTCCAATAGCAAAGAACATAGAAATGAAACTAACTTCAGACAGAACCAAATTGACAAAAATTGCACTTAATGGAGGGAAAAAGTAAGAAAATAAACAAAAGAAAAAAGAAAAAGAAAGCTAAATTAAAAAGGAAGCAGGCAAACAAACAAACAAACAAAAGAAGCAAACTAGGTATGGATTTTTATCTGGAGAATGTTCCTTTAAACACTTTATTGTAATTGTATACTTACTATTTTCTTCCAATTATTCCCACTACATTTTACATGTAACTCCAGTTTTGTTCCACAGTAAAGTTCTTTCTTGTTTGTAAGTATATATTGATTCTTTTACTCTGCTTGCAGTGGAGCTTGAAATGAGTATTTTTCATAGTTTCCTTGCTTGTGCACCAGTATTATCAATAATCCTGGCAGAATATTAGTAAGAGGAGGTGAAACACGGCCTGAGCACCTTGATTTGCTTGATATAACTGTAATGACATAAATAAGCTTGCTACTGATTTATACTAATGAGATTAGAGCCAAGCCCTGTGAAAGAAATGTGTAAACACTACATTTGACTTGTCTGACTTTTATTTGCAGGGCCTACTCCTCCTGATGTCCATAGCAAGGGACACAGCAATACCAACACACGTTGGCCCAGATGTGCTTTTTGAAATACCATTTCTGGCTTTAGTGAGACACATTGCGTTTATACTGGGCTGCAATGGAAGTCCTGTGATTCCATGCCGTTCCGTTGATTAGAACATAGATATTCCTGCAGGTGGATGCTTTAGACTGATGGGATGAAGTCATTGTGACTTCCATTTAGCAGTTGACTACATATACACTACAGATAAGAGGGGAAATATTGCTCCAGGCCAAGACAGGCATCTGCATAAGTGATTTCCTTGTTTCTCTCAGCCCACCTGTCTCTCTCCTTGGAACAGAGCAACCCAGACTCTTTGAGACCAGCTCCAAAGTTACATAGTCCCTCCACCCTTTCCTCCTTACATGTAGTGTCTGCTTCATTTCAAGGAAAATATGCAATACTGCTAGATGGAAAAGATTATTTCTGAAATCTGTACTGAACCTCTCACATGTGCTCTCCTATCCATCCCACCCTCCAGACCGCCTGAGGAATATTTTCCTCTGCTGCCTTTTGCTTTCCCAGCCAGGGTTCCCTCCCAGGCCGTGCTAGCTGTGCATGCAGTGGGGAGAGATAGCTGTGTGATGCAGAATGGTGTGAGCAGTCAGTCTGATCCATGTTGGAACAGATTGGGTCACAACTTCTCAATTTAAGGAAATCCCGAAGTTTCAATATTGCGGGGTTAAAACTCCTTATGAAAAGTAATTACATTTTTATTTGAGCTGAAGAAATGTCACAATAGATTTGAGATTTTGCATTCAGGCCAGTGGTAAGATGAATAAGGAAGGCGGTTATGTGCATATAAGGCAAGAAAATTTTTTTTCTCTCTGTAGCACCCTGGGAATATACTTGGAATACAGCAGTCTATTACAAATGCCGTGTTTACAAAAACAGCAGAGAAAAGTTAGGGAGAGTTCAGAAGAAAAGTAACAAATATAAAGTTTTGTCAAAGAAAACTTCTCCAGGTTTTCTGGAGAAGTTCAATAGCAAGAGGCCTCTGCACACAAGGAGAAAAGTCTGAAGGGATACAGAGTAGCTAGCCATAAACATAAAAAAAAAAAAAAAAAAAAAAAAAAAAAAAAAAAAAAAAAATCACACAAGGCTTGGTGTTTTGCCCTCGCATTGCACCTTGGTATTGTTGTTTCTCCTTATGGCTGGGGCCAGCCTTGTGTAGGGTGTTGGCCAGCAGAGACCTAATATGTCCTTTGTGTGTGATGAAGCAGTGCATTTGTGTGTGATCTGCACAAATATAGAAGACAGCCTGGCAACAGCCAAAGTGCTCAGAATTTCTTTCCCATGGACCTCTGTGTGTTTATAAACACATAACCAGAGAAAAAAGTAATAGAGAGTATTAAATGTCATTACTTGTAATTGATTTTCTTTACAGTGGTTCAAAACATCCCTGGTTTTCATTCTACAGCTCACACTGGTGGAAAAAAACCAAAGCGAAACACCATGAAAAGACCTTGTTTCTTTCAACACTGCCTAAAAGAGCTATAGTACAATTAAAAGGCAATTTTGTCCCTATAAATACTTATCTTCACTTCACTCATGTGGTTTGCACTAGAGATAACCTGGAGACAACAGACATTTCTGTCCTTAGCACATTACCCCCACCCCTTGTGCTGAAGTTACATAACCACCATGGTACCGGCTGTAGCCACCACTTTTCCTGCAGATATCAGACGTGATGGTCCCATAGAGGAGAATGGCTGCTGCTCTGTTGATAGAAAGACTACTGTGGTTTTTCTTGCTCAGAAATTAACTGCACAAAATCCACACAGTCTCCCTGAATATCATAATTGCTTGCTTTATAAGTTAGGAAATTAAAACACTTCTGTCTCGAAGATGACCTCTCAGAGGTTCGAGCACTTCAGGCAAGGAAAAAGCAAAAGAGTCTTATTTTTCTCACTGTGGGTTATCTCAGCCTGAAAGAGAAGAAAGCTTCTTTATTTTTCTTCCTAATTATATTTCATAGATGTCCTAGAACAAGGCATTTCTGCAAAGCCCCTTGAAAGTGCATGGGGTGATGTGAAATATGGTGTGCTTTCCCAGAAGAGCTATTGGAGTGCCCTTTCTTGGCAATACAAAGTACACACTTGAGCACTCAAGGGGCAAGTACTTCCCTTCAAATGCTTCCCAGCTGAAAAAGAGGCACTGAAAGAGAAATTGCTTTCCATGAGCTTTGACATGCTGTGTAAGGCAAAGAGCGATCCCACAGAGACTTATTGGACTCAGGGTATACCTGCATTACCCTCAGAGCAGCTCACCTGGAACAGACACCATATCCTGGAAGAGGATAGCAGCCTAACCCCTGTTGAGCACAGCACGGGGCTGCTGCAGCTTGGCTGTCACCATCTGGGAGGTTTAAAGGGAGTGTCTTTGCATTCCCTAAACACATATTCCCTTTGCTTGTAGGAGGCAAGTTCAGCTCCCTGTAGCATTAAAGCAGAGTCTGTGACCTTGGGAAGAAGAGCTCCCCCTGGGCAGTCACCGATGGAAAGTGAAGGATTTAAGCCAACACCATGGCACTCATATGATGCTCAGAGGCTGATGCCTCTACCAGCCAACCCATTCGAGCATATAAAACCATTAGATTGAGATGCCCAGTGTGTGACCAGCTAAGGTGAGAGGAAATTAATCTGAAATGAATCCTCAGCATCTCTGTAGAGCAAGGGAAACTGCACTTGGAGGCTTCCTTCCTCCATTTTACCTGCTTTGAGTTAGAAGCATTTGGACCAAAATAGCTGCTTTTTCCTTTTCTTTCCTGTGCTCTGGAAATCTGACCTTAATAGTCTTTTGAGACTTTCGAGTGAGGACCAAATCTATTTTCTGTGTTGGTACAGAACGTCATGGTCCTTTAGACTGTCTTCAGGGCACAGACAGACTCAAAAGGACCACATTGTAGAAAGACAAAATTCATTAAATCTTTTATTGCTTCAGTTCAATATATGCATCTTCAGCATGTATATCATGCTATATGTACTTATTTTAAATAGATTCTTAGAAAGATAACTTTAGTCCTATTTCTCACCTGCACACTTTTGGGGTTACCAGAAGCAGCTAATTTCTGCCATCATCTGAAGCTAAATTTGATGTTGCTCTAAACTTGGGAAAGCAAATCATACTGTCAAGCTTAGATATTCAGAACTGGACAATACACAGTTGCAGATAGACACCTTTATAAACAGGAACCAATTTTTCTGAGCCCATCTTTAATTTTAGTGGTGGGTACAAAGATCCCATGAAATTTGACTTTATTTTGTTTAAATCCTTAGTTTTAGACTTATGTCAGTTCAGGTACTGAACTAAGTAAGAAACACGTCTTCACAATCACTCCAGTTTTCCTTTTGTGAAGCAAGTCTAAGCACGTACCTCTAAAATCAAAGGCAGGACTAGTGTTGATTTCCAAATGGTTGGTGACCATAAGGCTTTCTCCAGATGATCTAAAGAAGGGTTCATTTGCTTGGATGTCATGCTTAATTTGCCACCACTAATAAGTAGCTGCACTGTCAAGAATTGCACAATTGGGCATTTGGCCCCCAAATTGCTACTTCATTTTAATTTTTAACACTCATTTTTTGGGAATGGAAGAGAAATTAAACAGTAATTAGGGGACCAAATACACAACTGAGCAAATCTTTGGTCCTCTGTTGTGCAGGCCAATGACCACAGGCCTTATATAGAAATGCCAAAGGAAGCATGAGCACTTCATTGTTTTTGTGCTGTGATTTCAGACCTTTAGAAAAGTACTCAAAGATAACTTTGTTGCTAAAATTCCTCCTAATCTATGAATACTATCAACAACACACCTGAAAAAGGGTGGTGGTTTTATTTTTGCATTTTTTTATGTGGAAGATGAATTCTTTGATAAATGGTAGGTATCTTGATTTGATTGCTAATGGGGAACTTCTAGTGAAACACAGTGTATTCAGTTTTTTCTGGAAACTGAACATATAATATATGAAAATCTGTGAGACTTACAAATGTTGATGGTTTCTGATGGATGCTGTTTTTTGAAAAGAAATATCCTTTATATTTAAAACAGGTTTTATCCATAGAAGCTTTCATTCTAACTGGTCTAAAATGTAGAAAATAAATCACACTCTTCTTGAAGATAACCAAGATTTTGTTGATAAAGTGTTAGAGAATATTTAGTGGGAGAAAAGAAAATAACCTTTTTGATGAACAAGCGAAGAGAATTACTTATTTTTTTCCCCCCTTCTATTTTGCAGTCCCAGGTTAAATCCATCACAGGAGTGCTCCCAGAAAAGAGACTGATAGGTAAACCCCATTAATAGAAGATTATAATGACTTCAAACTGCCCTTGTTCAAGGAGGTATTATATGGAGAATCCCAAGTGGAAGAAGAAAGCACTTGATATTCCATGGATGCAGCTGGAAATGCTTCCTTTTGACTTCATGAGCATGCATTCAAATAGGCATGACCTTGGATATTTTTTCCCTTGCAGTACACAATTAGCATTGTCCAGAATGATAGTTTATGAGTAATTCTTAATTGTGCATAAATTGTTGTGTTTATAGTGAAAATGGTAGGTCATTAAATTACTATGAAATTTCTAGTTAATTAAATGCTTTATAACTTTAAGCAATTAGGTTTGTATAGTAACCTGTTGCCATTTCCTACATTTGTTTTAATATTTAAGCACAGATGCTCTGTCAGCAGAGAACTGAGCTCTCTTACAAAGACTGGAGAGAGGGGAAGGAGGAAGTGAGTGGGTGGGCAAGAAACAGTGATAACAAAGGTTTTATTTCATCCTGCAGGTGACATTGAAGACATATTGCCATCTGGCATGGTAAACATTACAATATATCAGTGCTTGTTTGCCAGATGTTGCTAGACACAAATAGACAGTGGTTCTGATGCATAGGGATGATTTAGCAAAATGCATCTTGCTAAATTGGAATATCTGAGTTATCACATTTTATCTTGCTTCCACTGGCTAGGGATAATGCAGGAGGGAAATCAGAATTATTGAAAATTAGGAAAATTATACAGTAAAACCAATATTCTACTGCAGACCAGCAGAAATAAGGCCACTGTGTGTAACAGCTAGTTCAAATTGATAGTGTTTAAAATAGGCCAACACATGATAATGTGCTCTGCCAACACTTCATACATTCATGCAAGCATTTTTTAAACATAGATTACAAGGCAAAGAGGTGTACCCATATTTCTTCGGTTTTCAAAGCAGAACTTTTTAATTTCCATTTTGATCAGAGTGTGCATGTGTCTGAGTGTGTGTCTAGGTCCTTGCTGTCTGGGAGTTTTTTCATCTTCCCTGGATGTGACATAGAAAGTCATAAACATTAGTATGCCTTTCACACAGAAAATCAGAAAATTTTCTGTCCCTTGTTGCTTATATATCAAATAAAGACAAGGTGGTAGGAAACCCTGGACCCTCTGAAAATTGAAGGTGAACATCAGTAGGCGTTTCAGACACTAGAAGGAAATTTGAGTAGCAAGAATTCTGCATTACCCTGAAGTCTGTTACATTCTTCTGTATGGTAGCTATACTGGGAGCCAAGACAAGCTGGGAAAAAACCCAAGACACAACAACCAACCAACAAAACCCTGGAAAATTTCCTTCCTCATTTCAGTCTTTTTGTATCAACCCCATGAGCAGCCTATAGAACACACAAGAATGAAAATATAAGAATGAAACTGGAATAAAAGGTGCCTTTATTCTATGACCTTCGATTTATTTTCATTTCTCCCAGAAACACCCTATCTATTCAGAATATTAAATGGGGGATTAAAACTGGGAAAGTTAGGAAATGGCAAAGAAGCTTCCACCCTGATAAAGCGTCTATCTAGGTCTAGGCTGCTGCTTTGACACATTGGTTATACTGATGCTGTAGACCATACTGATGGATGGTATCAGAGGGAAAGAAGAAAAGAATAAATAAAACATTGCTATAGAGATGTCCTCAGGGCAGGGCTAATGTCACATTATTTCATCTGTTGAGAAAAAATGAAATATCTTGCTTGGTTAGACCAGTGGCCCACACAGGACAGGCTTCTGACAGTGCAAAAAGTGAGACTGTGAGTATAAGCCAATCTGCCACCTGCAGTAGGCTTTCCCTCCCCCTGTATTCCCTCAGTGTGCCCAGCTGCAGTCAGTAGCATATCTGGTTGTAGATTTTTACCTATGGTTAATCTCATTCTGAATCTGTTGGTCCTGTCTGTTTCCATAACTTCCCATGGGGACAACTTCCCTGAAATTGTTTCTCCCTTTCAATTGTTCAATTGAAAACTTCCTTTCAATTGTTTTAAGTTCCTATGAGTTTCAGTGTTCTGAAGCTATTTCTGAGGTGTTCCAGATAGTTCTAACATTGTGGGATCTGTTGAACAATAATTCTGAGTCTTGATAATCTACTGACTTAATTTTTTTTTTTTTTTTTTGAGTTCAATCAGACTTTTACTGAGTCTCCTCTCAAAACTGTAAAACAGATAAATTTATAATTTTTCCAGATACCACAGCTCCATCCTTATCATAATTTTCTCCTCTGTATCTTCTCTATCTGTTCAATGACCTCCTGGAGGTGTCGAGATAAGAACCATGTACAATAATCAAGATGTGGATGTGCCAGGTTTTTATACAGTGGCAACATAAAGTTTTGTGTTTTGTTCTCAGAGCTCTTTCTGATGTTACTTGTTGCTTTTTGGTCCCACGTAGCTGATCTTTTTTCTCCACTCTGCGAAATGACCATTGACCCCTGCCTTTTGGTTTTCATCCTTTAAACACTTTCATGTCCATAAAAGAGTTTTTCCCTCAACATCTTATCATTGCTTCTTTGATGGTCCTTCCAGAAAGAACCTTCCTAAAACATTTTTCTTCTTTTGTTTTTAGGCAACTAAATCTAGGGTATTAATTGGATGAGCTTAGAGACAGAGACATTGAGTCAAGACAGGAATTCCCTTCACAGTTGCTGTGTTGAGCCTTTCCCACCGGGCTATCTTGGATCTGTGGACTTTCACTGTGTTACAAACTGTCCTTTCATGCTAAGGCTTATCGAGGTTCCTCGCTCCCGGGGTCAAATCTTGGCTAGCTCCAGACCCTGGTGCGTTACCCCAGTAATGGACTCAAGGTAAAAGACAGAGGCACTCTTTTTCTTCCTTGGGACCACGGTCCCAAAGGTTTATTGTAAAACTCACAGCCCAGGAGGAAAAGAAAGAGGAGGATATTTTTTTTGTGGGGATTTTTAAACCTGGGGGGGAAAGAGGCAGGGAGAGGAACCACAACCAATGGGAAGCAACTGGAGGGGGGAGTAGGGAGGGACGGACCAGAGGATACCAACGCCAGAACTTAGAGGGGGTATAGAACATACCATGTGCAAAATATAACAAAACTATTTTTGTGTACAAATATGATAAACCACCCAGTGCAATCTAATAACAAAAATGAACTATTTAGTGCACAACAAAGGCTGGAGGTCAGACTTAGCAGTCTATGGCTATAAGACCCTGCCCGATCCTTCTCTGTGGACAAATCACCTTGGCGCCCTACCCTTCCTCTAGCACAGGGGATTCTACCTGGGCCATACTTGACATGTGCCAGCTGTGGCTCTGCAATTTCACAGTTTCTTCAGTTCTCTCAGGTAAATGCCATCCAGACCTGGTGATGTCTGGGTTGCCTGTGGGGTTTAAAGCACTCCATGTATTTTTCTGTATCGTATCAAGCCTCTCTGACCTATCTACTACAGAAAAAGTTAGATATGAATAGATTTCCTCTGCGTAGGATGGGAAAGGCTGATGGCGAGTGTTCACAGAGCTTTTACACTGTGGAATTATGTTCCCTGAATCTCTTTTTCATACTTTGGTCATCGAGCAGTTCCGCTGATTAACTCACTTGCATCCTCTCTTGAAGTATTTAATGAATATGTGACCATCAGTAAAAAAGCCACCCTGTGCATGCTCTGCATTCCTAACCCTTCAAATGACCTGTTTTCCTTTTGACCTGTGTCCCTTATTTGAGCAAACTTCCAATTTTTTAACTGTTGACTTTTTCCCTGTGACAGCCCCCTTAACTTTCCTGTTGAGCCATGCAGAGTGTTATTAGATTGCTTTGTTTTTCTTTTCAATTATGACACATATTTTATCTGGGATCCTAATATAATATTTTGTCCAAAACCTTCATTGTGCTTATACTTTTCTTGGGTTTGGACTACTCCTTTTAGGCTGTATTTTTATTTGTTTCCTCTGAATCAATTGCCTAATTTCTATGCAGTCTCCTTTCTTTTGTGTTTTATTTATAGGAGCAAATTCTCCTGAAAAGTTAATAGGAGCTATAAGATCCTTGCTGGAGGTCTGAGTGGATGGATCAGAACAGCCAAGGGTTCTGAGTCACCTACAATAGCATAGCAGTTACTGTTACTGTCTCCTTTTCATTGTTTTTGGCATAACCCAAAACTGTTTTGTTTTGTTTTTAATATTCTCCTTTCCTCCAGCATCACGTTATATCTGCTGTTCATTAGACATTCTCCACATGGGTTTCACTGTTTATATATATGAATGTATAAATCTTTTGGGTTTTTACACAGCAATCTTTCTTGGCATGCTTTTTCCCCAAGAACTCTTGCAAAATTAAGGGTCTTTAATGAAGAAGCTGAAAATTTATATATTCCTTGACATTTTGATTTTTTTTATTGTTGATTCTTCTGGTTTTCTGACTTCAGTGTTGGTTAATGAAATGATATGAAGCATGTCTAATCCATTACTTTGAACTTATCTTTTTGCTCTTCACTCATTTTTCCTTTTTCAAAACCTGTTCCAGTCCAAAATCCTTAGCTCTTTGCTTGTGAAAATTTCTGAGCATCAACAGAGAAAAAATGAAGTGAAAAAGAGGATGGACCTTCATGTACCCTGAGTAGGATGGACAACATTTATTATATTTGCTAAATGATAAAGTGAAAAGAGGGGTTTGAAGAGGCCTATCCAGTGCAGCAACACTTCAACAGTAGATTTCAATTTCTTGAGCAAATCTGCATTGATTTTTTTTTTTCACTTTCATTTAGTGGTTTGTGTTTTTTTTAATGTCTTCAAAGTTTGCCTTTTTCTTGCTCTTGTTTAATTTTTCTTTGATACAACATTGTTAAATTTCATCTCATAGATAATCAGGGCTTTACCTTTGGGTTGCACTGTTGACATTTCCAAAACTGGAATACTTGACTATACAACAAAGAAAAGAAAGTATTTCGTGTCATAAATGGCTATTATACACTGTTTCTTTTACTAACTAACTATTGTTTTCTGTATATTTAAAAGAGCCACTTCACAGAGTGCTACACATCAACCTATATTTCATCCCTAACATGAAACAGAGGTGAGAGTAATGGGCTTTTCTCTCACAGGATGTTACTAGTATCCATGTATGAATTAGAAGATACGTTTCTGATGTTGTTGTTCCTTTGAAGAAGTGTCATTGAACTTCAGATGGTGCAAAGAGCACTTCAAGGAAACAGAAACGAAGAAGGGACTAGTGGAGTCAGCAAGATTTAAACAATCAATACAGCTAGAAAGCTTATGGAGAACCAAAAAGCTTAGCCTTCCACTCGAGTCTTCGTGGGAGAGTAAGGTCTTCTGTATGTGTTCCTGTACTATTGTCTGGAAGCCCTTTGATTTGTCTTTTCTACTGTAATCATCAATAAAGAGACACAATGAGACAGACACATAAAAAGTAAAATATTTCCTATAAACTAGCACAGGACAGTCCATCTTTGATGAAAACCCAGAGGAAGGCAGGTATAAGAGCTGATGCCATCTCCCACCTCTTTTATAGTTAACAGGCTCCTGCTGAATGGACCTCGGTGGCTCTTTGCAGCAGCAAATTGCTCATCATTGGTTTCTCTGAGGTAAGGCAGGGCCATGATTTTTTTTGTTTTAGAAGCAGCTAACTAAAACCAGTCTCAGTTCTGGACTCTTATGTGTGTATGTGTGTCTCTGCAGGAGGTACAGTTGCAATGCACCACATTCACTGCTGAGAAATATGATCAAGGTGCTCTTTGTCATTTAAATCCCACGTGGTTGCAGGAAGAACCATCCTTCTTCCTGACAGAAGAAATCTGCACACGCATGAGCTGTGAAATGTAGCTTGGTTGTTTGCTGGGTACAGCCAATTACTCTGATGGCTCCTTTTGTGTTTTCATACTGGAAAGGACCATCTGGCTTCAGGGAGGCTCATCTTATAAGAATGATAAATGCCTGCTGGAAGACTGGAAACTTTCTATAACTTTGGAGTACTTAGGTACTTTAGAGATTCTTTACCCAGAGGGTCTGACAGACATAAAAGTTCCTTCTTTTAATAATGGCTGCTAATAATTAATGTCCCGTGTTAATATTTAACACCTGTAATAAATGAACCGGTTTTCACTGTTCTTCAATTCAAAAAAAAATCACGGAAAATTAAGTGTGTACGGCACATGCAAAAATGGTATATTTTCCTTTGGCATCCAGATTTAATGCATGCAATCTTGGCATATCATCGTAAACGTGCGGTAGAGGTGGAATGCATGTAGGATTTTTCAAATCCTATTGAGTAACCTCTGCTCCTGCATTCTGAATGAACAAGCTCCTTTTCAAGTGACATAGGAGAGAATCTATTGGGAAGATCATCTTACCATGCTATATAACACGTGAGAGTCAACCATGATGAAAACTTCTGATCCATCTGCTTGTCTTGGTCCTCAAACTCTTGTCCAGAGTAAGATATGAGTAGCTCAGTGATTCTTTTTTTTTATTTAATTCGGACATTATCTCTTCAAGGACTCTTTTGTGGGGTTGGACATACTCAACGTTTTTTAAGTTAACTTGGAAAGTGTGATTATTTTCTCTAGCCATTCAAATGATATTTTATGCTTACTTGTTGACTCTTAGGGCTTACATTTTTGTGAAACTGAGTTTTGCAAAAAGCTTAGAGGTGGTTTTTTTTTTTTTTTTTTTGGTCTTTCCTTTTCTTTTCTTTCCATAAGTAAAAGGACTAAAAATAGCAATGGTTACGAGTGCTTATAAACACGAGTTTATGGTTAAGAGTGTTGAGATACAGCTACACAACCTCTCTGTCACTTTAATACAGCTTATTAGTCATGATTCTTGCTACAGGTCAGAGGCAAGGAGTTATATGTGATCTCCAGGGAAAGGAAGCCAGCCTGTGTTGTACCTCCAGAGATTGGCTGAGCAGTGACAATGAAGTCTGGATTAGAAGCAGCTTCTTTACTTCTTTCTAACTCTGGAGAAGTAGTAGCTGTTAACAGCTCCTCTCTGTAGAGGCACTGCAAGGTCATTGTAAAGGGATGTTTTTATTATAATCAGTGTGAACCCATGGATAGTTTACAGGAAAGGAAAGGGAGAAAGGAAGGGGAAAAGACAGGACAATCAAATCAGAAACATGCTGGTGCTGAATATAAATCTTGCGGGACAGGGTTTTGGTGAAAACTCTAATTTGTAATAGCAGGTCCCATAGCTCAAAGTTAGAACAGATTGAACAACTGCCACTCAATTAAAATTCCAGAGAAAAGAATTATTCTGAAACAAAGACTGGATTAGAAGCAAAGATTTTATAATTGTTGCTCTGTTTGGAATCAGAAAGAAATGCTGGGCTTTAGCTCAGGAGGGCACATAGGAGGGTTTCAGTGAGGGTGCTGAGATCCTTCTCCCAACCATTGAATCCCAGGAGACTGGTCAATGGATATGTGGGCAGGGTGAGGGATGTGATCCATGAGTCTGCACAGAACTGTGTTGTGGAGCATCTGAAATTTTGCAGAAGGTTTCAAGGGGTGTTCATCCTGGACTTCACATCCAAGACCATCTTAGAAGAGTTAATTAACAGAGGTAGTAAGCTTCCCTTGGATCCTACAATCATAGAATCATAGAATGGTTTGGGTTGGGAGGGACCTTGAAGATCATCTTGTTCCAAGCTCTCTGCCATGGAAGGGATGCCACCCACTGGATCAGGCTACTCAGGACCCCATCCACTTTGAAGTGAACACTTCAAAGGATGGGGCTTGTCCCCAGTGAAGCAGTATTTAGTTCTAGATAGCTTTAAATGATCCTTCTACGAGGCTCTGAGAGAATACAGTACAACAAGATACCTTCGTAAGTCTAGATAAAATTGTAGGCTTAAAAGAATGTGTGTGTATATCTAAACATGGTGCTGGATTCCAACTTCTATGCATTCATTGTTGTAAGCACTTCATGGTGTCCTATTCCTCCTACAACATCAAGTGGACTTCACTAAAAATCCAAAAAACAGTAGAACGTACGAGAGATAATTTTTGTAACAAGTCACAGTAAACTCCTATTGACTACTAGTGGAGAGAGACTAAGGTGGGTTGAATTAATTTTTAAGATATAAAAAATAACTAATTATTTTGCTGGAATATAGATGAAAGTGGCTAGGAAACATTTTTTAAATTTAATTTTCTTTTATTTTGTAATAACACTCTTATGGGTCATCTGAATTGTCTGAAATTTTGAGAGTCTGGGTAAAGCCAGAAGGATTGGTAGCATTTTTTATTACATTGGGTTGGGATTTTGGACTGGGTCCAAAACTAATTTTTGATTACTTGCAGCTGAGGGTGTTAGAATGAATTGCTTGACCGGGATTGTTCTAGAACAATCACATTCCGTTGGAAGTAAGGCAATAATAACAACTAATATTAAATCTTCATAGAATTAATTCAGTCTTTTTGATGTTCATGAATTGTTAATGAGCAGCCTGTGATTTTATTTGAACTTCTAAATAAATTAATTTTCTCAATATTTTTGATAGACACTTTTTTTCTTTCTGGATTGTTTATAAACAATTAATTGCAAGAACTCCTCAATCAAAATTTAATTGATGCTCATTAAATTTTATTACAGCCAATGTTCTCTGTGTTATATGTAGAGCTAGGCAATAAACATTTCTTTCACCTTTTTTCAAATTTTATTTTATTAAAATTTAGAAACCCCCCCAAACATTTGGAAATTTCTTACCAAAGAAAAACTAGGGTGACATGGTACCCAATGATATCCATGTGGGCTATATAATCTATGCATGAAACAAATCTTTACTCTCTATTTTGAGTTACAGTCACTTGGAATATTACTTTTTTTTTTTCTTCTTCTTCTATTTTGACTCATTCTTGATGGAGATTTTATTTGCACACCCAAGAAACCTAAAGAAAAATGTTTTGATTTAAAGCAATAGTATTTTCAGAGGAAAAGGGTTTTGATGAAAACCCCTCTCTTAGCTCTCACTGTAACACACATTCGAAAACAGATAAACTTCTCAGAATCAACAAGAAGCCACCATCATCTGCTTTCTTCAAAGCAGCCTTCAGAAAATAAGTCAGTTTAAGTATTTGACACTGGATAAAAACACCAAACAACTTTTCCGGTAAACAACCTTCCATGTGCCTGGAGCAGCAATTTTTGTACCCATGAGCAAGCTAGATGAGGTGAGGCGAGATGAGATTCACTCGGCCAAATAAAACTGTCTAAACCCAAGTTAGTCAATTTAGATGCCTTCTAAAGGACATAATTTCTCATAAATTTGATGTCTACATTAGAGAGACTGTAGGTGGCACGGCAGTATTTTTAACCAAACCCTGCTTGTATTATCTGAAATGATCATTTATATGTCTTTGCATTAGTGGATAAGCTCCTAAGACTTTTTCCCAGAATAAAGACTCTCATTTGCAAGTCCCATAATCTCATGCTCTGTGAATGCTTTTAATATCCATTTAGAAAGAAGCATTCCTTTGAATGCTGAGTCCGGCCAATCTCTTCTCTAAATGGCTAATGGAAAGGAGGGGACATGGTGTGTTTGATGTTGGGCTGCCTAAAGCCTTTGAGATGGAATGACTTCTAACTTCTAAGACATGTGTTCCAAGAAGCACCAAATATTGTTAATCTCTAAAGCTTTTATGTTATTAGAACACAAAATAACAAGCTACCATGACATAACTCTTTACGTAGAGGATACTTGGACTGAGACAGATAGAACTTAATCCTTAAAAGAAATTGGTCCCCTTTGCAAACACATTTTGTCCTTTCAGGGCAGGTTTTTTTTTTCTTCTTATAATCCTTTGTGGGCAGATGCAAACTCCATAGGATCCCTAGGAAAGCTTTCTTCACATCAGTTTTCTAGTATGACTTCAGATACTTGCCCTGTTGCCAGAAACCCTCCAGCTATGCTCTGGAGCTTCCTGTTCTGTGTTTGGACTCACTGTATTATTTCTAAATCCCTTTTTGTGCTATTTAATTCTTGAAGCTTCACCCAGCTGTGATTATTCCAGGAGGATGCTATTCTCTGTTCAGAATACACCAAAATATGTAATTAGCAGACTTGGAACTAATTATATGGCTGCATCATCTATTGGAGATGGGAAAGCGAGTTGTGATTTACTGTTATATCTTCCTCTGTCTTTAAACTCTTCCTATAATCTCCATCACAGATGTGCTTGTGCAAGGGAGGTATTAGCTTGCTTTATTTTTATTTTTGCACAATTGCTGACAAAATTGCTGCTGCAGTACATACTCTTGCAAACATACAGCTTCATTTCTCTCGTCACCTTTTTGCAGGATTCCTCAGTTTCAGAGTTTGTTCAGGATGCTGCAGCATCATTGTTCTTTGACTTGAATCGGTAAATAAAAATACAGACAAGAACACAAACACGAAAATATACATGTATGCACATGCCTTGCGTTTTCTGCATAACCAGACTTTATAAAACTTGAAATCAGCCAAGATTGTCAAGACAAGACAACAGAAAGTAAAACAGTGACCCTGATAATTTTCAGTTCTTCATTACTATCCAGGTGGTCCTGCTGCAGTTTGAAGACTTGCTACAATTGACTTGACACTTCATGCTTTATTAAAGAAATTATAAAATAATACTTTAAAAGGACACTTTCTATGCTGGATGAAAATGTAAGAGATAGACAAGATTTTTACAAGCAATCCATAAGAAAATAGGCTCAACATGACACCAATGAAGTGGCAAATGGATATTTGTACAGGTTTAATTCTTAGCTAATCAGCTTTGGGAAGAAAGTTTTATTACAAACCTAAAACTTGGTATATTGAGAAAATTTGTAGTGTCTGCTAGTTTTCTTGGGAATTATATATTAAGCGTGTAAGAACCCTAGATTACATGCATGTCCTAATAGCTTGGGTTCCTGGAAGAGTAAGTGGTAAATACTAGTTTGGAAAAACACAGATCTTATACACAAACTGATCTATGTGACATGAAGAAACTGAAGGAAAAAAAAAAACACCAAAAAAACAACCCCAAAACCCACAACAACCCAGACTGGAAATTAGCAGTCTTTTCAGGGGGAAAAAAAAAAAAAAAAAAAAAAAAAAAAAAAAAAAAAAAAAAAAAAAAAAAAAAGAGAGACATAAGATTGCAGTGTTTGTCTGCATATTTGAGAACAAGGCAGCAATATACATAAGGAAGTGGGTGTATGTTTTCTTATATTTAGCTGGAAACTAAAGAAACCAAAACCAGACTGTACTTTATAGTTGGAGGCCAACATCCACACTTGCAATAGCTCTCTGCCTTTTGCTATTTCAATGTGATACTGCAAATGCTTTATTAAGTGAATTGTAATATCCTCTCGCCTTAAGAGTCCAGTGTCATGTGGTGATGTAATGGGATGTTCTTCCTTTTATGTTCATTCTGATTCTTTTCCTCCTTTTATTCATCTAAGTGCTTAGACAGGTGGTTTGAATAAATCAGGAGTACTACCTTTTTATGCATTTTCTATCTTGTATCCAAAGTTATCCTGTTTCTACTGAGTAATCGGAGAAGAGATAGTCTTTTGCATGAATAGATTTATGCATAATAATCCCATTCTGTGGCACAAGGAGGGCTAGGTTAGCAGGGATCTGTTTGTTTTTTTTTTTTTTTTTTTTCTGTAGTTTCAGGAAGGTGTTTTTTAGATAATTTGCTGTTTCAGACATTCCCAAAACTTGCATCTTGGATGGACATGAAACAAATGTAATTTGTTTGAGAATCACATCTGTTTTTATTTTTAAATGCAAGCTTTTAGGAGAGAAGGGATATATTTTACCAGACCAGCTGACAGAGCTGAGGAAAAATGAATGTTATTTTCTGCTTAAAAATTCTTCTTTGGTTCCCTGACTGACTTTGAATGTGAAGTCTGCACATTTTTTTCATTTGTATTTTGATCTAGAAAGAGATACCACATGTCTCTAGCTCTTCTGCCTTAGGACATGTTGGCTACCACATCTTTAGTTTGTTTTTGGCATTTTGGTTTCTGGCTTATTAGTACATGGTGATCTGTCTGCGTGGCAGTCTCTTCTCAGTTTTCACCTGCTTTTCTTGCTTCTTTCTAATTTCCATCATTTTATGTACAAGCCTTTCTAAAAAAAGTTCTTTCCTTTATCACACAGAATATAGAATTATATTGTCATAGAATCACAAAATGTTATTGATTGGAAGGAACACCTTCCACTAGACCAGGTTGCTCTGCGCTCCATCCAAACTGACCTTGAACACTTCCAGGCATGGAGTATCTACCACTTCTGTGGGTAACTTAAGTGTTTTATAACCTTCATTGTGAAACACTTATTTCTTACAGTTAATCTAAATCGATCCTCTTTTAAAACCATTAAACCCCCCCACAACATTTAAAAAGAAATGGTTAAAAAACATTTTAAAACCACTACCCCTCGCCCTTTATCAGCCTGTCTTCATAGGAGAGATCATCTGTGTGGTCTGCTCTGGACACTTTCTGACAGATCCATGTCCTCTTGACGTTGGGGACCCAGAATTAAATGCAGCACTCCAGGTGGAGTCTCATGAGGGCAGGGCAGAGGGGCAGAATCCCTTCTGTCACCCTGCTGGTTGCAGCCCGGGATCGGCTTTTTGCGCTGCAAGTGCCCATGGCTGGGTCACGTCCAGCCTCTCATCCAGCAGCATCCCCAAGTCCTTCTGGGCAGGGCTGCTCTGATCTCTTCAGCCCCCAGCTTGTCCTGGGGCAGGGGGTGCCATTACTCATGTGCAGGACCTTGCACTTGACCTTGTTGAACCACATGAAGTTCTTATGAGCCAAGTTCTTGGGCTTGTCCAAGTCCCTCTGGAAGGCAGACAGTTTTCCTAAAAAAATTCATTTCATGTCTCTTTACTGCTTTAATTTCATTTTCAATTCTAATTTTGAATTTAATTTCAATTCTACTTTTTTTTTTTTTTTTTTTTTTTTTTTTTTTTTTTTTTTTCTGCTGCAGGAAAGCTGTCTAAATGGTCATCCTTGCTTTCATGGTGACAATTTTCTTATATTCCTGAAAAGGAAATTGAAATAATTGATCTTTTTCTCCATATAAATCACTGATTCATACAGATACTGAGCCACTACCATTTGTGTGCCAGCTTTTGAGCACATCCAGAATTGAGAGAACTGAAATATTTTTATAACATGCTCCTTTATCATGAAAGGTCTATCAAAAACTACTTGGCAAGGAAGTAGGTCTGTACGATTTCCAAAACGTAAAGAACCTTCATCTGATCCATATTAGACCGATCTGTCAGCCTAAGCATATGTCCACTGAAGGAATAACCAAATTTCTTGTCACTATCAATAATATGATTCAAAACCTGTTGCTTAGGCTAAGGACTTGATCTCAGCTTAAAAAAAGCATGTAAATAAAACTGCTGTGCCTGTGTGAAATCCCAGCAGGGCTGATGTGGGGTTTATGTCCAGGAAGTTTGGTTATGCATTGCGATTTGTGAGGAGAATAAGCTGTTTGACACTGAATCCACACAGAGCCTAATCAGCCTGCAGGAAGTAAACAAACTCCCTATCTTTCTGTGAAGTACACAGCGCAAGGCTAAGCAGCCCTGGGAAACCCCAGGGTTTAAATCAACATGTGTGTTGGCTGTGGGGTTGTGGAAGCAGAAAGCTGAGCTAACTCAGCTGTAACATGGGAGATCACCATCATGAAGAGCACATATTCCAAAACACAGCTCAGCTGTGGATATGGGTGGCAGCTTGCAAATGAATGAGAGGTGTCTGAGAGAGTGAACAACTGATTTTGATGTTTGGAGTTAAGTGCATGTCCTTCCTCCTTCTGGAAACTTCTTTCAGTAGGAAAAGCCCTTGTCTGGCTCTCTTTTTCTCAGCCCCTTATACTGTCAGAGTATGTTTGGTGGGTTTTGCAGCTATAAGAACTCTGTATTTCTTTCAATTTAAAAGCCTGGCAGAAAAAATTCTCTGGATTTGATGAAAATGAGGAATCCTTGATAATCATGTACAGAAGCTTCATAGTTGACAAATGATATTTTAGAGTCAAGGAATTGTCTTTCTATGAAGGACAAATTTTAAGAGTTTGAGATTTCTGGGGACATGGCAGTGTATCTAATGTACAAGTCACATGGATATTGATATGGACTTATGTTACAATATCATAAATTATATAAGAGAAGCAAACAATGGTTTGGATTGGAAGTGACTTTAAAGATTATCTGGTTCCAGCCCCCTTCTGTGGGCAGGGAAACCTTCCACTTCTCTGGGTTGCTCAGAGCTTCATCCAACCTGACACTGAACACTCCCAGGTACTGGGCATCCACAGCTTCTCTCAGCATCCTATTCAACTGTCTCAGTGCTCTCATGGTAAAGAACTTCTTCCTGATATCTAGCCTAATCCTACCCTCTTCCAGCTTGAAGCCCTCCCCACTTGTCCTCATACCCTTGTAAATTGTCCCTCTCTCTCCTTCCTGTAGGCTCCTTTAAAGTACTGGAATGCTGAAATTAGGTCATCTCAAAACTTTTTCTTCTCCAGAATGAACAATCCCAATTCTCTCAACATCGTCTCATAGGAGAGGTGCTCCATCCCTCTAACCATCTTGGTAGCCCTTCTCTGGAACTCCCCTTATTGATTGTTGTCCTTCCTGTGCTAGGTCATCAGAGCTGGTTACTGGATCCAGGTGGGGTCTCACCAGAGCAGAGGGGAAGAATCCCCTCCCTGCCCTGCTGCCCACGCTGCTTTGGATGTAGCCCAGGACACATTTGTCTTCCTGGGCTGTGAGTGCCCATGGCTGGATCCTGTCCATCCTCTCACCCACTCGCCCACCCAAGTCCTTCTGTGCAGGGCTGCTCTGATCTGCTGATACCAGGGTTTGCTTCAACTTAGGTGCAGCACCTTGAACGTGGTGTCATTAAACTTCATGAAATTCCTGGGCTCACTTCCTGAGAGAGTCCAGGTCCATCTAGTTGGCATCCCATCCTTCAGGAGTGTCAACAGAAACATTCAGCTTGGTGTCATCTGCAAATTTTCTGAGAGTGCTCTTGATCTCTTTTCTGTGTTACTAATGAAGAGATTAAGTAACATTGGTCCCAACACAGACGCTCTGAGCAACACCACTCGTCACTGATGTCTACTTGGACTCTGAGCTGTTGACTGCTACCACAGGGATGCAACTGTCTAGCTAATTCTGTATCCATTGAACAATTCACTCATCAAATCCACCTCTCTCCAATTTAGAGAAAAGGATGGTGTGGGAGACTTTGTAAAAGGTTTTACACAAGATGACATCTGGAGCCCTTTCCTTGTTCACTGCTGTAGTCACCCCACAGTAGGGAGGATATGGATGCATTAAACCATGTCATACCATGCCATTCCATGCCATGCTGTACCACACAACACCATCCTGTGCTATGCTGCACTGCACTGTGCTATAATATACTATACTTTTCCATACTATATCTAGGAAAAAAACAGGTGTGACCAATTTACCTGCTGTGAGCCTTGCTCACATTCATCTAGCATATAATGGTCTTGCTTAAAGGCTAGAGTCATTCATATTGGTAACTGATTTTTAGTCCAGTAGTGCTAAACTTTGATCCCAACACCAGAGAAAATCTCAAATACCTATCGCAGAGCTGCTACTATTTTTGGAATGTAGCAATTCTTTTATATGGAGACAATTCTTATACACTGTATATTAACTCCTCAGAAAGCCTTTCCACGTGGTAAAATAGATTTGGAGAACAAAAGCGCTGAACATTGCAACTTGAATAAGACTACGGTCTTTTATTGTTAGCTTTGAAGCACTGAACAATGTCTGAGACTTGTTCTGCAAGAGAGAAAGGGAGAAATAGAGAATTTCACCTCCATTTACATTCTAATGTTCTCTCAAAATAGAATTTCTCTCTGGCCCTTGAATAAGTACCATAGGGTAGCTTGGGGATATTGCTTTAATTTCTGTGGCTGATGACAACAGAGCAGGAAACAAACAATTCTCTTTCTTCAGTGTTTATTGTCACTGCTTGGGTGGGGATCGAGTGGGAATAACCAGAGTGGGGAAACCTTCCGCAGTGCAAAGGCTGCCCTGGCCTGACAAATCACACTGATTCTAGTTATTAAAATTATAATCTGGCATGGCTGGTTCTAACAGTATCCTCTCTGCAGCTAATAAATCCCACACTGAATTGGCAATACTTCCTATCATATAGTCTCATTGGACACAGGAGCTGGTGACAGTGGTGATGGCTGGGTGATGGCAAGGGGGAGGAGGAGGGGATGGTTGCATGGGAAGATGTAGCAGGTAATAAAATGTGTCTTGGATGTAAGGTGTTGTCCTGCTCTTTGGTTTCCTGACAGCTTATTTTTCTAGTGATTTGTTTGATTAACATACACAAAACTCAGCAGAAGAGAGGGGAAAAACTCCAAGAGGAAATTGATTTGCTGACAGAGACATACAGTTTTGAGTTTCTTACAGCTAAATCCTTTCTATCCCAACATTTGCATACTGTCTCCTGCAGAGTATCTGCTTTATATTTACCTGCAGCTACACAGCCCTTGTGTGCATGTGTCTGAACTGCTGTCAGGTTGCATCTAGCTGGCAGCACTGGGACAAAGCAAAATCTGAAAAACTGTCTGGCCTTTTCTTACTGTGATAATCTACAGATTGTTTGGATATTATTAAAGTTGTCAATGTGGTGCAAACAGTTCACTGATGTTTTACCAGGGTTATGATTGCTCTCACTTGGCATTACTCTTGGCACAGGCACATAAGGGAAAAGAAGAGGAACTTGCACACTGGCTTGGGATTGCTGCTTTTAAGCCAATTTTAATTCAATATGCATGAAAAAGGAAGATCCTTACTCTCGCTGTATCCTCAGTAACTGTCCAGTAGGAAGTCAGCTGGACATAAAGAAAGAACAATCAGGTAATCACACCACATATGTAGACTAGATGCAGGCAGAATTTAGTGCTTATTTCTCCTCTGTGGTTATTACTTTAACACACAGGATCCTGTGTGTTTTTGAAGCTCAGGTCAGGTTTTTCTGCTGCATGCTGCATGAAAAATTATTGCAGTCATCATTGGGTAAATTGGATGCTGTCCAAAACAGTTGTATTCTGTGTCTTGGCAAAACAACTTTTTTTTTGGCAAATACCATGCCACTTGGTCACCTAATTTTGGACATATTCAGAAAATCATGGAAAATTAACAGTTCCCATTCTAGAGCACTGACCTGGCAGGCTGAACTACCAGAAGCTTAAAGACCCATAGAGTGTTTTGACCCTCTAGTCGTTCACATGGGTGTAAGCATGTTTGCGTGGAAAAAAAAGAGACAGGCTGTGCTTGGACCTGTGCAGAGTTTATTGTCTAGATTGTTCTGTGTGTTGCCATCTCTCACACTTGCAGTTTGGTTTTGCATGGTTTTCATCAGAACTAATTAAATGGTGGCATGTGTTGGTGATGAATTAAAAATACACTTCAGGAAAGTATGGGGTGACAAGTAATTCTGGATAAAAAAGGCAACTAAAAATTAGATTTTAGATTTTCAGAACTTATTTTTGGCTAAAATCCTATCCTCGACTGGGGAACCAGTCAAGAGAAAACTCCAGGCAGATGCAGTGGATGACATAACTTTTGTTGCCCACTTCATTCTGTCTGTCTCCTTGATGATTTAAATTTAAAGAAATATTGTACCCACTGCTGTGTGTCTTGCTTGGGTCCTTTTTAGTTGTGGCATCTGGCCAGACCAGCATGATGAATAGTGACTCAAGTTCAAAAAGCTTAGTTCAGATTCATCATCGCAAAACTAAGATCTCAGAAGACTGCAGGCTTCAGTTCAGCTCAGCTGTGTCCTCTCACTGACCGGTAGGACCTCTTACTGGCTTGTGTTTCCATTGATGCAAAGCAGTGTATGGTGCTGGGAATGAACATGTCAGCTTTGGTGTTACTGCTCAGCTGCATCTGCATGACAAGTTATGAGGGAGAAAAAATTGACTGCGTGAAATAAATTTGTGATAATTTATCCTTGCTTAGCCAATGACTGCTCTTTCCTGTGCTAGCTAATGACCAATATCATCTTCAAGATCACCTGTGTTCTTTCAGCCTCTGATGCTCAGCCTCTACACTGGCATAGTTTTTTTTCAAAGGATGCAGTACAAGAAGACCTGATTTGCATATGTTTGATTTGAGCTGAATGCCATTGCAATCAGAATCAATTGTGTTAATACTTGGTGGCCATAGCAGCCATTCTAAGGTAAATTAAAAACTCCTTCTCTCATCCTTCTTACTTGGTAATTACTGAACCAGCAGGCTTTAGAATGTATTTTGGAAACGTCATTAAAAACATTCCTTAGCAGTCTCCTGTCAAATGCATTCAGCCTAGTAAACACTCAGGAAAAGGATAAATCAGTAACTTCTTGGTTCCAATTCTCTCTTAGTTCATAGCTATACTCCAGAGAACAAAGGAACAGGAAATTTAGACATATCGTCTATAGTTATATTTGTGCAACTCTTTGAAATGGAAGACAGTTGTGTTATAATTATTGATTTCTGTGGAAATATATTCTTGTATCAAAGAAAGACCCATGCCATAGAGAAAGAAACTGCCTCAATATCATCTATTTATACAGAAAATTTTCTACCTGGGGGCTGGGATGCTTTTCTCTTTCTCCAGAGGCAAAGTTACCAAACCCAGCTGCTCAGCTCTGCTGTGGGAGGAAGCGCCTGATCTGGCTCCAGGGGGAAGTGGTGCTAGGATTGAAATGTGAGCACCATGGACAGTCAGTGAGGAAGCATGAAATGAGGGTAAGTTCCATACATGAAGTGGGAAGCATGGCACATCTGACTGGGAGAGCTGCTCAGGGAGATCTGGTGTTAGGAAGGAGATTTTAGCTTTGGCCCTCTTTGCATACATGAATTCTGAAATACACAGAAGGAAGCAGTGGAAAGAAGAGAGAATAGAAGGGAATTAAGTGAATAGAGTTCACCTGCTCATCTTTGGCATAAAGACAGTGAGTAAAGCTGTGATTACAGCTGTGGTCATCTGCAAAAAAGAAAAGCTTTGCCAGGCACATGAGGGAGGTGGTCCTTCCCCTCTGCTCAGTTCTGGTGAGACACATCTGGAGTTCTGTGCCCAGTACTGGGTTGTCCACTGCAGGCAGACTTACACATGCATGTCCAGCAAAGGGCAACTTGAGTAATCAAGGATTTGGAGCATCTGCCATACAAAAAATGTCTAAAAGATCTAGGTGTTTTTGGCCTGAAGAAGACTCAGGGATACCTTATCAATTTATGGCTATAAATACCTGAGGACAGGGTGCAAAGAGGACAGAGCTAGGCTCTTTTCAGTGGTGCTGACTGAGAGGACAAGAGGCAGTGGGAACAGCCTGAAACACAGATATTCCATTCAAATGTGAGCAAAAAAGGTTTTTCACTGTAAGGATTAGTGAGCACAAACAATTTGCCCAAATTGGTAGTGTCCATCCCTGAAAATATCTACTACCTGACATGACAATGCTCCTGCTGGCCTTGCTTTGGGCAGGGGCTTGGATTAGATCTCCAGAGGTCCCCTCCCACCTCCACCATTCTCGGTAATTCTGTGCTAAGGGGAATATCTTACAGAAATATGGATTTTATTCACCAGCTACAAGTGCTAGTCCTTTTGTATGTGATGCTATTTTCAACAGTACTTGATTTTCAAAAGAGCTTTGTGGAGCTCATCCATTTAGAATGAAGACCCTTAAATATGATCCAGAGAGGGTCTATAGATCCTCACCTCCGTTTCATTTCAGTATTTAACTCCTTAAATCATGTCGATTGCCTCCGTTTCATTGATGCAAACTGAAGATTTAAAAAATAGGGTTTTAACTTTCCTGAAAATAAACAGACAACAACATAATGGATTTTTATTGCATACTGTTGTAGAGATCAGTATGTACCTTAGTCCCCCAATATTTTAAGAAGTTAGAAATAAAAAAGAAATCTCAGTATTTTCTTAGAAATAGTTCTTAGAGGAGATATAAGTCTCCAAAACATGAGGAGACTATTTCTTATTTATTTCATATCATTTGATTGATAGAAATCTCTCCCAAAAATGTTATACTTGGTTTGATATTAGGATTCTATTAGTAAAACATATGTAAAGGATTAATAATTGAATGATAGGGACAGTAAATCCTTTATAGATTTGGGCTGTGTCTTAGTTATAAGCACATCAATAGAAGACAGTACTGAATGTCATAAGAGTTAATAAATCAAGCCATTAGACTGGTAAAACATACATCTATTCTTTAATAATTTCTGTAAAGCTCCAAGCATCATTTATTAACCCATTATAAACCACATCCAAGTGAAATTCTAATTAGAGGTATAGTGTGGTGTGAATAAGAACACCTCAGATATTTTAAAGACTTCAAGTTTTAGTGGTTTAAATGTCCATTTAAATGTGGTTTAAATTTTAACTCTTTTCCTACTGTGAGATAGGATTAGGAAAAAAGCAAAGCAGGCTCAAACTTAAAGGGTATAAAGATAGATTTATTAACACACACTGAAAGAAGAAAATGAGAATCAAAATGAAACTTTCAAAACACTTTTCCCTCCCCACAAACTGTTCACCTTCCCACTGACAACATAAAGAGATAAAACCTGTGATTTTCAGTCAGTTTCACTACTTAAGTAGTCTTTCATCAGTTCTTAGGGATAGGAGACTCTCCTAGAACTCCTATGGAGACATTGCCACAAGAAAACAGTTTTCTGCTGGTTCCCACATCACAAATCTGCAGCCGCCCAAGGGGAATTCTGCAAACTGTGAAGTTCAGTTTTTTTCCCACAACTGCATAACGTGTCATGGTCACTTTGGGGTGCCATTTTAAAGATACAAGAACTCCAAAGGCAAAGGATTTTCATCATCATGTGGAACAGAGATCTCTCTTCACTTCTTCACTAGGACAGAGGGCTTCTTATTTTATCTCTTTCTCTCTGTTCAAACTTCTCAGTAGGAGAAGTCTGAACAGAGAGTGAGAGATAAAATAGGGATCACAGCTACTAATTTACAGGATCACAGATACTAATTCAATATTCACTTAGTCCATCACAAATACCTTTGCCTCAACCTATCTCCCCACTCCATATTGTCCATGGTTTAAAGGAATATTCTAGGATATTACCGTTTATTACCATGGCTCATAAAAGACTTCCAGCCTAGAACCAGGCAACTCCTCAATCCTATCTCCCAATTAGTCTTTTACTCTCTTTTCACTGCATTCCGTCTCATGCAGTATTTTCTCTGCATTTCACTCTGTCCCTTTCTTTTTACCCAAAAGGAGGATTAGAGTTTTAAAAGTTCCATCTGACAAGGAAAGAATTAATACTCTCCCCAGCTTGCAGATGATCATGCCACCTCGGCCGAGCCATAGGATTTTAGAGCTGTGGGGATGGGGGAGGCTCAGGAATGGCGGCCAGGATTGCAGTAGTTAGGTAGGCTGATGGAGGCCTCCCCCTCCTCCCCTCGGCCTCATCTGGGGTGGCCCAGCCTGGGCTCGGGGTCCTGGGGGAACATCTCCCTTGGCCCAGGCCAGTGGTGGGGTAGGCTTTAAAGTCAGCTAGATATTAGTAGCTGCAGCCTCCCTTTCTCCCCCCGGCAGCTGATGGGGCCCAGGGGCATGGCCAGGCCAGGCCTGGCTCCCCACAGCAGGGAGAAGCAGCGGAGCATGGTCGGCCTGGGCTGCTCCACGGAGCAGCCACAGCGGCTGGTTGTTACCTGCTCCTTCAGCCAAAAGGAAAAGGGCTGGCCTGGACACTGTCTCAGTTTTATATGTGTATTCACAAAGTCACATCCAGCTTCCTCAGCGGTTAAACAATATGTCAGTATCTAAAAATTGGCCTCTGATGGGTCCCTATCTTTTCCACTGAAAATTAACAGGTTTTTACAGGGTTACAAGGAGTTGTTTCTTCTTTAACTAAAAACCAAGCTGTGTTAGCCCATGACATATCTTCTTTAAGCTCCCTTTGATGATGGTCCAGGTGCTACCCATGGTACCTGCAGTTAAAGAGGACTAGGAATAATAATTTAGAAGTTCCCTTCCAGTTCATGCTTTCACACTTCAATGAGTGAATATAAAGTGAATAAAGTCTATTAAATCAGCAGGGTAACATTGGGTTTGGACATCTGAGCAAGTGTCATCTTTACTTCCTTCCAAAGAGGGTGATAATTACCTGAAAGACTTCTCCTTCGAATGATGATACCATTCATATATATCATATTCTCCTTTCTTGTGATTCAACAATTTTATAACTGAGGACCAGAAGGTTTCCTGCAACTTTATTAAAATGGACTCTATAAGGTAGCAATCCTTGGTACCTCCAGACAAGACCGGCAAAGAAAATCCACTGAAATAAATCAAGTAAACAAATTCCTCACCTATGCTGAAAATATTCAGGCATATCTGGTGTTCTTTAAGATAAAATTTAGGAAATTTCAGCATTAGTATGAAAGATTGGTCTACAGTTGTAAAGGAAGCAGTGACCCGAATATAAGGCAGAATTAAACGCTTGAATAAATAGTTAGGTATCAGTACGTCACTTAATGCATTTCTTGCATTGTTGCCTCTTGAAGAGAAGTTTGTTGGAGAGGGTAAAGATTGGTTTGTTATTCATGGTCACATCATGACTGGCCTTTGGCACAGACTTTGCAAAATCCTGCTGTTGCCATGTCCTGAGAACATGGGGCCAGATCAGCTCATGGACGGTTGGCTTTATGGACCAAGTAGTACAGCTACTAATTAGCAACACAAGAACAGCTGTCTTGGAAAGAAGCTGGTGAGAGGGAAGAAAGCAGCAGGAGCTGCCAGTTGCTCTCAGTTTTAAACCAGGTTCAGCTCCCTTCACCAAAATCAGCTGGGAAATAACAAACAAAAAACCAAAACCAGACCCTCACATAAAATCAATTACAATAATTAGTTAAATACATTGAAGTCAACTTAGAGTGACATAAAATTTGGCCCACTGAGGTGGGAAATAAATATCTGTACTGATAACTTCTGCTTTCCTGTGTTCACTTATTTTCTCGGAGTCCTATTAACATGGAGTAAATTCTAGAAATTTGATGGATTGTAGAAATTAGTTATTTTGTCTATAAAACAATCTCTGTCTGAATTGTCTTGAATGAATCTTATGATTAATTGTGGGGGTTGTGACTCTCCTTTAATGGGTTTTCATCTTATACACAGAGGGGTTTGGAGGCTGTATTAATCAAAAGATGAACCTGCTGGTGATGATACCTGACTACAGCATGCTTTCAAACTTTAATAGCTTTGATTGGCTTACAGGGGAAGCATCTTCTTGGAAAAAAAATAAATGTTTTGCCTGGACAACTCTCCCACATCTGTGTTTTTCTAGTGAAATCCCTAAAATAAATATCTGATAGGGCCCTGAGCTCCTGGAAAGATGCCATATGCTACATTTGGACAGATCAGAATTGCAAAATAGATATTTTGAAAAGGGCATACAAAAATCCTTACATGGCCCCAGTGTAAATGGAGAACAAGAGCTGTCACGTGGCCAGTATGTGTCAAGCATTGGGTTTGTATAACTGTATTCTTTACTAGCTGCAGGACTGTGTATGCATAGGGAATTGCAATCCTCAGTCAAACTCTTTAATCCATAGCCATAAAATTAAAAACTGGAGTCTCCAATGGTTATCTTCATGTCCATACCCCCATCACTCTACTTCTCTTTTTAAACTCTAGGTGGAGAGAAGGCTTTTGATGTGGAGTGCTTCTCTTAGCCCTTCCAGAGCCTTTCCTGGTCATACTAGCCAAATCACAGTTCAGAGCCCTCAAAGCAGGCTTTGAGCTTGGTTTGCAACCTCTGAGTGATCATGGAGTTTGCAGAGATGGGCACTGCTCTTTCTTTTCATGTGTGTTTTTCTTTGCAGTCCTTAAAGTCCGTCTTTGTGTTTTGTTCAATGTCTGGCTTAGCTGGACTTTAATCTTTCTTACTTTGGACTGCAAAGCACAACACCTGAGTAACTGGGACTCTATCCCACTCTCCATTGAGGAGTGTGTAATAACAAGCACAAACAAAGTAAACATTGCTCACTGAGTGTTGCTCACTGCTCATTTCATTATCATGAAGAATGATGTCATAAGGAATTTTATTAAAAGTCAGAGTTTGACTGACTTCTCTGTATGCAAGAGAGGATTAATCAATGCAACTCAATTACAGAAGCAACATTTATAGGACAGAAAAGTCCCTCATTTTCCTTTCTGTCCCCTCAGTCTCCAGAACTTTAACTCTCTCTGGGTATTGCACATTTGCATTCCTTAACTGACTGAAATACAACATCAAAAAGACATTAAGCTGGGTGGTGCAGTGACCTGCTGGTGAAAGAGTATGAGGTATAGTGTACTAAATATTGACTGAATGTACCTGTGTTTGTTTGATTTATTTTGGTATTTCATTTTCCCTCACTTTTTAGAGCCAAATAAGCCTTGAGCCGGATTCTCAGCTGTCATGAATTACTCAAGTAAAATGAAATCAATTAAGCTATATTGATTCATATTCACAAAGGATCTAGTCCATTCATTGGTGTCAATTGAAAACATAGATTTGGCATAGCGTATTTGGGAATAAGGTGGAAGTATTCAGCATAAAAGCATTTTCACATTATCTCTCTGATCTGCAAGAATATACAAGCATTGTAAGTTTTATGGAGGCATCAGACTTCCTGGAATATGTACAAATAAACAAAAATAAATTTAGACTGCAAATTAGAATGGAAATGCTCTCCAGTGACATTTTGGAGTTCTACAGTGTCTCTGAGCATGCCTGCAACTAGAAACATGGAAGAAAAATGGTGCAGGAGACAGATATGCTAGTCTACCTACCTGATTTTAAAACGACAAATTTTGTACGATCATAGAATCATGAGAAATTTTCTCTTTGTTCTGCAATACAAGAAAGAATATACTGAAAGTTTTGTTTCATATCAATGATTATAATCAGAGCTTCTAACATGTCCCATCTCTGATATGTTCAAGGCCAGGCTGAAAGGGGCTCTGAGCAACCTGGTCTAGTGGAAGGTGCCCCTGCCTGTGGCAGGAGTTTTGGAACTAAGCAATCTTCAAAGGTCCCTTCCAATCCAAACCTTTCTGTGGCTGTATGATTCTTGCGGCAATTATCTAATCCAAGGCATGTATTAGACTCGTATTTCTGTGCACAGGTTTTTTATTCCCAACAATTAATTTGCATGCTTTTTCCTCCCCTTTCTGTTCTCTTCAGATCCATTATTTTCATTGTGTTCTCTTCCATTCACAAAAGGAAAAAAAGAAATTTGTCAATCTTAGTTAAACACAGTTTTAAACTTATTATTCTGCATCCAACTTTTAGCACATTACTGATCAGTTCAGGTGCCAAATGACCCTCTGGGTTTTACACGGAGATTTTGATTAGGTTCCTTCTCAGACCTTTCAAGCACCTGTGCCTAGTGCCTCTTGTTGCTACTGTCTTCCATGACATTTTTTAGTCAATTTTGCATTATACTCTGACCTCTTCTGTCAAATGTCAGCCAGCAGGAGGCAGGGTGCAGGAGAGTAATGGTTCTTCTTTATGATTTTGGTGCCAGTTCAAGCATGTTTTCAGTCCTTGCTCTCCCTTGTGTGCATGGATTACTCATTTCAAGTGCTCTTAGAGTGGAAACTCACAAAAGTGTTCTTTTTTACTAACATCACAGAGTGATCATCAAGAGTGATTTTCACTTATTTTGTATGACCCTTGAGATTTGCCAGTAGCTTTTAGGACTCTTGTGATCGCTATAGGAAGGGATAATGGGACTGTCTAATGTAACATCCTGCCTGGTGAGACTGGATATCACCAAGAAAGCGCAACATTAGGCCTGGAATTCAGAAAGAACTTAAAATTAACATTGTAAGAATGGCTAATAGAAAAGATACTATTCAAGGTTTTGGCAGGGAGTATTTTTTTCTGAATAAACAGCATTTGAACTTGTATGTGAACCATTTGGTTAGTAATCACTGTAGCTGACCAAGAAAACATACTACAGATCACTTATCTGCTGTGATGCATGTGTGACAAGGGAGAACAGAAACTTACCATGGACAAGTCTAAGTATCATAGTCTATTAACATTTTCAAAAGGCAGTCAAGAAAACTTCTCATTGAAGACTGCTAAAGACATGAAGATGGGAAAGGAAAAAGTAATTGGATAAATAACTGTCGCTTGATTTTTAGCCTTCTGATATTTGCATTTTTGTAGTGGAGTTTCTCAGATTGTAGCATTAAAAAAGTGATTGTTTTTGCGTTCCTCTCTGGAAGAGAGACTATTGATGAATTTCTAGTTTGACCAGTGGGTCAGAGAGGTGGCAATCTCATTCTCCAATCCCTGGTCATTGTCCAGAATCTATATAAATCGAGGTCAAGAAACAAACACGCTCTTTTTTGCTCTGACAACCTGACTGTGTGAGTATCATTCTTTTCGTGTCCTACAGTGAAATAAAGTGAAATAAAGTGAAATACAGTGAAATAAATTTCCCTAAAATATAGGAAAAAAATAAGAATAAATGTTTATTTCTCATAGGGAAGGCCCATATGATAATCAGTGAATGTGGAGAAGCAGAAGTGTAGATAGAACGTTTTGAGCACAACATGTTAGAAGTGTACTCAAGAGAATCATTGAAAGGCACTGTTATGGAGAAATGATTGTAGCCTCAGAAACCACTTGGCAAATAAACTGGATAGAAAGGCACTATTGAAAACTGACTTTGTGACAAAAGTTCTGCTACTTGCCTTGACCTGAGGTAGAGTGGGCTGAGTCTCTTCTGATGACCATAAAATGGAGGTGGCTAAGTGAGGGTTGTTTGTCTATGATGGACATGATAAAGCCTCAGACTGGATAGATATTAGTCCAGCATAGGACCTAGGATTTTGTAAGGAAAGTGGGGGGGGGGTAGAGGGGGGGGGAGGGGGAATCAAAACAACAATAACAACCACGACAAAAAAACTCCCACAACAAAACAAAAAAACCCAAACAAACAAAACCAAAAAACAACCTAGAAAAAAATTCCCAGATGAATACCATAAGAACCTGAGAAAAATCCACCTCAAAACCCTGGACTTCAATACAAAGAATTATAAAAGCTGATGAAATCTTGTTTTTCAGTAGTTCTGGTATTTTTGTAGTAACAGAGGTGATTTGATAAATCTTGCAATTTTTGACAATAAAGTTCCACCGTAAGTGACCATATGTAATTCCATTGGCTCTTTGAAGTGCTAGGATAAGCCAGAATGGCTATCTACCTTCACTGTGGAGATCTCCTGGCCCATCAGCTTTAAGAACACACCAGTGAGTGGGCTGAGAGTATTCCTTTCCTTGGATGGCTGGTTAGCGAGTGTCAGCAGCCTCAGAGGTGGTGCTGCTGCCTTTTCCCCTCACATGACTTGAGATTATCAAACGACACTTGAATTTAACACCTGGAAAACAAACACAAGGAGGTGGTTAGAGTTGCACAACATAAAGTTAGAGTGTATAATGCATTGCCAAAGGCTGTTGCAGATGCTAAACATTTACATAAACTCTAAATGTTTCAACTGGTTACATGGATAAGTTCAGGGAAGAAAAACATATTCAAAGCTATTATAAAGACACTAGCTTTGGCTCTGGGGCTTCCTGTGTTACAGATTGTGGAGCAATAGAAGAATATTCTGGGAAGCTGCGATGGTGATTGCTCTGAGTTTTAGCTATTTCACAGGCATCTGCTATGTCACTGCTGGAGACAGGACGTGGGGCTACTTGGGACCTCAGTGTGACCTACTGCATCTGCTGTTTTGCCAGACCACATGATTCCAATGGGTTTAAGTGTTCATACCCAGGGCTACACAGAGATGTGTGGAGGATCATGAATGACCTCCTGTCTGTACTCTGCCCAAGAGCAAGAGTGAGGGGTGGGAGATGGGGAAGGTGTTGACTACAGCAGAACCTTTTGAGCTTTTGAGAAGATGACATGCCTTGTGCCTTTTTGACCTCTGCTGCTGTGCGTTGGCAGATACCCCCGGTAGCTGTCATTGTTATGACTTCCCATATAATAATAAAATATGCTTGCATTTCCAATTCATATTGCTGTATTTAATACCCCATATTGATGGAGATTTATGTTTATTGTCCTGGTGGGGCTATGGGAAGGCAGACAGCCTTTCATTCACAACTTACTTTTCTGCCTGATTAATATGCTTCTATCCATTTCTTCCTTAATACAGACATATTTATACCATTAAGAACACTGTAAAAATACCAAGTAACACACTCCTGAATTTTTAACAGAAGATAGAGGAAGACTTTTAAAGAAAGTTTAGTTTTGAAAATTCCTACAAATGGAGCCATGTGAGTGCATGCTCAAAAACATCTGCTCTTATTAATTTGAAGAAATGAGGACATGAACTGGAAAAGATAAATGCCTGACAGCCATGGAGGTCAAGCTCCTACAGAGCAGAGTTCAAAGGTAAAAGCGCAATCTACTGCCCTGAGTAAGTTATTCGCCCAATTCACTAAATCACATCCTGAAATACCATGGAAAACTTACTGGAGGTCGCTTCTTAAACAAAAAGTCTGGAAACTGTTCCAATCTTGTCCTTGGCTTATTCTCTCCACTTGAATTGCCTGTGCATCATGTTCATCATGCAGTCCTGGTCTGTTTTGGAACAAATCCTGTCTTAAATCAACAGTAAGAGAGAGGACAGCTTTTTCTGAGATGACTGCTAGAGATGTCTAGAGAATTGCTTTATCTTTTATGGATAGTGTAATATTATGACAAAACAAAACAAATACTTACAAAACCACCAGGAAGCAATTAAGTATCTGCAAAAGGAATTAGCAGAAAGAATAATAGCACAGAGCTGTACATTTCTCAGTGAGTGCAAACCCTTAGAATCACATCCTTGGCTCACTGTGGGTGTTTTCAGGCTGCTTAACCCAATGGAAACACGACCAGTTGGTAATGGGTGGGTGAACATGGCACTGCACAGATATTTTGCCAAGAAAACCTCCAAATAGAGTGTGCCTGGAGTAAGATCATACATCTTGTTGAGCCCTGCTTTATCACAAGAGCTCACTTGGTACTAATCTCTTTATTATGCTGCTTTAGTTATGCAGGTCTGTTAGTGGAGCACAGTCTTTCCCACCTTGTCTTACTTAATGTCTTTGTGGTGAATGAGGGAAAGACACTTTATTTCCTTCTTGTCTGAAGTTACATTGATGATCAATGAACAGCTTGTCTAGAAGAGCAAAATTTGTTGTCCTTGTGAGCCTGTGCTGGGAACAGCTTTGGATTTGTCAGCTACTTTGAAGAATCCCTCACACTGCCCTGCTCATGGACATATCATGGACATACAAGCTGTGATTTCATAGCACCTAAATAGTTTCCTGTTGCAAACAATTGCTTAAACTAGCCATATTTGGTCATATATTTATTTTTCTGAATGTTGCTAATGAGTTGTGTTAATGCACAGGAATCAAGCACAGTTTATGCCTGCAGCGACCAGTAACAGCTGGAAACCAAAAAATGAAAGTGTATCTAGGGTCAAAGGGGTTCCTTAAAACTAACTATTTCATAAGTGAAATAGACTGCAACTTTTGTTTGGCAGCATCCTCTATGAAGTTCGTAATTCATGGTTAAAAAATCAGATGTGTAAAAAAAAAATCCACCTAAATTTCACTCCACAAATGGAATCTCTTTGAGGAGAGGAAAGTTATTTCTGATTAAGAGGAATCTTCTATCTTGATAAGCAAAGAAAATTCCTGCTCTGCTTTCACATTTAGTGTTACATTAAGCTCTCTCTGGATGCTCTCTGGATGCTCTCTGGATCACATAGTCAAAACTGTACTTTTCTATTATAAACTGAGAGAAATTAGCAAGAACTCAAGGGCAATAAGCCTCCCATTCCTCTCAGCATGAGTGAGACTACATTTGGAGTGCTGTGCTTATATTTTGCCTCCTCAGCACAAGAAAAATGTAGGTATTCTGGAGCAAGTACACCAGAAAATCACTAAGAAAGTAATGTGGCTGTTGTATGGGATGTAAAAGGAGATGCTGAATGAACTGGGGGGTTTGAGCCTTAAGACAAGACAAGGGGAGACCTTGCTGCTGTCTGCAGCTACCCAATGAGAGGTTGCCTAGCAGATGAAGATGAACTCTTCTCAAAGATGCACGAATACAGACAAGAACAACATGCACAAGGCAAGGGTTAGCAGCTAAAATTAGAATATGTGAAATTGTGATTACATATAAGGAAATAGGTTTAAAGCTGTTGCCCAGAGGGATTGTCAAATCTCCATTACTGGAGATCCTCAGAGTGCAACTGGATGAGTTCCTGAGAAACCTGAGTGAAGTGGATCCATCTCCAAGCAAGGGGCTGGACTACACAACCTACAATTTTCTAATTTAACTACTCTGTGGTTCTATGCTAATTCTGCTTACACATGCCATGACCTAATGGACATGCTGCTTTTTTTCATTGCTGAGCTTTCCGACAGACATCTGCCTGGGAATTAAAATTTAAGTTTGCTGATCCTGCGGAGATGGTTGAAAAGTTATACAAATACTCATACTGAACAGACACCCAATATTTCAGTGCCCCAGAAAATATATGTGCATATATGAAAGAATGCTGCCACTGGAATACCAGTTCCTACTTGCACATATTTGTGAAGTGATAGAATTCCTTCAGGATTTCCCAATTGCCAGGTGTAATCTTGGTTTGTGTTGGTTTCTATCCAATTTAATCTAGCTGAAGCTCTTGGGACATTGCAGAGGACAAATAGGAAATATTTATACAGGCTGTGTCTACAGGCAAGAGATACTGCAGAGGTAAAAACATTCAGAAGTTACTCCATTTGGCAGGAGTTACTCTGAGTGCTGGAATAACACACTATGAATAGATAGATAGATAGATAGATAGATAGATAGATAGATAGATAGATAAAAAAATACAGGACCAGTGATGGAATGAATCACTAGCCTGGGTGTTAAGACAATACCCTAAGTGGTGGAAGTTGGTTAAAGCTCTTGCCTGAATGATACACATTAGGGAACCCAATTTTTTTAGGAGATACTTTGTGTTGAAAAACAATTCCCAGCTCTGTTGAACACATTGTTTAAACTCAGGTAGCATTATCTGGAGATACTGAAAGAAGTCTCCCAGAAGTATTCTTGAATCCAGTGTTTCTGAATCATTTAGGTAACCTGGGAAAATTGTTCAAAAATTTTCTAGCCAAAGAAGTAAAGCTGGATTTCAGTGCTTGGAACAAGTATCATGTGATTAGAATAAAAGCATATCAATCCCAATTGCTTTTCTCCTTTGCTGTTTTTCTGGGTTTTTTCCCTGCTCCAGCCTATTTGGTGGCTTTGTCCTAAGTTACCTATGGTTATGGTATGAGGGGACTGTGCTGTTTTGCCAGGAACATATTTGCTAAAAATATCCCTGCATTTTTTTATCTTTTGGGTTGTATTGATGTGTATTAATGCACTGGATGTTTTGCCTGGTTCCGGGAAGTATAACTGAAAATTTACATAAAAATATCCTGGTCAGAAAGCCTGGTGAAGGTAGGGAGTCACTCTAAAGTGACTGGCTATGTATTTAAGTATAGGTGTGTGACCACTATGGACCCTGGGACATTTTGAATGCTGAGATGAGGGAGATTGAAGGTGTGCTGAGATATTTAGATACCATAGCAAAGGGAGCTGTCGGGAGAAACACAAAAATAACATTTTTTATATCTCCCAGAAGAATTAGCATCACGATGATGACAACTCCCATTGGCAGATTATCTGGAGTAAGCAGAATTCAGTGGGGCTGGATGGCTTTCAATGGGGATTCAGAGCAGGAACAAAACCCCTTCAAGTGTTTTTCTCTGCAGACACAAGAGAGGAACACGTAGGGTCCTTATCAGATAATCACTTTGACTGATCCTGGTAGATGAGGATCCTGGAATGAAGATAGAAAGCTTTTCTTTATATTTTCAACTCCCTGGGTTGACAGATTGACACTGGTGTTAAAGAAGGCAGAACCGAAGAGTCATTCCCTTTATTTTTAAAGTAACTGTCCTTCCAAAAGGGAGATGTTGGGAGAGTGATGAAGGTGCCTACATTTAGGAATCAGAACCATTATGGATGCTCTGAGATATCCAAAATGTCTATCTGAGGTTGATAGATATGACAGCCTAGGGTTTCTCCTCTGGCACTTAGACACACCTGTTTAGACACTTAAATGGCTCAATAGAAGTCCAATTTAAGCTGATCTTCAAAGTCTTCTCTGTAGTCAGCAGAGAGGGATGAGATGATGAGATGAGATGAGATGAGATGAGATGAGATGAGATGAGATGAGATGATGAGGTGAGATGAGATGGAGCATTCTGCAGAGGTACCATTCTTTTTCTTCTGACTACAGAAGGAAGGAGACAGCCTAAAACTGGTCCTGTTCCCATCTGGCTGCAGTTAAGAGAGATGAGTCCTGGTGCATTGGTATGAATTGTGGTGGGCCTGGATACTGCTTAAAGAGCGAGGAATTCCCACTCCATCCTGCTATCTCCACCTTTCCTCTTGACTTCCGATGTTGTGCCCCCACCACTTGCACTGTGCCAGTTCTGGTGCACAACAGTTGCATTCATTTTGTTCATCGGTATAGAGTCAAAGTTGCTTTAGTGAGCAGAGTTAAAGATGTTTCTTGTATAGGAGATGGACTGGAGGAGGACAGGGCAACAGCAAGCAGGGAAGGGGAGAAGGCTGACTTGTGGACTGTGGTTGTGAAGGGGAAATCCCTCCACTTTCCCTAGAATGGGTTAATTAAATTAGCTTGACTGCCATGGACCACAATCAAAGTGACTAAGGCCATAAAAGTTGCATTCTGAAGGTATGGGAAGATAAGTTGGGCACCTTTACCAGTGCCAGTGTCAAGGGGGAACATGAGATATGTTCTGGGACTTTGATTTAGAAAAATGAACCAAATTCTGTAAGCTCCTCTTGGATATTTCAGTCTTCAAAGGCTATCTCTGTGTGAACATAAATTTAGATTGACCTTAAGGGACCTAATGAGGTCTCACCACTTGATGTTATGGCTACAGTCATATGTGGCAATAAATTACAGGAAATAAGAATATTTTGTCACAGCATCTATTCTGGGCGGGTCATTCCTTGAATACACTTTTTTTTTTCCCTTTCTACAAGTCAGTGGATATGTCCAAATACATTACAGTGCAACATTTAATTAAGAATAAAAGACATTTGGCAGAAAGGAAATGACTGTGAAGGTCACTCTTGACATGATTCTCAATCAATCAAAATACTGGAAACAAGACTCTGTAGGCCCACCAAGCAGCCAAAGAACACATAGAGGACATGTAGAAATACTCATTGAAAAGTAGATATCCATTCTATTTTTCATATCACAATCAAAAGCCTTCCCAAGGCATCAGGATCATCCAATCAATAACATAAATGAGTTTTGGAGAGAACCAAGAGAGAGAGACAGAGAAAGTGTACATGACTGAGACTTTTCAAGTATCACTTTAATTATACCTATGCTGTGATGTAGGGTTTTTTATGTAGCTCTTTAAAAGTCAATTTTTGCATATTTCCCCCTTTTTCATGGGCCAGTCATGGAAAGATGAAAGAATGAGTTATATGTGAGTTACTTACGCTACTGTCCATATGTATGTGTTTACCTGTCAATGGAAGAAGTGTTGGGAAGAGATGTCACTTAAAAATGCTGATGTATAACAACTGTTGCTGACCAGAGGAGGATGACCGCTACCATATTTAGTATTACGGTAATCCTTCCTAGCTTTGAAATACTTTCCAAGCAGTTATTAGCTACGGTAAATCACCAAATATTTCCTGCAAAAAATGTTTGTGTGGTGGGTTGACCTTGGCTGGACAACAGGTGCCCACCAAAGCTGCTCTATCACTGCCCTCCTCAGCTGGACAAAGGAGAGAAAACTTAATGAAGGGCCTGTGGGCCAAGATGAGGAAAGGGATCAACCGTCTCACCAATTACTGTGATGGTCAAAACAGACTAAACTTAGGGACATTAGATAAATTAGGGGTTATATGAAATAAAACAAAAATCTTATAACACCCCCCAATCCCTCCCCTCTTTCTGGGCACAACATCACTTCCTATTTTCTCCACCTCCTCATCTTCAGTGGCACAGAGGGACAGGGAATGGGGGCTGTGATCACTTCATCACACAGTGTTTCTGCCCCTCCTTCCTCCTCAGGTGGAGAACTCCTCACACTTTTCATATTCTTCCCCTGCTCCCAAGGGCTCCCTTGCATGAGACAGTCTGCCACAAACTTCTCCAATGCGATTCCTTCCCACAGACTGTGGTTCTTCAAAGAGTGCTTCAGTGTGGGTCACTCCAGGAAATGCAGTCCTTCAGAAACAGGCTGCTCCAGTGTGTGTCTCATATGGGGTCACAAGTCCTGCCACCAAACCTGCACCAGTGTGGGCTCCTCTCTCCACAGGGCCACAGGTCTTGACAGGAACCTGCTCCAGTGCATATTTTCCATGGGGCCATTTCCAGCTTCCTTAAGGCATCCACCTGCTTCAGCATGAGGTCCTACAGGGGCTGCAGATGGATCTCTGCTCCCCCATGGACCTCCATGGGCTGCAGGGCCACAGCTGCCTCACCATGGACTGCACCATGAGCTCAGAGAAATCTCTGCTCTGGAGCCTGGAACACTTTCTGCCCCTCCTTCTGCACTGACCTTGGGTCTGCAGAGATATTTTTATTATGTGACTTAAGGTAATATCTGTCCATTACTTAGCTTAAGAAGTTATGCCCTGTGCACTCTAGGAATTTCTCATTGCTGACAGGTCTCTGTGTTATTTTTCCAGCAGACATTTGGGGTGGTTGAAGTGCCCCAGCAGGACTAGAGCCTACAAATCTCATACCTCCTCTAGCTGGAACTAGAAGTCTTCATCAGTAGGCCTACTTTGATCCTGTGGCCTGTAGTAGTCATCAACAACAAGGCTTCTTTTGTTTCCTCAGTTTCTAACTCTTAACAAACTCACCTGCTCATGGCTATTTTTTATCAGCTCATCACAATGTCTCAGTTTCTTGATGTAGAGGGCGAACTCTCCACCCCTCTATCCTTCTGAAAAGTCTGGGCCATTGATAACCACACTCCAGTCATGGATTCATCCCACTAATTTTCAGTAAGGGCAATACTGAAAATTCTTTCATATCTTTTTAGCAGCCTGTTGGCCTCTAACTCCTGTTTATTGCCTATCCTGAGTACATTAGTGTTGAGGCTCCTGAGATGGACTGTCAATTGTGTTAGCTTCTCAGGGGAACACTGCTTAATTCCTTTGAGGTATTTCACTGGAGTTTTCTTGTTGGCTCCTATTACCTCAGGACCCCTTGGCTTATCTCCGTAAGACTTCAAGTGTGCTGCAGTGTAGCCAGCACATGTCAGAGCAAGAGACATATACAGATGAACAGGATGGATGTGTGAATCTCTGCTGCTTCGGTGCAAACTCCTACAGCTTAAAATAACTGCAGGATGAACTGGGCTTAGTCTCAGTCTTGACATGCTTTGTGCTGAGATACATATCTACACTCTTGCTTCAGTACTTCTGCCACGAGGGATAGGCTGAGGGCTGGCAAAAAGCAGTTAAGTTCTTAAACTGCCAAATTAAGTCCATTGTTGATCATCTTGCACTTTTGTCCTCAAAATGTTGACATGTTGTGAAGTTATCTGCAACCTGTATATCAAATTTGGACACAGGCACAGTTATTAAAGTATGTTTCTTTAGTGTCAAGCAGGGGCCCTTTGTGCTGGACTCTGCCTGTCTGTTTTTGTGACAAGAGCCATTCTTTTCTGGGAAGATGGACAAGGTGTGTCAGATAAATCAGCAATGGGTGTTAAATAGAAAAAGAGAAGTAACTTCTCCGTGGTGATACAACAGATCTGGAGCAGGTCTGCAACAGTCCAAGTTGCCTTAGAAGCTCTATTCTATTCCTGTACTCTGCTCTGTTTCAGTGTTTTCCTCTGTCTTAAATAATTTTCAACACCATGTGAAGTAGTAGGCAATAAAGTAATTTGGTTGCTGAGGGCTTATTACATTCCTCAGATTTAGCAGAAAGCCTATTTAGAGAAGGCAACACATACTTATCGATGGATTTAGGATTGCTATTCACTAGTTAGACACTGTAAAGAGAGTAGAGATCATCTTGTTCGTGGAATAGTATTTACTGTGATTGGATTGAAATGCAGCTGCACACTTGCTTCTGAAAAAATAAACCGGAGATGACAGTTTGAGCTAAATCTCACAAAAAAAAAAAGGTATCATAATCCTTGGGTTGGCATATAAGGAAGAGATGTATCTATCTTTGACACTGCTTCCACGCTAAAAATGGAGCTGAGAATAATCTGCACATCCCAAACAGAGTAAATGCTAATATTGTCAAGAGTCTTGACAATATATTCACCAAAAACTTGGCTCTATGTGAAGGGAACTGCAGGCTGGCAGAAAGTATTCCCAAATACTTCTCAAAGCTTTCCTTTGGCTCCTGAAGGAAGCTGCTTGGCTGCCCCAGGTCTGACAGAGCACTCCTAGTCAGTAACAGGCTCTGCTGTGGCGAAGGATCTTTTCTGCTGCTCTGTGATAAACATTATTAAAAGGGGGCATCCTCCTTTCTGCTTGGAGAGCAGAAAGGAGAGGCTAAAGCATTGTTTAAGTCCCCAGACTTTTTTCCCCTCAGCAAGAAAACATTGCACCTTGGTGCCCTTTTACTACCAAAGGATCATTTTGACAGGGGTATAGTCTGATATAGTAAATTTAAAAATATTAAAGGGTCACCAAACTTCACTGGTTATATCATTACTGATGACCTGAGGGTTGGAGCTTTGTTTTCAAATCCATCAGTTTTCAGCTAGTAATGATCATTAGCAAGTAAAGATAAATGAGGGATGTTATATGCTACATCTATATTCATTTGCTATATTCAGGCAGTACATCTTCTACTGCAGACATGAAACTACCAAAATGAGGGGGATGACAGGATGCAAAACAGTTTTCCAGTATCAAAGAGACAGTTTCTGGCTAGAAGAAAATACTAATGGACAGCAACTGCTGGAAAAAAGAAATTATGAGCTACTGGACAGCAAATGACATAAAATCTCAGCAGCCATACTGATCAGTCAGAATTTAGAAGTGTGATCTCTTCTCACGGCCTTGGCAGTTAAGGATCCTTTGGGATCCAAAGTGACGTTGGAAGTTAATAGCCTATTTCTAGCTACAACTAATAAAATTAAATACTTCTCGTTATGATGAATCATTTTCCGGATTGTTAATTAGAAGGCCTGGCCCTAACAGAGATCCCGGAGCCTGCTTTCCGCTTCCTGCTGACTTCTGGGGACTGATTCAAATCCTATTGGAGGCAGGCAGTGGGTAGACTCAATAGGATTTTGAATTAGGTCATTAAAATTAGAATCTATAAGCAAGTCACTTTACATCTCTGATCTTTTTTTATGTGGTCACATGGGGACAGCTAATAATTACTTACATTGGGCTGTTTAGAGCATTTTTCTATGTCCCCATGGACAACATTATAGAAGGAGAAATTATTAATTTATTTGTGCATAATCTATTATTTATCTTAAATTATATGCAATAAATACCATAGTTTATGATAGAATTAATATCTGATTCTATAATATTTGGCAGATAGCTGTAAAGGGATCGCAAAGAAATGCAAATAAAACATTTACATATATGAAGTAAATGATTCGTGAGAACATCTAAAATCACATAAAAACTTAATGAAATGCAAAAAACAATTATGATACAGGCAGCAACAACACTAAACTATGTTAAACCTGGGGTGTTAGTGAATCTCAGACTTGTAGTTAAGTGGCAATAAGTAAATACAAAATACACAGCCATATTGTGCAACATAATGAACATCAAGGCTCAAGAAAGATGATCATTTATAATGGTAAATGATGAAATGGTAATTCAGGGTGGATTCCGTCTTAGATTAATTCAGCCAGCTTCATTTAGGCAGTTCCAGGAAGGACTGTTGAGCTGCTCTCATCCTGGCATCATTTACTTTGTGTGTGGAAGATTTTTTCTTTTATTGTTCTTTTATTTTTCTTTTATTATAATATAATTTTATTGTTTTTGGTAGATTATTTCACCATTGAATCCATTTGGTTGTTTCTTTCTAATGAAGCGTAATATCCATATTTGTAGAAAGGTATTTAGTCTCATAAATATTGATCTTAGAATAGAACAGAAATATTAAACGCAGGCCAGTTCATGCCCTTGGTCTGGATTCCACCCCAGGTTAAGATTCAGGGCAGTGACACTTCTCTTCATCATCCCAGCTTTTGTGCAGGGAGGAAACATCAATCCAGTGTCACACACCAGACATTTTCTAATCTGATGATGAAGAAATCCCAATCCCAGGCTATGGGAACTGAGACTCAGCAGGCTACATGTAGAAAACATCTATGGAGCAAGCAAGTGAGGAAACCTTGCTGAAATCTGCAGTAAAACCTCAGCTGGCTTTGCTAGGAGTGATACCTTTCACAGACATGCAGTGTGCTTGTTACAAACGCCAAGGAAGCTCTAAATCTTCCCTTCTGGGAGAAAACTCCTCCCTGGGACCACAGGGCAGCAGCACCAAGGGGTGAGGGGGGACTTGCAGAAGAGGTTGCAGCCCTACACAAAGGGAGATTCTCTTCACTGTCAAGCTGTCCTGTAGATCTAAGGTAATGTAGTTACTTTAGGAGATGAGATCATGGTTTACGTTATTTTTGCATAAATGCTTTTCAGTCACCGGGGAGTAGCTCTGGTGACTGAAGAAAACAGAAAAAAAGAATACTTTTTCTCATCACAAATAATCCTAAGGTCACAACAGTGAGAGAGTAAACAAAACTCTTTTTTATCTCTCATGAGAGAAGCAATTACTATTTTTTGTTGATGAGATAGAAGTGCTGGTAAGTGGCATCATTTACTATAAGGAGTTTGTGTGAATTCTTCCTTTGTACCAAAACTTTTTTTTTATTGGCATAGAACAGCAATCCTTGAATTGCCACTTAGAAACTTAAAAACATATGAAGATATAAACATAAAAAATACTTGAAAATGGGATGCAAAACAAAATAATCCATCTCTTAATGTCATCATCTAGTTTAACTACCATAATGGAAAAAAACCCAACCAGTTCCCTGATTATGTCTAGTCTGTGCTTGTATGCAAATCGATTTATGTAGGCCAAAGCTATGTGGGCCTGAAAATTGCCTGGAAATTTGTGTTTTCACTGCTATTAATAAGGTCAAAATTGTCTTTCCTTTATTTAGGACAAAAATAGGCAAAAAATCTCACCTCAATGCCTAACAATGCTATAAAAGTGATGTGCAGCCAATGCAGAAGTTAATATAAAATCCACATGTCAATCTGTGTGTGGGAAGTATTTTGAAAGCCAAAGGCAACTCAATAAAAGAGGCAGCAGAAGCAGCATTTCAATTAGGTGAGAAGAGAGTAGGCCTTGACAGTTCATTACTGAACTGGCTCTTCCAAATACTGCCTTTTCTTTTTTTTATTGTCCCATTTAGTTCATTAGTGCTGGTCTCCAATTAGGAACAATATTTCTAAAGATGTGTCTGGTTAGTAACCTTTGCTTTTTTTTTTTTTTTTTTTTTTTTCTTTCCCCCTTCTGCCCATTTCATAAGTACAGTTGTAGAACTGTAGTGTAACTTCTGAAATATGAGGTCTAAATTGCCATTAGTGATGGAACATTAAATCACTGAGCCCCAGAGTACAAAGATGCTAAATGGTAAAGTCACAAGAAAAGGAAGAGATGGAAAGAGAAAATCACAGCAGAACTGACCAGTCCTTGGTCTTGTCAAATGCCCTTGCTTTTCTTGCAGCTCTCTTGCCTTTAGGCACCGAATAAACTCTGGGAAGAAATGTTATCAATCTCAGGCTTTGATGAGGGCTGTGGCAGCAGGGATCTTTGCTTACTCTGTCTGCCAGTGCAGCAATAATTTCAGGTGTGTTTGCTGTGCAGGCTGGAGAGAGGCCACGTCACCCCAGCACCAGAAAGCTCAGGTGCAGGAAGGGGGAATCTGGTACATCAATCATCAAGGTGCCACCCCTCCTCATGATGGGGGGCTTGGAACTAGATTGTCTTAGAGGCTCCTTCCAAACCAAGCCATTCTATGATTCTGTGATTGATTCAGGATAACTGTTTCAAGTTCCTTCTGTGGATCTGTTTTACCCTGATACAGCTTCCCAGTTCTTGGCTGTTTAGATGTGAGAACAGAGGTAGGACCCGTATCAGCCAAGTATACAGAGAATACAGATTTCCATCCTCCAGGCACCTGTGGAGTGGAGAACTGCTTCCTATTTCAAATTTGCTGCTTTCTGATTTATTTTTAATCTTAAAATATGCAACTCAACTTGGTGCTGAAAAGATCCGAAGAAATTTCACTGACTGAAGAAATGAAAAGTGTAGCACCTAATTCTTTGTTAATAAATCACCCTCTTCATAACGACTCTTGAAACTCTGATGGTATTCTTGATAAACAAAGTCTTGTAAATAACACTTCTAAAAGTGTCTAATTCCCAAAGGGTATATGTATTTTGTCAAAGCAAGAAGGAAGTACTCAGCATAACACAAGAAACCTATCTACTCCCCACCCATGACAGTTTATTCTGCTTTAACAGACACATCTGTATCAAGATGCATTAGAAACAGGAACTAAAAATTGAGCTTGGGAACTTAGTATTTCATAGGTATATTATGCTAAATGGCTTACCCCTTATTGATCCACAGAGGTATTAATCAGAAAAGCCTGAGTATATAATCCCACCTGATCCTTAGGTCCTTGGAAATGACAGTTAAAGCTGGCAGCTGGCTTAGCGGAAGAATGGTGGGATGAAAAAAAAGCAAATGAATATCATGTTGCATTATTCATATAATTCCACTAACAGAGACACAGGACTTCCATTAACTGTTGTTGCTCAAGAGCAGGATGCAAGATAAGCGTATTGCTGAATACTAGTATGAGGGTGTGCACACCCACCATCATGTTTTTTCTGGGGGTTTTCGTTGTTTTGTTTCTGTATTTGGTTTATTATTTGAGACCTTTGACAAAATATCAAGGTTTAAACATTTCGTTTCTGTCTCACTGAGACATGTGCAGCTCTTTCTGACCTTCCTCATGCGTTGTACAGACATATTTAAATATTACATTTGATCATAAAAACCTGTGCAATAATGAAGAAACAGAAACTGGTGTGGCAACTGCATGTTGCATATCACCACCAAGTAAATTATTACATATGTAACTGGCTAAACAACACAGTATTCCTGATGCCCTGCCTTATCCAGACTTTTTTTAAAACACCATTGTTACTGCACTGTTATTATAACAGTGTCTAGACAACACAGACAGAAGCCAGGAACCCTGTTCTATTAGCTATTAGTTTAGTTAAATGAAAGAAGGAAGCAGGAAAAGAAACATGAATATATGAAATGACTTGCTTACCTTCACTGAGCAAACCAGCAGAGAAACTGGACTGGACTTTACCTAACCTTTTATTTCACAGTGTCACACCTTTGGGAGGGATTCAGCTCATTTTGTTCAGTCTGTGCAAATTTAATATTAATTGTAAGCTAGACATCTAAATCCAGACATAGTCTATATGCCAGAAGCATATTTGAGGAGCTGCTGATGCCTTCCTGGGACAGCAAATACAATATGGGGAAATGAACCCCATGAAAAAGAGAATCAATGTTCTTTGGCAATGCCTCTCTTTTACCCTTGACTACAGAAAGAAACTAAAGGTTTGATTTCAGCTAGGTGCCTAATTTAATGAAGTTAGTTAAGATGAATCCCACCTTATTTTAATGGCTCATAGTACAAATTTCAATATTTTAGATGCACAACATTGGGATCTTCAGAGACATATTAGTCAAAAATCCAAGATATACTCAAAGACATCTTATTTTAAACTTTTCTACCATAATATGAAAGCCAAAGTAATAGATCTGATTTAAAATGTATGTTGATTTTATTCTTTGAAAGCTTTGTCCTCACCTAATATTTTATTTTTCTGAGGTTTCATTTTCATTTTAATTTTGCCATCTCTTTCACTTCCATGATTACAGGACATGAATACAAAATTAAGCGAATTGTGCAATGGTGAATGAACCAGAATTCTTTAGTGAAAACAAATCCCCGCTCATTCCAGCAGCAGGCAAATGAAACACGGGTCCTGACAGGTGGGGAATGCTGTTTAACTCGGGGCTCTCCCCAAGTGACATACCACTGCATATTTTTCAGGCAGCCTTATTTTACTGTGCCAAAGAAAATAGCTTTCTCTTGTTCTAGTAATGCGTATTTTATGTTCTATGAATAATGTATACTCTGTGTGTTATTTTTTCACTTCAACTTTTGAAGGCATAGGGTGCTCCAATTTCCTGTTTCATACCATGATGTGGACTAACAATGATTAGAGTTCCTGAAGCTTCTCACTTGTCCAATGAAATAACATAAATTAATACAAAACCTTTACAGACTTCTGGGACATGACTTTTTGAGGATTAATCCATAGCCCAAGCTACAGGATATGTCTTTTTCCCAATGTAAAAGATGGCCTCATGCTGTCAAGCCCTGCGTTTCTCAAATCCATTAATCTCACACAGACCCCAGATACAAGCCACTGATTCACAGATGTATTTTTAAACTAATTCCAAATACAAGTCAACCTATGCCAATAAATTAATAGTTGGTCAAAAGTCAGTGGGATCTCACCCTAATATATGCCATTAAAAAGATATGCCATGATCACAATATTTGTGATTTTTCTTTTTGTTCCTGAGGGCATCTAGTTGAAAGCTAAGTGGGAAGATATGCGCTGGTAACACTCCTGATGTAAACGTGTAATTGCCAGTACATCTGGTCATTTCTGCAAGCAGATGAGCAGGACTGGGCGTGGCCACTAGATGCACAGCTTGCCACTGCCTCCTCAGGAACCCAGTCTGGGGATCTTGGGTGGCTTATTAGAAGTGTTTATCTTTTATTCGGGTTTTTACAATTATAATTCTGAATACAAAAATTTACAAGCGGATACTTCTTTTCTTTGTGAATATTTTGCTTTGTGCCACTTCAGTAGGGCAGTGACATCCAGTTATGGCTGATGCTGCTATAGGGACACATAGCAACAGGATCAGAACTTGGGTTGAAGCTTCCCAAAAGCTTCTCACCCCACACAAAAGCTGTGCAGAATGGCAAGTAATGAGGTTACTGCCTTTCTCTGTACTGTTCACTATCAATTCTGGTCAAAAGAGCCTATTTTCTTTCCACTTTGAGTGATTTTTCCTGCTTATAAAGAGTTTCCCAAGGCTAGAAAACAACAAGCACAGGGAACAACCAGTGTAGCACTTAGAAAAAACCTTCCATCTAGAAAAATAATTTCTTTTTTACTTCAGAACACTTTATGAGTGATGTGGAAATACAGAATTTAGTAGGACAAGGATGAGAAATGAGTGGGCAACAAAGAGACTTTTGCTGCTTGACAAGGAAAGTAATATACAAAGACAGAGATGGAGATGGAACAAAAAGTTGGATTGTAAAAGAAGCAAAAGTGCTAGGAATGTATTATCACAGACTAGCTGCAAATGATGGGGAAATAAAAAGAACAGAAATGGTGCTTAATATTAATCAGGAGCCAAAGTGTACAGGAAGGCTTTAAGGGAACAGTTTAAAGTGGAATCAGTGCTATGGAGGGGGTTAGAGAGAAGAAAGGTTTCCCAGAGGGTACAGCACCAGCATTGGGAAACAAACCCCAATGCATGGAGCTTCCCAGAACAGGTGGAGGGGGTGAAATAGAACAGCACAAGCAAGAATGATGGGTCTGATCCCAGAGGGAGGGATTCATGTAAAATATCACTGGATTAAGCATAGGTCAGGGTAAGGCCTGTTAAGCAAAGTTAAGCAAAGCAAGTATTTTCTTAAATCCACTCATATGCCCTTTTAAATTAACATTTATCCCTTACTAAAGAAGACTTGCTAAAATGCTAATGGCGATTTTGGCTTGTCCTGTCTGAGGCTCTTTAGTTGAGCTTGAGGAACAAGGAATAAATGCCCAGTTTAGAAAACAGGCTCAGAGATGAGCTAAAACTTGGGCAGTGTCAAGGTAGAGGAGTCCCAAACGGATGAACTAATATAAATGAACCAGGTGGCTCCTTATTTTCACGTGTGTTTTTCTCACAACACAGACATCTGTTTGCTGTTTTAATTGCTAGGACTTTGAATGACCATATTTAAGCTTTTTACAAGCTGTACAATAAAAAACATTTCCAGGGAACATGGAACTGTACAGGCTGGTTCACATCTTGTGTGAACAAGTACATCTTGACTAGATCCTTCAAGTTTTGATAAGGCTATAACTTTCATCTGAAAAGAAAAAATGAAGAATGGAAGTTTCTAAAATTCTGCTTTGGGCAGAGGAGAAACCTGTTTTGTTAAAACATCTAAAACAATATCAGGAATGGGGGAAAAGGACATAAGAAATATTTTTTTGTGTTGGGTTAAGGAAAAAAAATCTGATTTTTTGAAGAAACTCTCAGCATAGGAAGGTTAACACCAGTTTTGGTCTTAATATTTGTTTAGGTCTCAATCTAACAAAGCCTTTAGGCCAGTTGTGGAACAATGTGAAAAAATTTCCCCCAGAAGATATGACCAGGAACTCACTGGGATGAAGAAATTGGTTAGAGGCTCTGTTGAGCCTTTGCAGAAAATTGATTCGTTCCTAAGGTGATCATCTCGGTAAGTAAAATGGGTGAGGGACTGTTTTCTTGTCTTGCTGAAGAATGGCATGGCACAACTTGCTGCTCGTATGTCTGTGACTCAGCTTGTTTCTCCCCAAAAACTACCAAGGGCAGCCCCAGGGTGAGAGCAGGAATGCTGGCATGGCCCAGAGCTGCACCAGGGCTATGCTGACTATTACTGTGAGCCTGGACTCACAGCTGCACCCGTGTGCTGTTTTCTTCAAGGCTCTCACTATCCCCTCCTGGATTCTTCATGGACCACTTAGTGTAAAACCCTGAAATGGTATGGTTTTTCCTATGTACTTTTAGTCCTTGCCAGAGTAAGACTCCGTTCCTGTGGATGAGGACTGGATCTCTGGGACACGAGTGCCTTGCAAATCCATCCTGTAACAGACTGCTGATAGGAATGGCAGGCACATCTACATCTGCATCTACAGAATCACAAGAGGAGATGCAGCTCTATATAACACAGGGGTAATTTCACTTAGATTTGATCTCTGTCACAGCAAAGAGAGGAGGTAAAAATTGGACCAGTCTTTGAAAAGCTCGAATAAACAAATCCTTCAAATCACAGGGAAGATGTCTCAATAATAGTCCTACTGGCAGGTAAAATGCTATCGTATAAAGAAGAGTTAAATGGAAGAGGAGCAATGTCTGTCTCAATAGGATATATTTGCAGCCTGAATTCTACTGTACAATAAAGAGAAAATATGCTGCAAGCAGGAGCACTGTGTAATAACAGAGTCCTACTACATTTCAAAGATGCTTTTACTGAACTCTGATCATTTATCTAATTCATTGTCTTCAGCAAGTTTGTTGGGAATTATTTTATGATTTTTTAGGAAGGAAAAAAAATAAGAAACAAAAAGAAAACATCTGACTGTCTCCGGTATTATGAATTTAGGGGGGTTTGCTTGCTTTTCTTGGTGTAAACAAACTGCAGTGGATTTTTTAGGAAATAACAGGCAGATATCTGCAGTGGGTTAAATTAAATAGTGTAATAAAAAGTAGGTAGAGTTCTATTGGAAAAGACAGGTAGTGCTTTTGAGTTAGTACAGGTGAATTTCATTCAATAATATACTGGTTAAATGTCACCTAAACCAAAATCAAACTGGACCTTAAAAAAAATGACAAATAGACTAAGTGAAAGTATTTTGAAATTAAAATTCTAGCCTCTGATGGAGGTATTTTATCTTATATTTTATATAGAAGGTGTTGTTCTGTATTTATCTGCATTTACTTTAAGCAAATAAATGGAACATGCAAAAGCAAATGGATATTTAAAAAAAATATAAAAGTCTGTTGTGTGGTTGACTCCAGTAGAAGAGTGACTGAACCAATATTCTCTGTCCTGGTACAATTACTCAGTTTGGGATTCAGCTCATGCAGCTTTGGGAAAGGCTTCTGTTGTTTAAACATGGATTTTGGATGATGAGGATTACCAAGATTTCTGCATGGGACAGTCAGCTATGGCAACTTACTTTAGGTTAAGTGGTACTCCTTTCTGGAATGGCAGCTGAAGGCCAAGTGAGATACTCTGCCACATACCAAATGTTGCTAGCAACCTACTTTAGGCAGCCAGAATCCTTGAGAGGCGTCTATGATGTAGGAGCAGCTTCCCCTCCAGATTCGAACACCTACATTCAGATGTGTACACGAAGGTGTGTACAGGTGTGTTCGTGTTAGTGTTACTAACACTAGCAGCTATGAGTACTACCAGTAGCTGAGTACTCAGGTTTAGATGCAGATGCTGTCCCTGCTGCCAGAACTGTTTTGTGTTTGTACTTCAACTCAAGTTTTCTTAGCAAAAACCATACTTGGGCCTGTAGTTCAGAGGAGACCAAGAAGAGGAGCATTTTTCCATAGATCAGTGGTTGAAGTTATACCTTTTAATTGTCACAGTCTCATCAATTATTTTTAGGACCTTCCTCTCCAATAAGCACCAAGAATCTCAGCTGTCTCAATTCAGAAAAAGGATGACTTGTTTTGATGGCAGGATCCAGATGAGCTCGGTGCAGAGAAGACACTGCTGTTAACATGTTTACATCTATTGCCTGGGATTCTGTTGCCTGAACTGTGGGTGTGCAGTACCTGAGGCACTGTGCTCCCCTCCAGCAGCCCAGACAGTCTCCAAAGCCCACAAAGATGCTTGGACTGAACCTTGAGATGCCAGGCTTTGGTACACCTGTAAATGCTGCTGTCTCAGCTTTGGGGGGTAAAGAGATCTGTCAGTGCACCTTCACCCTGGTAAGGGGCAAGCTGTCATTAAAGACATACAACTGCCTGTGATTGTCAGCAACTCTGTATCATTAGGAGCAAAAATTGCAGCTAATGCTCTGGGTGAATTTCCAGGAGGTTGTTTACATTTCAGCTGTCTTCAACCATACAAAAATGCAAGCAGAAGTCTGAGAAAATTCCAGTGGAAGCTTACTTCACTAAGCCAGTAATTTTTTTTCAGTCTGAGTATATGAGGATTTTATTTTAATGTCTCCTAAAGGAAGGCTGATGTTTTTAAAAGTGTTTGTATTCCAAATTCCTACTATTTTCAGTGAGACTTAGCTGTTTAATCCTTTCAAAGCGTATCTCTGAGTCCCAGGGTTTCAAGCACAGTTCCTGCATGTTCCCATTTCCATGCCTCCAATTCCGTGCCAATGTGGATGTGAAACAGTAGCCCGACCCCACCATCCATCTCTGAAGGACACCAGCACAGAAAGTGAATCAGATATTTTACCTCCTGGTGGTGTATATGGATATTCTCTGCATGTGCAGGAGGAAATGTGCAGCAGGGACACGGGGGTGGTTGTGCCTCCAGGGCAGGCAGGATTGGGCAGAGTTGTCTCTGCTGATTGCTGGGGGGACACCCAGTGTGGAGCCCCTTCTCTCCACCAGGTACAGCCATCACCGCCAGCAGATACAACTTTTCCCTGTACTTTATGACTTCAGGCAGCAGCCTCCCTTATCCAGGATTTTAATGACTAAGTATACCTAAAGAGTTTACTAAATTATTATCGATTTAGGTAATTTTTTGCCAGGCATGTGGATTAGTCTAGTATATGTTTCCCCGCACCTGCATGTGCGTAAATTACAGGCTTGCTTTCAACATGATCTTTAGATCATGCTTGGTTTTTTGCTGTCCAGCAAAATCATAATATGAAATATTGGACTCATAGAATATAGTTGCCAGCATACTTAAATTCAATTAGTTACAAATTTATTTTTTTACAACATTCTCAAGTAAGAAGGTACACATGCTGTACAATATATTTACAATATCCATATATGGAAGAATGAGAATAATACAGTATGAGAGTTGATGTATTTCCACTATAAAAAACCAAACTTTTAAGAACAATAGAAACATTTTCTTGATTTTCCCCACAAAACCATAATCAAATTCTGTATATTTCCACAGAGTATATCAATACAGAAGTAATCACATTTACTAATGGAAAATCTGTTCTGCTGAAATAACCTGATCAGCCCCAGTGAAGACATTCAGTCTGGTCCCATGAACACTTACTTTCCCTCTCCTAACAGTCCTCTCATACCTGTACTGAGGGCACAGAACATTCTTTGCATTTTAAAATCTGTTTCAGTCTTTGTTTCTCCCTTCTTACATTATCTAAAGGATATATCTTTCTATGCCTGTGGTTTACAAAAACCTAAATTAAAATTAGCTGAGCAAGAAGAAAAAAAAATTTTTTTTCTACATTCGCCAGTATTTTCCTTTCTTCTCTTTGTCTTAGAAGGATTTGGAAAATGGATCTCCTATTTATTTTTTAATCATGCACAACCACAGCTCCATAAAAGAGGTTATTGCTCACCGTTACTGGTTAATGTCACAGTGCCTCACTCCTACTGTTCAGCAATGGGAAGAGCTCTCTTACAAACATGTCATTGCCAGAAACCATGCTGGTTTTAGATGGTCCACGAGCATTGTTTAATAATTAATTAATGTGATTAGCTGCCTTCAAAATATATTGTTTTATTTTCTGGACTTACCTTCTTCAATGACTGTGGTGTGATAAATGTCATCATTAAGACTCTGTAACACATGCATGGTGAGCTTTCAAACCAGGAATCTCTTCTCTGTTAATTGTGCAGTTGTTATTATTTTTCCACTGGGATGTATTCCTTTGCCAGATAGAAAATTTATACCCTGCTTCTGCCTTTTTCTTGACTTCTTCTTTTTGTGCCTGTTTCTATTATTTATTCTTGGTTTTGGGGAAAAAGGTAGCACACAGTAATGTCAGAAAAGAAGGGATTTGAGAGGACTGGCGGTTGTAAAGGTCCTAGTATGTGGTGCAGGGATTTAGAGGGAATAACTCTACATGGAAAAGGCTGGCAAAGAAGACCAGGAGCTCACTTTGAGGGCAGTGAGCTCCAAAGCTTTAAAGATTAAATAGCTTGGCCTTATCTCTTGTTTGGGGCAAACCTCCCAGTGTGCTTCAGTTTTTCTTACCTGCTTGAGCCTCACCAGATGTGAAAGGAGCAGGCGAAAAGATGGGTTGTGATTAGACATGTCAAAATCCTTTTAAAATCCCTTACTCACTCCCATTTCCTTCTGTGCCCTATAGCAAGATGTCGTATCAAGGGATATAAAAAAGCCCATGGGCTCAGAGGTGCAGCTTTGGCACTGCAGCTGCCAGACTGTCCCTGACCATGGCAGAGCATGGGCTGGGACAGATGGCCTTGGGGTGTACCCCAAACCTGTCTCACTCAACATCCCTTCCCGTGACGGGTGGAGCATAACAACATTTTTGTGATTAATAGCTATTTGTTCCCCAAAGTGGGCATCAAGATGTGCCAATTCTGGTTAAATTAAACAAGTAGTTTAACTTATAAAAATAGAGAAAATAAGTGGATTAAAAAAAAATAAATTGAAATTAAGCTGAATTCTTGTTTTGAATTACGTCTTTTAAAGTTTAAGGTGCAAAAAACCCAAAGCATAAGAATCCAGTTTTAGAAATTAAATACTTGAGAATGAAGAAAAAACTTTCTTTATATTTAACTGAGACATTTATTTGATCCAAAATGCATTATATCATTCTTTAAATAATGGAAGGAGGAAGACAAAAGAAAGGAATCTCTTAAGTCAACCTGATTGATTTTTTCTTTACCTTTTTTGTTGTTGTTGTTTAGCTACTCTATCAAAAATTCATTTATTCCCACAAACATAAAGCCTTGCTAAATCTGAAGGTAAATTACTGTAATTGCTAACTGCCTCAGACTCTGGCAGGATGTGCTGATATCTGGAAAGAAAATCCATAATTTACAGACAGTATAAAAATGCCCATGATATGTAGATTAGAAAAATAAGAAAAGCCCAGACTAATACTCACACATACAGATAAAAAGCTGTAACAGTGGCCCCATACAATGGCATTTTCAGCCCTTGCCTGCTATGAAATGAAAAGTTTTTATGCAGCAGCAAAAACTATTTTGTTTTCTATTATAACTTTTCATTAATTACTATGTCTATTCCGGCAATGACTGGAAGAATGAATTGGGACCAGGGTATTCACTGCACTATAAAATCAGGGATTAGAGAGGGATTGGAGATTTTTCAACCTAAACAGGTAAAAATTGATGCAAGACAACTAGAACACAAGGTTCAGAAATAGGTTGTTGACAGGAGTCCCTGGTCTCTAACAAGGAAATAGGGAGTGGGAGGGAAATGCCGGGGTTCTTCTGAGGATGAAAATGAAGGAGCAGATGAAAAAACTAGTAGCTGGCAACTGGCAATGCTTCAGCTCTGTACCTCTACTGGAATGCTAAATGTACACAAGCATGATGCTACCATAACCCTAACATGATGACCAATCTGCTGCTCATCAGCAAATGACCATGGACCTCTTCTCCAGGAGGTTTAAGAGGTGCTATAAGAAACGATGGTATTTGTTGCCTTTCCAGCATACCATTGCCAGAAATTTTCGTTCCTTACTACCCTCTGCAGACCACACAAACCTATACTTTTCCTCAAAAAGAGTGTAAATATGATACTTTTCATCCACAGGGAGGAGTGGGGAGTCCCTGGCACCCTGGAGCTGCAGTGGCTGCCAAAGAAAGAGGACTCCCTGCTGTGGATAGGGACCACAAACTTCTGCTTCTGTTGGGGCAGAGTTTCAGCCTGAGCATGGGAGCCTGAGCATGGGGGTAGGCTGTAGGGCGCTCAGTTTTGTCTGTCATTTGCTCTGGTCTTTTTTTTTTTTTTTTTTTTTTTTTTTTTTTTTTTTTTTTTTGGTCTGTGTCTGTGTTTTATCGGCTCTAACAGCTGGTCTGGCTATGCTTGATGGCAACAGTTGCAGCAACAGTCATTTTAATCTGGAAAACACCAGGGTGGGTGGTACAAGTAATTTATGTGCTCTTTTCCAATTTTGGGCACTGAGAACTAAAGCTTCCCTGGTGATAGAAATTGTGGAAATTAATAACAAAGACGGAAGAGCAACACAGGGCATGACCTACTCTTTTGTGAAAATAAAGGAATTCAAAAGAAACGGGAAAATACACAACCTCATCACACACCTGTTCCGTCTGCCCCTTCTGACAATATATCCCCGGAGGCTCATTGAGCATAGAACTGCTAAAGACTTCACCATATCCCAGTGGCTTAAAAAGCCACTTGCTCTGCAGGGGTACTAAATGTTTTATTTAGAGGAAATCAATGTGTTCTGGTAGCACCTGCCTTGAAATCCCCTCTGGCATGAGGAAAAGGCGAGGTTCCAGTGCAGTGTCAGTACAAATGAAGCACAAGATGCTCTTCTTTCCACAAAGATTTAATAATTGGACAGGAATGTTTGTCCTGGATTAAGAGGACAGCTAAGGTGGACAGCTAGGTGAACAGTTAAGATGGCTAAATACTGCAGAATTCTGGTTGAAAAGCTGTTTAACTTAAAACAAGTTAAAAAAAAGTACTTTGCACTGGAATATACAATTTAGGTAGATATTTTCATTTTGACTGTGTTCTGTGCTGGTTCCCTGTGATGCACACTCAGCTCCAGGTCTCCCAGTCCAGGCTTGGTCCACTGCACCAGCTGCTGTACCAATATATGAATACATGATACACTGCTCACAGCATAAAGCAAGAAAATAATCCATCAGCAGGTTTGGAGATGGGGAGCAGAGGTAGCAAGAGATTAACAAGAATGTCTGACATCATGACAGAAATCTTTGGCAGTGCTGTCAGAACTCATATCTCTTCTGTCCTAGCCTAGCATACCTATGAATAGAGTCCATCCGTCATCTTCTGAAACAGCTCCAACTTTATCTATCAGTCCAATGCAGTATGTGGAATTTCTTCCTGTATGTTTTTTACCTGAAAATTAAAACATTGTAGCAACTTTTGTGCCACTCTCTTTCATTTCACATTTTATGGATAAGTGACTTTTGTGTTGAAATTATTTTTTCCTCTCCAAGCTCGGTAATGTCTAGCAAGAATATGCCACTCAGGCAGTCTGCTCTGTAAAGATGCTTCTTTCATTTATTTCACATGGACAGCTGAGATAATGGCAAAGATCACGAGGTGCCGTTGTGGTGCCAGCATGTGGGATTACAAAGATATCATAATACATTCACATCCAGCTGAATCCAGACTTTTTATCTTCTGCCCTCAAAGCCCTCACTTTTAAGCATACTGGGGGCAGGACCTCAAGGTCATTTTCTGGTACTGCAGGTAGAGACTGTGTGTTTTGTTCCTTCTGCTTTTATAGGTCCGAGGCCTGAGGATGGAAGGGCAGCAGGAATTAACTGAATTAACCATGCTGTCTTGTGTGCAGGCAGACAGAAGTTGACAAAAATTTGGGAGGAGATGAGATGTGCTCCTGTACACTGGACAAATGTCTGTTGTTACCATAAAGACAGGTAGAGGAGTGTTTCAGTCCTTTCTGCTATGAAAAAGTGGTGTTTTACTGTTGATGCTCTTTCTAGTATTTCTTGACATCAGTTATTCTGATGAAATCACTACTGCTTGGAAAGATAGAAAGCAAAAAAGAGGCATCAGCAACTAATCAATTCCACCCACTTTTCTAAAGACTTTGTCAATTCAGTCTGAGAACTAATTGTTCTTGGTTAAAGGTGATCAGGCTATTGCATCAGACAGTCTCTCTAAAATAACAATACAGACTTCAGGCATTTTTAATTCACAGCAGATCAGTACAGATCACAGTTAAAATGTTACCTTAATTATGTCTTTGTTACTAAAGGCCAAACACTCTTCAGCATAGCTCAATAAAATGAGGAAGGTAACACTCATCCCTCTAAAGCTTTGGGTTTGTTCATGGCTTTGCTATGAGACTTGGATCAGGACACCAGTACTGAAACTTTGGGAGCACCCTGATTGGGACACTGTGAGACCAGGACTACATCTGTACCAGTGCTAAATCCTGCCAATGAGCATATTTAAGGTACTCGGAGGTCTGTCATCTACATTGTTTAAATGTCTAATTTTCGGAATGGAACTTGGCATACTTCTGGCTCATGTTTAAATGCCATTCTCCTAAGTAACTCCTAGCTATTATTCAGGTGCAAACACAGGCAAAGCACTGTTCCCAGGAGACAGTGTGCATGCTGCCAATATATTCTGAAGGGCAAAGGGGCAAAATGTGGAAATACACAGTACTCTGTACATTGGCCTCCCACACAAAGACACAGTCTGGGATTCAGTTATTGTTGTGCTGGCATTAGCATTTTCATACAGAATTGCAGAATATTCTCAATTGGAAGGGATCCAGAAGGATTATCAAGTTCAACTCTTAGGTGGATGGCCCATATAGGGACCAAACCCATGACCATGGCATTATTACCTCTATGTTCGAACCAACTGAGCTAATCGCAGGTTACTGAGCTAATTTCAGGGTATAATGTATAGATCAGGAGCCTGGTTTTGAACTGAGTCTCCCTGTTCATGTTTTAGTTCTCTCCCTTAGAAGGTTTGCAGAACCTGATCTGGATTTTTCTTGGATAACACTAACCCAGAAAAAGTGTACAGCTAGCACAGTCCATCTGCTAGGCTCCAAAAGGCCATATTTTAAGTCCTCTGCAAGAAACCCGTTAGATGTGCACAGTGTGAATGCTGGATCCTGGACACCATCTCCTCCATGCTACACAACCATTTCTGCTGTTTCATCTAGACTTGGTCTGGGGGTCCATACCCAGGTTACACACAGGTGGTTGCAAGGCCACACTGCCATGTGTGTCAAAGAGGAACTACACCTCTTGTCTGCCTGGAACTGGAGAAGGATCCCCATGGACTCCCATGGTGAAGATATTTCTTATGTAAATGACATTATAGATGAATCTTAATTATAGATGGGATCTAAATTATGGTCTCTTCTGGATCTATAGCACAGCTTTCGACTGAGATGCTGAACCTACAAGTGTCATCGTGACACTGTCTGCTGCTTCTGAAAGCCTTCAAAGTCACCATACAGGGCCAACTGAGTGGCCTTCAAACCCACAAAATGGGCTACAACACAGGTATAAATGACAACAAGAAAAATATCGAGCAGCCACTCAGAATAAGGGTCTTTAAAATGTATGATCTTGATCATACATAAAAAGTCAAAGTCAAAGTCTCTCAAAGAGCAGCAGGAATGTTTTGGAAATAGAAGCTTAGCAAAAGTTAGTTATTTTTCTAACATTCTTGATCACAACCCCAAAATGTCCATCTAGGCTTGGGTTCATTTTAAGTGAGCCATGTCGGTGCCAAGCTGATACCTACTGCATGAGCAGCTTGAAATATCACTGAGACTCTCTGAAGGCTACTGAGCATTTTTATCTTGAAATTTCATAGGACTGCTACTGTAATCATGGTTCTCCAGGGAAATTTAGTGTCCTCACAGGCTCACACCTCTTCCACTATTGTTTGTTGACTTCACACCCAAAATTTAAACCGTGCAAGATTTTCCTGGTGCAGGCCTGGCTTTTGTGTATGTGGACATCATTTCTGTGGGATTGCTCCTTTACATGGGGCCTAGGATCCTGTTTGGAGGTGCATCCTTGCCTGCTGAACCACAGTCCACACAGTTGCCCTGGGAACCTGGCCCTTTCTGTGATTAGCTGTAATGTTCAGGTAAGGAGAGTGGCAAAGGAAGCATACAGAAAGACTCCAAGTCAGAAGAGATGGATGGGGTGGATTTTTATCTAGAAAAATAAATTTAAAAAGAAAAAAAACTCCAAGTGAATTAGCATACTTCAACGCATGTTTGGCAAAGGTGATGAAGCTGCTGGTCATAAACAAAAGCAAAAACTGCCGGATGACATACGCAAATGCACCATGACTATGGTAAAAGAGAGAGATTTATGAAAGCTTCAGATATCTTGCGCTCCTCTTCATCACATCCTGCTCATTTAAGTGTCATCAAGTGTAAATATTGAAAACCCAGATGACATGCTGTTCTGGATATTAGTTCAACCTGTTTATCCTATTATTACCATGACATTTGCAAGTGTTATCTTTGGGTACCAGAGCATGGATGAATAACTATGAATGATATTTCAGGGCTGTCCTATCACTAATGAAATCCACACTCATAATTAGTTTCATCTAAAGAATATAAAGTTCTCTCACTAATCATTTATGGTTTTATTCCAGATTTGTAATATATTTACTGATACAGGAGTTAACAGATTAGGTTGCTGAATGCCTGGAGTGATCTCATAGACAATGGAAACAAAGCAACTCCTAAATCAATCATTTTGCTAGCTATTTAGCTGGCTTTCCTCCTAAGAGATCATTGGACAGATGATGTTATTCAAAGGAAAAAGAAAAAAAAAATCAAAGAAAAGAAAGTGCATTCATTATTATTTCCTAACTATGCACACATACATAGTCCCAGCTGCTTATGCAATGTGAATGACATTTGTATTTCTTGAAGAGTCCCTAATCAGGTTCTATACTGCTGAATGCCTTTGTTTGGGAGGTAAGCATGTCTCTGAATTAACCTCCCTAACACTTCTCTTTCCCTCGGTGCTGCTCAGCGTGCACGTAATCCTGGGAACCGTTCATATTGGATTCAATTGTCCATTGTCTGAACAAAAGACCAGACATCACTTAAGACTCTAGGAACTGGCTGACTATTTACAGTATATCAGAAGTCCTTTGGGCTTTCATTTCAGGTTTTAGCAGAGATTTCTGGTGAATTTTTTTCACCTTTTTAGCCATTTCTGCAGTGCTGGATATGCCTTCTCTCAAATTCTCTAAATCTATTTATCTGTCTAGGACATTAATGCTCAGCCCGAAACAATGAAATTATACAAACAATGTTTTCTGTAAATGTCTGCTTAATGCAGTGTATTAAGATTCCTTTTAGCCTTTAATAAGAAAGGTTTGGAGGGATGTGTGCTTTGCCCGGAACCCAGTGTTGTGCTTTCCAAGTTGTTTCTGAACAAAGACCTCTGAGCGGGGTCTGCTTTGTCTGAAATACTGTTCACTTTTTCCATTCAGGTTTTCTTCTCTTCATAAATTTAATCCTCAGCCCTGGAATTCTCTCCTTATTTTTTTAGTTATGATGAGAGTGAACAGCTGGACCATTTTGCAGACTTTGTTGACAGTGCTTAGCTCTTACTTTTTCTTCCCCCCCACTCTGTTTTCAGACAGTCCCTGGCTCACTTTGTCTGGCTACTGTCTGACATGTCAGCTTACACTATTCCAACTCCCAGCTGTTCTTTCCTTTCATGCTATGGATTGTTCTTTGCATTATAGTCAAACATGGGGTTTTATTTCCAAAGGGCTAATCGGTTTCCACAGCAACCCCAAAAATGGAGAAATCTGATCCCAGAACTTTTCTTTAAAATTTTAAATATATATATAGGCACATATGTATTTGTCCATCTTAAAGGCAATTGCTCTATCTGTGAAATGGAAGTTGTTATGAACACTCAGGAATCAGTAAGTTCTCAAACTGCTTAAGCTACATCACATTTCTGATTCTTATTATAGATATTGGCAGAAAAGGACTGGGAGTATTTTCCATCAAATGTGGTTGCAGTTGCAAAATTGAATACATTAAACTTAATTATCGGGATCTCCCTGTTTACTCAGTGTCAAATATTTCTGTGTAAATTTTTCTGGTTACCTATTAATTGTCATTGTCAATGTCACTACTGCAAACTGACTGGAACCAAGAGACTGAGCTGATATCCCTCTGTCTGAGCTGTAACTGCTCTGAAATCTAATTCAAATCCTGGTATGTAAGGAAAGCAAGATTACTCCTTCCCCTTTTGAAAAGATGTCCTTTGTAGCCACTGAAGGCTAGCAGCAACACAAGCTTTCATTCCTGTGGGTGAATTGAGAAAAAGAACAAATACATATCAGTGGAGAAGTCTCAGTCTTCTCTGCACGTTCTGAGCTGTTTTGAATGAAGATGAAGATCTAAAATGAAGCAGACCCCATGTAGAGTCTGTTTGGATACAATGGCCATACCTCACCACTTGGAAGTTCAGTGAAATGCGCTGTTTTACCCTGTTCTAAAACTGCTGACCCTCAGAGAAGTCTGGGCAGCTCCAGCTAGATCTCTTGGTGTTACCAACACGTTCAAGTCCTCCCAAGCTGGGTGCCATAAATCCTTGGTCTTCATTGTGTATTGGCAGTTATTCAATATGAGAGTTGAGCCTTCTTCGAAATGGATAAAAGCCTGTCCTGTGTTTATAGCCTTGGGCTTGGCACTCAACCTTAGAGGGTGTCTCTGAGGAGATTAGACCAAACTTAGATTCACCACTCATGTCAAGATTAGCTTCACTATATGTAAACCAGGGCAGTGAGCAAATACCTGCTGGGCTGGGAGCAAGAAAACCAAAGGCTTGATGAGCTTAGCCTGTTAAGGGTGTGCTGATTTGATTTGGCAAAAATTCTGGCTGCCTATCAATCCATGATCCAGAACTATCAGGAGGGAAAAGCCTTGGCACGTTTCAGTTGGTACTGAGACCTTTTCTTTAGGCAGTTTTTCACCAAATACAGAACTTTAGGCATAAATGTATATTAGTAAAACATCTAAACTGGAGGTGAGCTACTAAAGACTTCTGAAAATATTAAGTGCTTTTAAGGATGAGCTAAAATAAGCTGATATTGAATAGAATATTCCTGGGGGCATCACTTCACTTCAAATCCATCTCTTGCACTGTCACAGAGGAGTTTAGCTTCTTATTGAATTTTTATTTTAAGCAGTAAAGCAGTAAAGATTTCTTTCCATCCAGGCACTGCTACAAGACAGGCTTGAAGCCCACTCTCTCAGCACTGATAAGAAAAATCTTGATTCAAATCTTGCCCACTTAACTGTTTATGGACACTGTGCATGTCTTTATGTTCATCTGCCTGATCTACTCCCTGTTTCTACCGACTGCTACATCAGATATCATGCAGATACCCAACATACTCTTATGTGACCACATGTAAAACCACTCATTAAAGATATTTTCCAATGGGTTTTCAAACCTATTTGGACATGAAAGGTCCCACCACCAATGGTCTTGAGAAGAGCCTTAGCATGACTCCCAAAACACAGTGGTGAAGCTACCCTCAAGCAATAAATTTGACTAAATATGTTCCTGGAGGATCAGAGCTCAGCTTGGTCTGCCCACTGCTTTTAATTCCTGTTTTCATCCTGTTTTATCTTCAATAGAGATAAAATCATTCCTTTTTTTTTTTTTTTTTTCCCTCTTTCTTTTTTTTCTTTCTTTTTTCTTCCTTTTCAGTTCCATCACACCCACTGCGTGAATTGTGTTAATGTCTGAGAGAAGTTTTATTTTTGGGCAGTCCTTGCAAAAATATTCATAGCAATGTAGGTTGCTGATATATCACCTGTGGGTGACACAAACACTTTTAAACACAGTTCAGAGGATCACTACTGTTTCCTAGCACAGTCAAAGTCATTGGCTCATGACTAAAATCCCAGAGCAGAGAAATAATTTGCTATAATAAGGCTAATGAGGTACTGTGACTGTGTTATCATTAAAACTGGGGAAATCGTATGGTCCCTGAGGATCTGTGAATATCTCTAACTAGTCTTGGAGGGATGCCAAACTATTTTGATGTTTTTCTTCCATTGTGCCCTCCTCATCCTTCACATCTGCCTCCTAAGTCCATTGATGATTTGAAAAAAAACCCTATGTAAATATAAATATATAAACTTTCTCCTGCTTAATATCTAAACTTGTGTTTTCTACCAGGAGTTCTACCTTCTGTTGGATTTTCAAGAGAAATGTGTTTATGTTGACTATGTTACTTCTCCTTTTGCCTGATAAAATTTTAATTTTCTCTCAGATTTTAATTTTCTCTGGATTATTCTCTCCCTCTCCCCAGCCCTTTTCAGCATTTCTGAGATTGCTGAAAATATGCAATATTTTCTTATCTGAGATTGTTCAAAATAATAGTCAATTATTTAATATCCTTAGAGTTTTGAAACAGACGCAAATCTCTCATCAGTTCTTCCAAGGGCATAAGTCATTGCAATTCTTACAGCAAGCCAAGGAAATGCAACTATTGCTTTTTTCATGCATGACCTGTGGTACTAGAACCAAAAAATTGTACATAAGGATATTAATCACATATTGCACGAGTAAATGCCCATCTGTAGTCCCTCTGCCCATAGCTTGAGCTGGTCAGGCTTGCTTGTGTGTGTTCTGTTTGTTGTATGAGTTTGCTGTCTCCTTGAAGCACCGAGCTGTCTGTCATGCTCTGGTCTGGGCACACGCTGAGTCCAAGAGGCTTCAAGAGCATTATCAGTGATTGCACAAGCACTGACCGCCTGCCTGAGATTTGATATTTTCTGGAAGCACCACCTTATTCACAGGTGGCATGGAGGAAGTTTAGATACCTCTGGCATTTAGGTAGTTGATGACGTGCAGAGATTTGCACTTCTGTGTTGAACAAAATACATACTGTGCTGCTTCAAGCACCCATATGTTTTTTCAGATGTTTCCTTATTTATACTGAATAAATCTGAAAAATCCTAATAAGGCCATTTCATCACCAACCAGGTGAAGGATATGAATTGTAAAACTCAGGCACCTATGGCCTGTGCAACAACACGTGCACCAGTAGCAACACAAGGAGCCACAGCCCTCCTCCAGCCTGGGCTGGCACCATGACCATTTTGGTACCCACTCTCTTCCTCTTGGAGTGGGCTCCCACTGTTTACTGCTGCCTTCTTGCAACATAAAGCAATGCAGAAATATCAGACAAGGACTTGTTCTGTCTCCCAGCCACCTGTGCAATATTTTTTTAAAACAACCAATGCAGACAAATTTCAATACTCCTTAACTGACACCAGAAAGAGTGCTTGAAGGTGAACAAAGAGCTGTGTCTTCAAAGTGATTTTTTTTTTTTGTGCTTGTGGAATAAATGTCTCTTCTCTCTACCCTTTGTGGCCCCAGGCAATAAGAGGCACTTTGTACAAAGGACACAAACTGAGATATATGGGATGGACAGCTCAGTAACTTGATGGGCAAATGTGAGTATTCCACCCTCCATCCTCTTTAACAATTGGACTTTCACAGTACAAAGCCTCCCAGAGTTTGGTTTTCTAATTAAAGCAACTCTAAGAACAAAAGGTCCAAACCTTCACACTGGTATTTTTTCCTGTACATTTGCAATAACAGCCAGTCTCAGCTTGTCTGAACATGCTGCTGATATAATGAGCCAGAGGAATTAACTAATTTACCAGAGCTGGTCTCTCTCCTTTGCCTTGAAAATTCTTGTATTTAGGTAATTTAGATGTGAACTTCTCTCAGTCACAAAAAGAGACTAAGGGAATAGAAAAGAAAATATTTTAACATCTCTCCCTGTATAAATCTGCCTTCAGGGTTTCTTCCTCCTGTCCCAAGGCACAGGAATTTTGCTTTGAGGTTGTAGTTGAGACAGTCCTGAGTATTTTGATGTATTCTCCTGTCACAAACATGGTTCTTTCACTTCACTGGAAAATTCTCCCTTTTGTCCACTCTTCAGATAGTATCTGGGGTCGTTAATAATTTTTTTTTAACTCACACAATTACAGCTTAAGCTCCACTTTGCACTGCAGGAGTGACAGACATCCACACTTCTTGTGTTTCAAGGATTACATGAAAAGGCTGGTAATAAAGGAGGTTAAAACTCCTATTAAAACTATGATCTACACAATCTGATATTTAGGATTGATCTATGCTAATATTGGGGACCATCATGAAAGCCATCTCCACCAGTGTATGAGCCTTCACATACCTCTTCTTCATTTCACAGCAGCTGTGCCCATGATGTGTGACTCCTCCAGGGGACTCCTGGGAATCAAACTCTTTCAAAGATCTCTAACTACAGGATGCATAAAAACAGGGAATATGTCCTAAACTTTAAGGAACAGGGACTTTGGGATAGTTTATTGGGTGGCTTTCTGATAGCTTGGTCTGTTAGAGGGCATTGGATGTGTGCTTCAGGAGAGCTGGGGGTGGGACAGACATTCTGATGATACAGAGAGTACCATTCCTCTTCCCTTTGTTTCATGAGCTCAGAGATGTCCCTCCTGCATTACTCTGGATGACAGATGTCTTAATCAGTGGCTCACTTTGTCTGGGATTGCCACAATCCACATGGGAATGAGTTCTCATGAATACGGTTTGTTGTGGGCAGATATGGGACAAGAAATAGCGTGCAAAAACCTGGTCCTCTATGCCTCTTGGGCGCTACTGAGGAGGAGGATGTGACACACCGTATTTTATGTTGTGCATGGTGCTCTTCAGCAGGACATTTTTGATAATATGCATCATCATTCATCAGGGTTTCTTGGTCCAGAGGAGAGAATCTTCTTGAGCAGGAGGCTTGGTGAAATGTTTTGTGCACTTGGCCAGGAGTTACTAGTGCTAGGGTTGACTCCAAGTGCTGGTATGGACCTATGCTGATATTTCCAGGCTCCAGAAAAGGGTAAAACTATATCCATACCTATTTAACCTTTTTTACCCTTGCTCGTTAACAACTTGCATGTTGGCTGCTTTGAGGGTCTGTTTCTCTTTGTGACCTGATTATAACATAGAGTATTTGAAGATGGAGTTGCTCTTAGTTTTTCTGTTATTTTCTGTTTTGCATAAAATATGTAAGAATAAAAGGAAATAAACAGCATGACTCACCTTGTGGCTTATGAAAGATCCAAGAGCAAACTGACTTTTTGATTCAGGGCAGCAGCCTGAAATGCAAGAGCGTGCCTTTCAGAAAGTACTAACTTTACTGGCATTCAAGAATAAGATTGTCATGTGTTGTTGCCCCTTTAGAAAGCCTTTAATTCTTCTGTGACATATGAATTGAAAACTTGATATTCTGCATACGTTCCATAAATAACAAGGTTTCCTACAATCAGTCTTTTTGTCGGTCTCACCTCTACAGCTAAAAATTTTATATAGAATTATTCAGCTTCGAGAGAAGTGAGCATCCCGCACAGAATTTCCTGTTTATGTAGATTAAATCCTTTTTGTAAGCTGTTGGGGTGTTCATATTGCCTGAGAAGGGGAGGAATCTGAACTATTTCCCCCATTTCTGAAGAAATACTGTTAAGAAACACTCCAGGGATGATGTTCTCTAAGAGTCTCACCACTTACTTAATTTTATTCTACTTTGAAGCCAGAAGCATTGAGGGAAATCTGAAATTTCAGATTATTCTGGGCCTTTTTTTTTTTTTTACTTAGAATATGAGTATGGAAACACAGACATATAGGGAAGGGATGAAAGAAGGAAGGAAGGAAGGAAGGAAGGAAGGAAGGAAGGAAGGAAGGAAGGAAGGAAGGAAGGAAGGAAGGAAGGAAGGAAGGAAGGAAAGCAAGCTCCATTAATACCACATTCTTGCAGAGATGTTCCTGTTGTTTCAACACTGCAATTTTTTTGTTTGTCCACAGTTTGCCTCAGTGATCTCTCTGGGGCAGATCTTTGCCATGACCACTTTTTCTGCTTTCATTTCCTATAAATGAGTATCTGTTCTATGCAAACCCTTTCTATACAGAGGAAGAGGGATTTTAAATGTGGTTGAACACACTTCCTCCCTCCTTGCTGCGATTATGGAATTCAGTGCTTCAGGACATTGCAAATTTCTGACACAGAGGAGTGATTCCCTGCACAGGAGAGTTGCAGTCCACGTAAATCACAGAAGCATCTCCCACGTTAGAGAAATAACTTTCCTCAAGATGGAATTTGCAAAATACAAAATGTCAGATAAATTTAAGATCTGTTTAATACGTACCAATGAACAAACTGTAAAGGTTCATAGGTCTATAACCTGATTCTCCAAAGCATATTATCAAATTTTTTGGCTAGTTTTCTCTGCTTTTGTACCACTCCTGAAATAATAATCATATAATTTGGAGATATTTATTATGGACAATTTTCCAGGAAGTCTAAAGTAAAAACCACAAGTGATCTGTGCTTCTCTAAACTGAGTCTAACTGTAATAACCCTAAACTTTTTTTATTAAACAGCACCTTTTTCTGGACATACTGTTGTACTGTGAGGACTTGGCACAAACAAGGATTAATAGTGATTTTTCTTGGAGAGAACGAGTGCCTCAGGCAATAGATAAGAGGGTATGAGAACCTTATAAGTGCTTAATAAAAAGGAATAAGCTTCATTTCAACTGTGGCAGTCAGTGAGAAATATAATTCCTCTTCCTATTATCATTTTTATGGGGTTCTAAATTGTGAGTGGTGGTTTCTGGATAAGTGACATGACATGTTCCTCTAATATTAAATTTGATTTAACTTGGTAAAGACTATAAACTAAAGAAATTTTTATGGCTACAGTGGTGAAGAGGTGATGCTGTATATTCACTAACTTATGGATCATGTTGACTCCCTATTCACTCTTACATATAATTTATCAAAAAAAAAAAAAAGGGGAAATATGAGTGTGAACTGATGCCCAGGAAAGTCTTCGTTGTTGAAAAGTGATAAGAAGAAAGTCTCTGAGCTGGGCTCTAGGCTGCAGCTCATGGTACTTGACGTGAATGTGCATTATGGTGCATTACAGGTAGACCGTGAGCTCATGGGGTAGGGCTCCATTTCACCTCTGGACTTGGAGTGCCAAATGCTGGGAAATCCACAGATAGTGACCATTAGCTAACAGGATATGTCCTTGTACACGAGGGATACAAGGGAATGACTATCAGCAGCAAAAATTTGCAATAACTGGGGACTTTTGTGGGCCAGAAACTGAAAGAGGAGAGTGGGCAGCAGATTTCCCCAATAGTAGTACAGACAGAGATAAAGCTTTTACTTTTGTTTTGTTTTGTTTTGTTTTTTGTTATGGAGAAACAAATGAGTGTTTTGGAAGAGACTCAGACATGGCTGTGAACCTCTCTAAGTCTGGGAAACCTAGCAGGCTGCTGCTGACTTACATTAAATTATGAAGGCCAGTATTTTTGTAACTGTGAGAGCCTAGTTTTCTGCAGGTATTTTTCAAACAATAAAGTGAGTTTTATTCCAACATTAAAAATGCTCACAGCAGTCAGGATGAAGAGTGTAGGGGAAGGTCCTTTTGATATATGGCAGGGCTAAAACCCTAAACATTTATCTATTTAACAAGACTTCACAGTTGCCAGATTTATACACACATTGTATTTAGCCCAGTAGTAAAATTTATAATGCTCTTTTTGGAAGACGTAATTCTTTTCCTCTGCTAGGAGAAAACTGTATCCAGGGGAAAAGGCAAATTTCCTTTAAAGACCAATCAGTTGCTCTGTGAAATGTTTCATGTATATTTAAGGACATCATTAATTGTGATAAAAATATTATTACTAAACCTGCATAGAAACTTTGTCTGCAGTGCATATTTTGAGTAAGGATATTTGGTTCTATATTTGGAAAAAGTATTTACATGACTCACATGAAACAGGCATCTAGTGAGGTTACAAAAACAATGTTTTGAAAGAAGCAGCAGTAAAACCGGGGTTCTTCTGGTGCTTTTGAACGAGTGCTACCAGCTTCTCAGAGTTGTTAGGCAGCTACATGTCCTCTAGAGCACTTCCTGTGGCCTTTTCTCTAGTACTCCAAAGTCAGGTGTGATGTGTTGCATCTCATGAGGGATGTAGGCAGCCTGTATGACTGGGCTAGTTTGGAGGAGAAAAAGCATGGGGAGGCACGTGGGCAAGAGATTCCTGGAACCAAGGGGAAAAGAATAAAAAGTTTGAGAGTACAGAGCCTGATTCCCAGGAGGAAAGGAGAAGGTTGAACAGTGGCGAAATTTAGCTGTTTTGGGATTTTCTGTATTTGAGTACACTGCCTCCTACAAGTTCCTGTAAGTGCTTTGTGTACACTGAAATGTGTAGTACTTGTGCAGAGTTAGGTAGATCTACCTGAGCTCCTCCTTGGATCCTTCAAAGCAGAGTAGGACAGGTAGAGACAATGTTAAAATTGACCACATTGGAAATGTTATATACTGCACTGAAATTTGCTGTAAGAATGGAATTGTTGTGCTGGGGTACATGGGTCATGCTGTGAAATGCAGAAATCCTCTGGTATCAGCTCTGTGCTTAGAAATGCTGAAAATGAAGAGCTACTGGTCTTGGTGGTCTTTGTTCCTTGTCAGCTTTTCAAGAGGGATGCAAGGAGGTGGTGGCCAAGCTGTCAGGAAGTAGCTGTCTGATGTCTGGAGCTTCACAGATCAGTGTGTTTCTTCTTGGTGTTTCATTTCCAGCGAGCCTTGGCATCTAATGAAAACCAAGCTTCTAAATGTCACAGACAGGTGTGCTTTAGTAGAATGGTTCAAGGAAATACTGCACTCAGAGGCACAGTAAATGATAACCTGTTCCCTTTCGCTGTAAAGGAGAACAAATTGGCTTCAGACAGTCCCTGGCCTAAGTCAATATCCTAAATGGTGTCTCAAAACTCTGTACAAAAAATGATATAAAAATGGGTACAGAAAATTTCCCTTTATAGGAAAAAAATTTCTAAGGACCAGGTTTGTGAAGGTGGTTAGACAGTGATGCAAAAGCAAATGATTATATAGAGATATTTTAAAGCGCTTCTAGTTGTGTGATTTTCATTTTCTAAGGAGTTAGAGAACATAATAGGCACTTACAGAAATTGCAACAAATGCCTCAAGAGACCTTTGTAATTCTAGTCTATAAGGGCTAGGATCATTTCGTTCCATTCTGCTTTGTCTGTTTGAAGTTATTCTACTGTTACACTGAACAAAATGGTCCTTCTGGAGCTGACTGTGTGCTGGTCCATCAGGAGATGCAGGAGTGCCACTGTCTTAGAGATATGTCTCACACAAATTACAGCTGAGGCTTAAATGAGCATCCAGGCACTGCTCAACACACAAATTTCTGTACAGTCATATCTAACCTTGCTGAATTCCTTATTTTCACAACTTATTTAATAAAAAGACAAAAAATCATACAAACAAACAAATCAAAACAAGTAAACAGAAAGCACAACAAAAAACCTTCAGGCTTTTAAGACTCTCTAAGGCTAAAATTGCTTGGGAAGTTTTTCCCCAGCAAGAATGGATCTCAAACGAAAACTAAATAATGGTTTTACTTTGATCTTGTGTTTTGTTGGAAGCAATCTGAACCAACACCACAAAGTGACTGAAACTGAAATGGAATTCCTCCAAACAGTCATCTTAGCCTCCTAATTCCAGAACTAAGCTACTAAATGTGAAATGGTACAAAATTGAATAATTGCAGCCAGACATTATAAGCAATAATTATCTGTAGTCTGTCACAATACTTCTGTTGTAATTTTATACCTCTTTGTAGACACTCTGTCTACTTTGCCTTCCACATACCAGCAATTTTCTGTGGTAGTAAACTGCTCTGAAGCTTTTTTTTTTTTTTCTGCTATATTGATATGATTGGTTAGGTAAACTTGCATCATGGTTAGCTTGCCCGGGTAGCTGAATGAACAGAAATGTTAACACTGGCATCACGTTTGCTGTGATTAATCCAATCTTTCCTTGAGAATCAGTATTTGCCTGGGGCTTGCAGTTTTCTCTGGAAAACCACAAAGATGTCTGCCCTTTGCTAAGTGTGTTTATCGAGTCTTGTTGATTATTATTCAGTGTGACAGTGGGATGACTGATAAAATAAATGAGGAGAATAAATAGCAGAATTAGTTTTTAATTTCTTTTTCACTTGATTGCTTTTACTGTGTGTTTGAAGAGGCATGAAATTATGGTAGCTCTCCTGTATAAAAAATTGCCAGGAATTTGTGTGGAATCACGTGGAGAAGGGCAATCTCACAAGACCTATTACAATGAGAGAAGGAAGAAAGACAGGAAATTCAGAAGCAAAAGAAAAAAAAAAAAAAAAGCTTTTTTTTCTTTAGTGTTTTTTTAATAAGCATTCATGTCAAACACTCTTCTGGCAACATAATGCTAGTAGTGGTTATATATGTAAGACTTTCATACTGATAAGTTCTGTTCATTAAATTCTGTGTTTTGCCTGAGTAAATCCTGTAATATTCACAGTCTATAGGCATTGCAGGAATTGTGGGAGTATTTATCTCTTCATATAATCAGACGCTGAGAGATTTGCATTTATCTGCATTGGTAGTTTATTTTCTCCAAAGACATACTGTTTGACATCTTTGTTGGTGACATGGACAGCGGGATTGAATATATCCTCGACACCAAGATGTGTAGTGTGCTGGACACTGGAGGGAAAGGATGCCTTCCAGAGTGACCTCTGAATACTCACACTTAGTAAAGGACAGAGTCTTTGTGGGTTTCCAGAGAAAATTGATGAGAAGCTCAATATGTCCCAGCAAGGTGCACTCACAGCCCAGAAAGCCAAATGTGTCCTGGGCTGCATCCAAAGCAGTGTGGCCAGCAAGGCAGGGAAGAGATTCTGCCCCTCTGCTCTGCTCTGCTGAGCTGCTCTCCACCTGCGGTGCTGTGTCCAGCTCTGGAAGCCTCAGCACAAGTAAGATGTGGACCTGCTGGAACAAGTCCAGAGGAAGCCATGAAGACAACCAGGAAGATGGAGGATGTCTCCTATTGAAGACAGGCTGACAGAGCTCGGGTTGGTCAGCATGGAAAACAGAAGGCTCTAGGAAGAACTTCAAACAGCCTTCCAGTACCTAAAGGGGGCTACAAGAAATTCAGAGAGGGACTTTTTACAAAGGCACAAAGTTATAGGACGAGGGGTAATGGCTTTAAACTGAAAGACGTCTGGTTCAATGTAGATATTAGGAAAAAATTCTTTACTGAGAGCATGATGAGATGTTGGAATAGGTTGTCCGGAAGCTGTGGATGCCCCATCCCTGGAAATATTCAAAGTCCTGTTGGATAGGCCTTTGAGCAACCTGGTGTAGTAGAAGGTGTCCCAGATCATGATAGGAGCTTGGAAGCAGATCCTTTCCAACCCAAACTGTTCTATGATTCTGTGATACTGACAGATATAGACAGATACAGGGCTAGATCATGAAATTGTCAACACTCATCTTATATGATGTTCATTTAGCAAGTTCTGCTCATCAGACAAGTTTGTGGGCTAATGCACAGATGATCACATGGCTTTATCTAGCCCACAGGGCAGAGTGTGTGTGGATACCTGTACCTGCTGATCCAATATTGGGCTCCCTTGAGTGTGCTGGTCTGACATTTGACTCTAGGAAGCCAGAGTCACTCGTTGCAGCTCTTGCTGCAAAATAAATCAACACTCACTTTATTTATTTTCTTATGTGAATGATTGATAAGCTTCTGAGTAAAGTATATTTTATTTTATTACTGTTTTATCAGAAATTCAACCTCTCCTTGCTGGGTCTAACATCTGTGATTTTATGCCAGTTTCTTCTCCACAGGATTTGGGTATATCATTTTTGTTTAATCTTATACTGAAAATGTATCAGCAATTTTCTTAGGTATATACTAGTTTATTTGAGAGAAAAGAAAAATGAATAAATTTACTGATGTTTCTTGCCAAAATGCTCCATTGCTATTTAGTGATCTTGTTTAGATAATGGATTTTTACATTAACTGGCTCTTATGAGTTATTTCAATAATTTATATGATACAACTTTTTTGTATTCTTGCTTTCTTGCTTCTTTTTTTTTTTTTTTTTAAGGACTGGTAACAATTTCTAAAAGCAGAACTAAGAACACAATTTAATGTACACATTAAATGACCATTAGATGGCTGAAATTTGATCATATGCGGTCAAAATTGCTCTGTTCTTAAAATCTATCTAATTATCCTATTCTGAAATTCACTGATAATTTCTTGTATTACTTAGTAGTCAGCGTGTGCTTAGTTTGCAAGGCAATATGGATCCAACAGACGATACCTGTCTCCTTGTCTCTGTGGCAGCCAATAAAGTAATACAGCTACAGAACAAACTTTGTCTGTCCATTAGTCTTTCCTTATGCTTGTATACAATACTCATGTTTATGTGTGGCATGTGTTCACACTAGTAAGACTTCCTAAAACATGTGACTAAAATTAAAAAAACAATTGTAAAAAACATTTTTTTTGTGTGGGTTAGAAGCCTATTTGTAAACTTTATAGCCTACCTAAATGTTCTTGATTAAATAAAACATAATCATCTTGTCTAAATAACAATATTCAGTCTTAACAATAGTATGTCACTTGAATTGTAAGCCAGATACAGCTTGTATTTCCTGTGCAGACGTTTGCAATGAAATTAAAAAAAAAAAAAAAAGACTTTCAAACACTTCTGTGGATGTTAATTTATGCCAGGAGATGAACTTTGTCACAGTTGTGATTGTTTTACACTGAATTCTGTGTGAGCAGTAGCCTGCACAATAATTTTTATTGAACTTTATCCATCATTTGTGCATAGAAATCCATGGTGCTCTCAGCTGCCATCTTCTATCCCAGGTCTTTGAACTTATAACCCCAAAAGCTTTGTTGACAGGCAGTAAATTCCTGGAATAACAAGAGGCTTTGTTAACACACCAGTAAGCATGTGGTTGAGGGGGTGAGGGTATCAGCATGCACCTGATTTCATGATGTCATGGAAGAGAGATGTGGTTGAGGTGTGTATCCATACCTGGGAGCTCAGCAGGGTGCATGTAGACACTGACTGTCATGAACAGAGGGGTGTGGAGAAATAAAATATTTTATTTTTTTGCAGTTAATATGATGATTCTTCCAGATTCTGAAAAAAGCAGCAGCACAAAAGGAAAATGTGCCCCATATCTGACCCCACACAGTCCTTGTTGCAGTGAGTGGCAATGGAGGATGTGTGGTGACAGCAGTCTTTGCTGTTAGGTGTGTCACCTCCCATTGCACAGACTGAGAGGGAGATTTGGGTTGACACAGCAGAGGAGCAGATCTGTGACAGGAACACTGATGCATTGGGATTGTGAGGACTTTCTAAATATCATCTTTGGTGCATAAAGCCTTGCAAAATGTAAATATTTCTCTTGGGTAGCCTTTGATGGTTAGAAGATGGGAGAGGTGAGAATTGCAGGAGGTGCATGTGTGCCCAGTGTGAAACTACAACTTCTGGAGGCAGTTAGAGGGAGGTGAATCCCATGTGACACAGCTGAGCCATGGACTTACTATACAAGCATTCCAGTGGGTGTCTGTATGAATTTTCAAAGGATAGTCTATTTGGGCAGATTCCAGGAAGTTTGCTCATTTGTTGTAAAAATATTAAAAGTTACCTTTTAAGGTCTAGGTTATGTGTTTTCTCTTGTTCTTTTCAATCTTACAGTTTATACCTAAGCACCATGTTCATTTTAGAGGCATTTACATCCAGAGGTCCCATCTTTCTGACAGTGAAAAATGTTTTTACAGTTAACAAGCAAAATTTTTTGATCTGCATCACTGACAAAGGAAAAGAAGCTTTCTTTTTCATAGTGATTTGCAAACACCAGCTATTCCAGGGCGGTATTTAGATACTTTCTTAAGAAAATATTTTACCAGTAACTCGGCATTAGCTTGTCCTAAAAAGGTAATTATGTAAAATTGTGATTTCTTAGCCTGAGAGGCCGGTCCTGAATTCCACAGTAGCTGAATGCATGTGTTTACCATTAGTTTGTCACGTTTGTTTAATCACATCAGTTAATATTACATTGCAAGACCACTCCAGGTTCATTTTATTTGGATTCTGCTATAGTTTATTTTTGCACATGTTCCATTATTAATGAGCCTCCTAGTATGTTGTCATGTATATTGCATCATGTAGTTATTAATTTATGTTTATTTTTCCTGCCTGTTTCCATATATGTTCATCATGTACACACAAATACCAACCTCTTACTGGAGCAATGGAGGAGATTATATTTCAGGTTGTGTTAACCATGATTTTGAATGCTATTATAAATATATACATATATTTATATATGTGCATATAAATATATACATGTACAAAAGTTCATTGCTTATTCTCTCTTTGGATTACAGGTGCAATACTCACGACAAGCAAGTTATTTTCTTTCCCCTAGCTGTAGTGTCCTGGGTTGTCTTTAGTTGCGTTTCTTTTCCTTTTGAACTCCACTCTTGATCTTTCTGCCTCTTCATCAGATTTGTCATCCAGATTTTCCAGTAAAGACACTGGGATCCAGCATACACAACTTCCTGGGGATCAAGGGTCCATACTGAGTTACAGGAAATTCTTTTTTGAGGACAATTATGGCTTTCCCCTCCTAACTGTGGCTTCGACTGTGCTGGTCATCCAGTACTTAAAAAAAATAGCTGTGGTGGGAGATAGAACATGCTTGGGGAAGATGGTGTCCTTCACTGCTAATTCCTTCAGCTCCTCAGATGTGCATTTGTATTAATTCAGATTCATTAGCAGTTCTGAACTTCTGCCTCCATGGGAGCATCAAGAGGCATGTAGTGGATAGAAATTTTACCTCTGGTTGAGTTCCTATCTCAATCAGAGCTGATGTTTCTCAGGGAAAGCAGATGCAGACTGTCATCTGTCATGGCAATTTAGTAATGTCCATGCCAGCAGTGGTCCCAGCAGTTGCTTGCAACTTGGCTCTCATAGGCCTCCTGGGCTAGCCTGCTTTCCAGAGCAAGTAGAAACTATCTCATCAGGGGCCCATCTGAGCTGCCACAGCCATCAGGAGTATGGCATTTTTATGTGGAAGTATTGGTGCTGTTCAGTGTAGAAAGTGGTATTTTGGCACACACAATGGAATATAGACACTCCATTTCCAGCTCAAATATATATTAAATGTTTTCGAATGCACAGGACTTCATAGAATAAGAACTAGTCCCTGGCAAACTGCTTTCAGTATGGTGACAGATGAAAAAAAAAATTAGAAAATTTGCAGAAATGTTTCTTAGCATGCAAAAAGCAGAAGATACTCCCATTCTCTACAGAGAATCCTAAACTTATTGCACAACTCAGTTCTCACAGTATTTGCTTTGTCTGCCAACTCAGGACAGTCACAAACCCAAAGACCACATCTTCAGGGGTGATGCTGAGGAAACATGGACATGTGTGCCACTGGCCTATGGCATGACACTGAATAGCCACCAACACTCTCTCCTCCAGAGTGCCTTGGCTTTTATGGGCTAACCTTGGGAGATGAGCAAAACACTGAACCAAGTCAGTCAATAGGTATTCCACAGTTCCTGTACAAGATTACAGTAAATTGGACCAAAAGAGCTTTCTGAAACCAGAGTTTTCATTTCATTTTAAACTTTCTCTGATATCTAATGCACTACCTCTTCTTTCCAAAAAAATGAGCAATAGGTCCTCATATAACATCTAAAGTTTTTCAAATGAGGGATAACAGCACATCTGTTAGAAAAAAAATCTCTAAACAATACTAAAGCTTATCCTTCTTTTAATGGCCAGTGTTCTCAAATAATTTTCCCTGAATGAACATTTATTAGAAAAGATTTATTTCATTTTATTTATGTAAGGCTCTGGCCTGTGCCACATTAAAGACTGTGTGCTACACTGTGTAGGCAGGGAATTGCCTGCAACAAGGAATTATGGGCAGAGATGGAGAATCACTTTTATTCTTTAGAGGCCCAAGTACACGTTGTAATGGTTGCTGAGGGACGTGATACAGCTCAGTTCTTAGAAAAACAATTGCATTATCAGCAAGGAAAGGAGCCACAAACCATGTTAGAGAAAGGTAAGAAATCTGGTTAATTGTTTGGATTTGTGAAGAGAGCTGAATTTGCTGTTTTGTTAGTGTAGATAAAAGCTAGGAGCTAAAATAAAGAATTATAGGAGAGGACAATTAACTTTTTTTCTCTGTGTTAAACATAGGACAATGCTGTAACACACGAAAGAGGCATGAGAAGGAAAGACACCCTGAAATGGAGAGTGCTTACAGGGCTATTGGCAAAGAGATGAAAATTAAAACGAGATGAGAGTAAGGCTACTCAGGGACTAGTCTTAGATAATCTCAGTGAATTTAGCACTAATTCTTATTGGGTTGTGTTTCTTTCTTTCCTTATTAATGTAAAAAATTCTCCGAACTGCAGGTTATCTCTTCTCACAGTGAGGGAATAAAATGTTGGCCTGAAGGGATCCAGGTCAGGCATCCTCTTGGAGGAATCATCAGCCTTTATGCTCTTCAGATGTAATATTTTCCATGAGATTTGTATGCATGCATACATGACCATGCATACAATATATTTTTTGAAATACAAGCGAATTTTATGATACTTAAGTGTAGCACAGGATGGCTATTCCTTTGATACTAGCCATGGAAGAAAGAGAATTTAAAAGATGTGGGTTTTTAATGGCTCATATATCCATTTTCATGAAAATATTCTGCTTTAAAGTGATGGGTACCTAGGAATGATATGAGAATATTCTGTTGAGCTGAACTTAACAGCATTAGTGCTTCAGAGTACTTGTCTTGGCAGCTGTGACAAAACCTAAAGTCAGCAGTACTCCAGCTGACTGTTTTAACTGGAAGACCCTGTGAGAGAAACACCCAGTCGACTGAAAAGAGAGCCTAGATTTTAAAAGGAATGTTAATTTCTTTAAAAACAAGAGCAGGAAAATGTCCATGTGAGAAGATAGGAGTCATGAAAAACCTAATGCCTTTGTGTATCCTTCTCATAGTTTGCATAATCCAGCTGCTTTCCCTTAGATGACTTTGATTTCCACATTTTCCAGTTGTCATGTGTTGATTACAGTATTGATGTAATGCAAAAAGAGACAAAGGACTAGGAGGACCTCTTTCTCAGCTGAGAAACTCAACAGCTAGATTAGAGTTTGGGTATCTCTTGTTATCTCAAGCTTGATGCTTGATGGATTCCCCAAATATTCCATTGCTGCCTGCAGGAAGGACCCGCACAAGACAAAGATTTTTCCTCAGCAACCCCATACCACTATGACTGGGGTTTTCTCCTTGATGGTCAGTTTGGTATTTCCAAACAGTTTCATGATAACTGGCCTTAGAATCTACTAATCTCATTTCTGAAACTAGTGATTTCACCATCATTTTAAACTTAAAAACACCCCAAGAGATTGGATATGCTCTGTATCGCAGTGTCCCCTCACGCCTGGCAGGCGTGCAGGCTAGCTCAGTTCTGCACTGCCACAGTGAGGATCGGTCGGGGTTACAGGCAGGGCGAGTAACCTCCTCCCGGTGGGCTCTTGGTTCTCCTCACCAGCGAGTGTACCTGATGGAGTATGCGACTGCGGCGACAGAAAAAGAGTCGTCTCTCTTTAGGCAGGGTAGAAGGTAGTTTATTAAGGGGAGTCCGGCAAGGAGCTCCGCCTCAGACCGCTGCTGCCCAAAGAGAGCAGAGATCAAACCCTGGTGGCCACTTATAAATGGGGGAGGATCCAGGGGTGGTGACAACGGGTCAGCCAACCAGGGAACACGGGGGTGGTAACAGGGGTGTCAACCTTTGAACCATTAACAAATCACAAGAGAGGAGGAGGGGATTCCCCAGGCACCAGCCTACCACTCGACGCCTCTCCTGGATCTTTCCAGAATCCAGGGAAGGGTCTCGAAGTGACAGACAGGGCGACCAAGAGGAGAGAGGGGAGATTGACAGGGACAGGTGCAGGGGAGGAATGATTGGCCTAAAACATCTGGTTATATAACCAACTCAAAAGGGGGAAACTATTACAGAACACAGGGGTATACAGTGGACTGAACCATTACAAAAATAACTTACAAATCTTACAAAAATAACTTAATAACTTAATAAAACAACTCTTGCACCACTACAGCTCTGATCATGACTAATAAATTTACCTGACAAATGGACTTTGAACCAAAGATTTCTAGATTTTTGTGTTCCAGCTGGCCTGAAGTGCCTTGGTGGTCAGTTCATGAAACAGAATACTTCTAGAGGCATCTAAGGATTTGATTTTATGAGCCTTCAGAAAGTATTCACTTCTGAGGTGCTCCAGCAGTATAGTTGGGTCTTTCCTTAATTTCTTCCTGAATGTGTTGGAATTTTGCCTGAGGTTTCTACATGCTTTTGAGGATCTGTTCCATGCTCTTCAGTGATGCAGAAGATTTTAGGAGGATCTATACATACTAACAACAACAACAACAAAAACCCTAAAAAAACCCAAGATACGGTTTTACAATATTAATTTCTGTTTTCAATGTTTAACAGTCATCTTAGCCATTTTCACGGGACAAAACCCTCAATAATGAAATCACCTCAGGCTTGATTTCAAAAACTAGCATTGCAGAACAAGTATGGATTTCAGTCAACCACCTAATCTTCTTATGAGAAATAGCCAAGGAATAAATAATATTTGCTTACTTAACTGAGATAAGAACTGATCCCAGAACCCAAGTTAATAGAAAGCTGAAGCCAAGATATGGTATTAAGAAGATGTGGTGTTTCATCACAAGGGTAATGGTGGTTTAACACCCCAAACTCTTTCTGACTGGAAAAGTCGTTTGGTTTATTCCATATAAAGACACAGGTACATTCCGGCTTTTAATATATGTTACTTATAACTGTAATGCAAGATGATTTTAAAAATTTCTTGTCCTCTGTTAATGTAAATCTTGTGTAAGAGACTTTCTGAGGAGTTTGCAGAGACACAGATATGCCATGGGTTTATTTATTATGTCCTTAAGATAAGGACTTATCTGGTGACCACAGGGGGAAAAAAATAAAAGTCTGAGGTCATTGAACCAGATCTAATTTCTAAATAATATAATGGAAATAATACAATATGTAAAACACTTTGATAAGTTTCAGAATTAAACCCATCTTAGAACTTAAAGATTCCCATTATTAATCTTAAGAAACAAATTTAATTAATACCAGATCATTACAGTGGAATGCAAGCAGTTGTCCATTATCTGCTCGATGCTAAAGTGTGTTCTGCCAGAAAATAATTCTTCTCTTATCAACGCTTTCTTTTTAGTAACTGAACTTTAACTCCTGTTGGAATAATTAGGATCACTGATGAGAGTTATTTAGGTTTCAAAGTCTTGTGAATAACATGATAATGTGATATCCTAACTGGATCTAACCCAGGAGCATTTTTTCATTCATACACTGAAGAATAGCTGATAGTGATTAAATATAATTTTATAAATTTGCTTTTATTTCCTACAAGGCTCAGCTCACTTTCTGTGTTATAATACTTAGTTAATCCTCCTGTAGACCTTTAAATACTTAGGTTATAAGTGAAGCAGTAATTCACACTTAATAGTAACTGCATTGATAACAGAAGTTTATCTGCTCCCACTTTTCAGAATTTTTAAGGAAGCATCTTTCTGTTTGCCCAGGCCAAGCAATTCTTTGTTGTAATTCCCTGCAGGGCTGTTCTCCAACCCTGAAACACCAGGCAGAGAGGACAGACCCTTAATGCTAAGTTGCATTGTTTGTACAAAGCAAGAAGTTTGATCATTGATACATTCCCAGAGATGAGCAACCATATCTTTTAGTGTTGCTACACCTTAAATGAGCTATTAAATTTCCAATTTATTTAAAATACATATGTTTTGTAGCAATTATATTTTATGTCTCACCTTCACATTAAAATAAATCTTGGTAGCACGTCCAAAGTTAAACTTAAGAAGTTGTTTTAAACTCTTTGCACTGTTGGATAATCCTTACATTTTTACTGTAATTTTCTTCACAAGCCCCTTTCCTCTGAAATCCCTCCAGGCTGAAACACCCCAAACCTCTTAGCAATTTTGCACAGAAAGAGCTGGATTGCCCTAGTGGTACCAGCTTGAGAGTATTTGAGTTTGCATATGTATCTGTGCCAGCACATGTCTCTGTGGATACATTATTTATCCTGACACCTTTGTTCCAATGATCCTTCAATACAAAACTAGTCTTGTGTTTGAACATGCGTATATCTCTCCCATCACACATGTGTTGCACACTTATTAATAACTTCTAGAGCAGCTTGAACCCTCCACCTCATGGGTGTGAGACAATGGCTCTACAACAAAGCAGCTACGAGAACAAATATTTTTGGCAGAATAATTCCTGTATTTGACATGTTTATTAATTTCTAAAGTAGAAATTCATTCATCTCTTACTCCTCTAAGTAGCAGAAAATAGATACTTGTCATAGCAAGTTCAACTACAAATAAACTTCTTGGAAAGGTCTCTTTCTCTTGGAAAGCTATTTTTGCTCTATATTTGGATTATTTCCCCTTTTTAGCAGAAAATATTTTTAAAACTCAGGAAAAAATTGGTGCAGATGACCCGCACATCTTCCATGGAGTTGCCAGGCTCCTCTCTGCAGTGGTACTAATGGATCTTTTGGGTTGCTTCTTTTAACCTATATTACGGTGTCTTCACCTATGTTAAACGTTTAATGATTCTTTGTTGCTCAGAACCACACTGCCCCCAAACCATAGAAAACACCACATTGCCTGGCTGTTAAACAGTGTAGAGAATGAGATACAAGTCACATGCTGCAAACAGAGGATGAAGCATCCCAAAATTTATTCCTCCATTCCCAGTAGTCTCAGAGAGATTCTGGCAAACAGAGGTGATTAAGTGGGTCTAAATACCCTGCCACAATCCCAGGGAGTGCGAGGTTAAAGAAACCATCACCTCTGAATGCCTGGGAAGTATCCTTGTCATCAGAGCACAAAAGGCTTGGCACTCCCTGGAGCAGAGCATGGGCACCATCCACTTTCTGACTTCTGTGAGGCTGAAACTCAGACCTGCCTTAACCATCTCAGGTGAGTTAAAATTAACTCAGATCTATCATAACCATCATCTCACCCCCTCGTTTCTGCATAAAAATTGTAGAATTATAGCCAGAGGTGAGCTACAGTGTGACAAACATGTAAATTTAGACACAGTTATGGCATACAGGTATTTGAATCAACCTATGCATTGCATTATGTCATACACAATGAACCAAAATTCATGAAGTAAAGCTTGGTCACAGGTCTTAATCTTAATCTCTATTCTCTTAATGTAAGAGAAAATTGTCAAGAAGTGGTGTGTCCTCAGAGGCAATACATTTTTTGGGGGGGTCTAAACTTAGAAGACTAGTGCATAATGTCAGCACTGTTTAAGCTTCTTGCTCTGCTTGCTTATCTATGTGATCCAGCATGTTGAAAAGTACCTTTTCCCCCCATCTCTACTCCAAACAGCCTCATCAAAACTGAGTCCAGAAAGTCAAACACAGCTAATGACAGTGCAATTGGGTGACCTGTTCCCACAGTATTTGGCAGCATTGTCACAGAAGAGAACGATGTATGAAGGTGAATATAACTAGAAGGACAATATCTTTTATGGAAACAGAATGCAATTATTCAGCTCAAAATTAATGAGCTATCAGCCACAGTTGTTCCTTCTTCACCAAGCTGTTCTTCTTTACTGACAGCAAGCAGAGGGGCCTTGGGCTTATGTCATGTCTTAAGGAAGCTCCCATGTGTCTTTAAGGACCATAAAAGGCAGAACAGTGGTTTTATGTCCCAAGGCTGATGTCCATTTTCTATACATGATTAATGTGTCTTACAAACAGTACTTTGGCCACAGAAATGGGAATATATTTGTCAAAAAAAAAAAAAAAAAAGAAAAAAAAAAAACCCAAAACAAAACCCAAAACCCAACAAATCTGAAGAGCACAGAAAAATAAATGGATATGACTAAGATTTGGGAACAGATATTGCATCTACCTTTGATGCTGTTCGTTCCTTTATCTGGATTTGTCTTTCATGTAATTGAAGACAAGTGTAAAACTAATCAGGAACCATAATAAAGGGGATTACCAACTTGCTTATATAGAAGTCCATAAGAGTAAATTGCTGCAGAATTATTTATAAATTTCTGTGCTTTGTCCAAGTCAATTAAAAAATACTCCTTCAAGCAACTTCATTAGTGTCTATAACTCTTGTTCTGTAATGTTAACTCATCAATATGTCAAATCAAGCAAAAGTGGATTATGACTTGGTCAAATGGTTTGCAAAGATCATCTTTGAATAGAAGACCTAGGAATTAAAAAAAAAAAAAAAAAAAATTGCTGAATGCTTGATATAGCTGACATTTGAAATTATTTAATTAATTCATAGTCACTTGTTTCAACTGACTTAAGTAACAGTGCTTTCTGAACTGAGACTAGAAAATGTCTCCTTTTTAGCCACTCATCTTCAGCTGTCAACATGAACAGGAACAATTGTTACTGTCAAAACTGACATGAAACATCAGCCACAATCCTGAATTAACTTCCCTTTGGATGTCTCTCAACCTGCTTTCACAAGCAGCAATCTTAATTTCACAGATGTAGTTCTTGTTTTGATTTTTTTTTGTTTGTTTTTTTTGGTTTGTTTTTTTTTTGTTGTTGTTGTTTTTTTTTTTTTTTTTTTTTTGGTTTTTTTTGGCAGAGTTTTTTGGGTGGGGTTTTTTAATTGAATTTTTTCTTTATTTATGGCATTGTATTTGTCATTCTCTCTAGCATCTAGTCTGCATGGGATGTGTAAATTTCTTTTTGAGTCTTGTAGAATGGGAAGAGAGGAGCTGAGGTTCTGGTAAATTGCAGAGACCAATGCTGAGAGGCTGCAAAGGAGGAAGGAATGGAAGCAGAATTTGTGCTTTGCTTAAACAAGCATTAATGCCAGCCTTCTTTACTGTCTGAATTTATAGTGAACTCTTCACTGGTGGTCTCTTTGTCTGCACTCCGACAAGGGCAGGGATGATTGTGAACCCTGACATCCTGCAGATGAGCTGTAATGATCACCTGCATCAGGTGATGCATCCTGCATGGGACATGGTTCCTTGAAAGGTTTAACTGCACCAAAAGAATCACTGGATGTGACCAAAGACAGCAAACATTATTTTATTTGCTAATCTTGCTCTTAAAAAACGTAATGCCTAAATGTGGTTTAGAAACACGTGGTCAATACATCTCCACCTCTTGCTGAGGTGAGACCCAATATACATCCCCCTTCTGTTCCATCTGTACCTGGGCCTTGGAAAATGGAAATCTAAATATGAGAGGAGGTAAGGAAAGGTGGTGCAGTCCCTGAGAGGGAAACAGCATAGCACAACATACTTTCCCACAAGTTAAATGCTGCCAGAATTACCAACTTGATTGTAGGATTAAAAAAGTCTTGGTTTAGTTTTTTCTCAAGATAACTTCAAGCTATCAACTCAGTCTAATGAGTCTTAACTCTGTCCTTAAATCTAAACACAGAACATCCAGGAACTTAATTTTTTACAGCAAATCATATCTGAATATGATTGCAAAGTAGTTTCTTTTTTGGTTGGATAGAATGACACATCCACAACTTCTGAGTTTAGTGGAAGTTTCTTCATAGACTTCTACAGCTTTTGGATTAAGAATGTGATATTTACTGGACTAAATGGCATAACATTCTGATATTTTAAAAGGAATTATTGTCAGTTAAATGGTAGCAAAAATCCAATGTAAATTGGTATGTTTCTCAGCCTCTTTCTGACGCCCTGACGGTTAAAGCAGGATATATATGTGTATACAAATCGCTGCTGGAATTTACCTGCAGGACAAAATACATTTCCTCCTGAGAGAAATCCAGGTGCACCTCAGACAAGAAATTAGATACCAATCCTGCCTAAGATGGCAAAGGAACTGGAGGAATATTTCATTCAGTCCATGTGTAACAATTTGGGGATTTTGTCCTCCCTATCCTCACCTCTGCTGATGCTCGTGCTCACTGAAAGCAAAAGGCTAGAGTTTCATCTGGAGATATTTAATAGCTCTGAGATGAGGCACCTTAGAGGAGCATCAGCCCTGATGGAACAACTGCTGTAAACCTCAGTGAGTGACAGAAGAACCAGAGCCCTTCATGATGGTTAATACAAGTTCCTGGCAGACATTCATTACACATATATTACATAAACACATATAAAACTAGATTTTTATATAAATGCATAGTTTTTATATACATAGATCACACTTTAAATTAAACACGTACAAATCATAGGTCAAGCTCATAAGAGGCAACACTGAAGTCAGTGGAAGAAAGCTGGGATACAGAGACTTTTAAAACCTATTTCTGCTTTAACCTACTTGGATGTTTCTCAGAACAGAATTTGCTTCAGTGAGAATAGTCAGGTGACTAATGGCTGCATTACTAAGAAAAGGTTTGAGAATAGAATGCTTGAATCAATAAGTGAGCAATCTTTAGATCTCTGAGTGTATAGCCAGAGAAAAAAGATGAAGCAACCATGATTTCTCATGCACTGCATTTTTGTTTTTTGTTTGGATGAACAAGCATACATACTTGAAGAACTCTTTGCCAACAGCAATAAAAGACTTTGTGCCAGACTACTATTGCCTATATTATAATATTACATTGTGACTGGAGCTTATTTCTTGTATCTGGTACTTGTGTTTGTGCATTGTTAGGTTTGGCAGGCTACAGTACTAGTGTACTCAAGGCTGGCAGATCTTTTAACTCATTTTAAAGTGAAAATATTCATTTTCACAAAGAAGCTATGATTTTTGGGGCCTAATGAATTCAAAATCTCAGCTATGTCTTATACACAATGGTTAGAGGAGAGAAAGAAGGGAGGAGACTTCTGCTAAGATTTTTTTTTGTACCTATAGTTACTGTATGAAATGAATGAAGCTAATTAGAGGCCAACATTCTGATGTCTGTTGTAAGTATAAGCCAGACAACTTTATGGAAAGAAAAATAATACTGAATAAGCAATTTTTTTTTAAAATTAATTTCTGAGTGGAAAAGGGTTTCAGCTGGCAGAAACCAACACAGATTTATTAATCTCCATGGAATTTCTCTGCCTAACAGTTTCCAACTGAAAAACCTATCCAGAACTTAAATGTCTATTGTCTTATTTTCATAAGAAAGAAAAGCCTATTTCCCCCTTTTTGTCCTTTCTGATGAAAATAACAAAAACACAAGAACAAAAAATCCTTGCCAGTCTTTTCTGTAATCACCTAGATCAGAGGTATGTTGTCTTACATCTATTTCCCCTCAAATATGCCTAAAACCCTAGGCACCACATCTTGGTGAGCCCTTTGCACTTCTGGAGCCCAGAGCTTGGCATTTCTTATGATTTCAGGTGCATTTGAGAATTGAAACCGGTCTCATATTTCAGGAAGTCCTACCTCCTGACAGATTACCTTACTTGCAATATGAGAACGTCTGTATTTCCTGCAGTAGCTTATCATCCTTTGGAAAGTTTCTTCACTAATAGATTGTACCATCTGTTGGGCAATTTGCCTAGATCCCATTTTGCAAGCAGCTCTCCTGTATTTAGTCATGTTACAATATGCATTAATAGAGTAGATAGACACTTGTCTCCCTTTCCGCCGTGTTTGATGAGGCTGGGTAGAAAGAGCCTTGTGTGCTTTACTTTTCTCTATTTCATTTAATAACTTCAATCTCTTCTTTGCTTCCTCAGTGTAAAACACAGAGAAGGTTCTGAGACTAAGCATCTAAACATATCCTTTAAAAAATTGTGAGTTTTTCTTTTTTTTCCCCTTAAGTTCTCTTTATTTAAGAGAGGAGAAGGAAGGTGACGATAGTTGGAATTTTAAATTTGTGTTCTTTCCCTTAAAACCATGTCAGCATACTCATAAATGTTTCTGGTTTATGCTGTTTTGTTTAGGGCTTTTTTCAAATGTTAGTGTTTCCTTTGCTTCTGACCAGGTCTGTCTAAAATCTCAAGGATCAGTCAAACTGACCTCACAGAGAGGCCATGGGTTTCTTGCTGAGGCATTAAAATTGAGGGCAGCTACTGCCATTACCTGTAGCAGCTGGGACACAGCAAAGGTGCTCCCAGATCCATCAAACCCTGCACACTTTCAGGGCATGACACTGTCTGTTATTCTTCACAGTTGCAATGCCACGTGGGTTCATGTCTTCTAGCTCTGTGATGCTTCCAGGAGCCTCTGCAGGATATCCAGTAACCCTTTAAATTGGTGTATATGCTGTGAATTACTCACTCACCTGGATGGTAACCATTCCAACCCCATGTCCTTGCTGAGTATCTGGGGAAAGGGCACTATGTAGAAACAGCAAGACAAACTTTGTTGGAAATTCACCCCCTTTTGTCTTTCTGGATAGTTTTTATTATGCCATGCTCCTTTAATCTGGGAAAAGCAAAACAAAAAATTACTTAAACACCCTGTAAAAGACAAAACTTAAAGTAGAGTGAAATAAAAGTATATCTGGTCTCAGGGTGCTTACAAGGAGCAGCATGAAAGACAGAAAGCGGGCAGATGGAAGACAGAGGAGCACACACTTATGGACTCCACTCGGGACAGTTGTCCCAAACACACTTTCTTCCATCAGCTAAAATGCTACTTTAAGTAGCAGTTTAAGCGGTAGGTTCTATAAACATAGCACTGCTCCCAAATTTGAGAATCCAGACAGGTCAAGAGGCAGACACAGTAGTCACAGCTGACCTTTTGGAGCACTGTATGCAAAGTGATTGACAGTTCTCATTTGGCTTAAATCTTCAAGAGCTAAGAGATAGTGTAACTCAAAGTCATTTCTCATTTGGTCCCTATAGGGACATTAAATGTTTCATATTCAGTCAAAAGTCACTGAAGTTATAAAACTCATTACATTCTATTTTAATTATATCCAATTTTTCCCCCTTTTCTTCACTAGGTAGCAATTATTGGTGAATATATATATTCGAGTTAATCTGCATTTTCTTTCTAGTCTGAAATCTAATATGCAGTTGCATTAAAATTAGTCTGTTACCAAGAGAATACTACAATAAAAACTGGTAATAATGAAATAATTCTATTTGGATTTAATATAATTCCATATTAAATACATTAAGGCTTCTTCCATAACCTCTTCCCCCCTTTGATATTTTTCTTTTCCCTTTTTGGTGCTGTTCACCAGTGCAGCTCATGAACTCAAAATTTTATCATTGTCTTCGGGGTGTGAAGAACATTACTGCATACGGGCTTCCCAAAAATAGGTTGTATTTTTAAAAATGTCTGTGCTGACACTTGTGACCAATCAATAGACCTCTAAAATGGAAGACGACTGAGAGGAGATGGGTGAGGGCAACATGCCCATGAAGCCCCGGGAAAAACACAGGGTATGAATGACCACAGCTGTTGCAAAGAATGTGAGTTTTATCTCACCAAAAAAAGATGAGAGGGAGGTGGCCTTTGGTGTAGATAAACAGCTATCAACAGCTGAGTAGATCAGTTGGGGGTGTAAATATTCCTCTCTGTGGTCATCAGAGTGGTTACCTCTCTCTGAGTTGCAGTGAATATAAAAACAGAGCTAGTAGCAAAATAATTTTGAAGAGAGCAATAGCCTTGAGTTGGCTTCAAATCATGTATTCCTTTCAGGCAATTAGGAAGTGTCTGATGGTGAGCAAATTACAGAGACCAGTAATGGAATCACATTATTATGTGGTTGAACTGTACAAAACAATTAATATACATTTTGAAACGTGTAACAGATTTTTATTTTGTTACACAACATATATTTTTTTTGTATGTTGTTTAAATTAACAACATTAGTAAATTTGACATTATACCTTAGTCATAAATTAGTAAATTAAATAAAATTAGTATTTAAATTGGTAAATTTGATATTACATCTTAGTATTATGCATTTTTTTAATTTAAATATTTTTTGTGCTTTTACAAGAACATTAACACAACCCTGACTTTCTGCCTGTCCCTAGATGCTGATGATTCATTAAAACAAACCACCCCAAAACATAAATTGTAATAGAGCAAGAGTAACCCCAAACCATATGAGCTTCATGGCAAAGGTTGATGGGAAAGGTGTAAAGCTTCCCTTCCATGTACAGGCCCCACATTCTTCTCTCTTCTTGCAAAAGCCCTGATCATGACGAATATCTTTTGCTCCTCCTGTGCCTGTGGTGTGACTGCCCACTTGACTGGAGATGTGTATGACTTAAGGCCCCACGGAAATCAGAAAATCCCACTTTTTTATTACCATTGTCTCTCCTGAAATCCAAGCTTATGAGGAGCAGCTCTGAGGATAGTGCTAGAAAGTAGAACTAATTAGAAAGAGAAACTGATTAAACAATCTTCTTTTAGTTTCATCAGAGTGAAAATGCTTTGTCACAAAGTGTTGATTTCAGAGATAAATTATTTTGGGAAAAAGTTTAAAAAATTCCCACGTGTTGAAGTATTTCTTTTCACTATTTGAGAAAATTCTGCTTTATCTTTTTAAGAAGTCACATTGAGTTTTAATTTTTTCCTTCTGTGTTTAACTATGTATCCTTTTATGTTACTATATTAGATAAATAAAATGCTATGTATATGTAAACACTTTGCACACATGATGTAGTCTAAAAGGATGAAAAATCTTGACATGCTTTGATCTGGGCAAAGCATTTCCAGTGAAGCAAAATATAATGCCAGAGATAAGAAAATCTGCGGGGACAATACTGATAAATTGTTCACAAAAATGAAATTTCCATGCTCTGATATTCTCCTTTTTCAGACACAACTTGACAGCTCAGTCAAAATTGGTCAGAGTAGCTTGAGTAGCTGAATAAGAAGAAATTAAATTTAAAATACCATTAGGATTATGCTGGTATTTTAGGTCTCTATTATACCTGCCAACGGGATATAGGGAAGTACTGTTAAATACCACCAAAATTTTTAAGTTAAGGTTGTATCTGAAAACCAGAACATTTTATGACAGTCTCTAACTGAAGTGTTTGCTAAGGTTCATTTCTTTGCACACTTCACAGCAGTTGAGAACATCTGGGTCCATTTGTTTCCCTGCCTTCTGCTTTCTCTGTAAGCAACCCGAGACAGGGTCTGTGCTGCAATCTGCTTTTGCACACAGAGTCAGGCATGACTGGCCCTGGTTTGTGACTCAGGGCATACCTACACAGCACAGGCTTGGCAAGAAGTGCCCTGGGTTGACAAACCTGGTGTAGTGGTCCAGGTCTCTTGGGTGTGGGGGCTTAATAGCCCTGGGCTTAGCCTGCAGCAGAGATGTACTTGGCGTGCCCAGCTCACGTACACTGCGCCGTGCAAGTGCTGGAAGGGGCCTCTGGCTTAAGAGGAAGCAAATGTTTGTTCCCACAAAAGACACACGGTTCCGTCTCTAGTGTGGTTATAGAAGGAAGTGGCAATGGAATCACCTTACTGAATGTTCGCATCTTTCTTTTGCTCATTGAGAGGGATGCAATTACTTTGCTGAGCTTGGTGAACCTCATCTTCGGAGCCCATTGGAACACAGCTGAAGGCACCATCTCTTGGCCCCTTTCAAGGAAAGGCAGGATAACAAATTGCCTGGCTCAGGGTCTGGCCCTTACCTGACAGGGTAAATCACCAATGGAGACAAGGAACCCCAAACACTGACTTCTAGATTCTTTCCTTGACTATGGAGACATTTTACTGTGCAAGCTCTTTAACAGAAGAATGGTAATTTTAGCACTGTTCTCACCTGGTGTAACCCAGAGTTGTGTTTGTGAGTCCATAGTTACTCTAATGTAGTGCTAGAAATTCTGTCAGCTTTAATTATTTCTAAGTGTGAGCTGCTATATTAAGTGGCTAGCTCAATTTGTCATGAGTCTTAAAAAAAATAGGTATTATGCCTTTAGATATAGTTGCTGTTCATTGTATTTTTAATTTTTCACTTTAAAAAACTCAGATTTTTCAAATCAGGAATAACTGGCTTTTCCTTTAGAAGAATAGTCTGAATTACTCCATAATTGCACTGATGGAAAAAAAGTAGTGAAGACTGTGGAAACTGTAATTAAATTACAACCTTAAAAGGATTGGAAGTTAATACCTCTGAATCAAAAGAGAGTCTTTCAACCTGCAGCCTCCACAGTCTTTACCTTACAGCCATTAACCATTAGAAGCAGTGTTAAAAAGTACCCTATGTTTTTATTCTAATGTACCTATGTCTAAATTCTTTTGCATGCATGGCAGAGGTGCAGCTGTAAATGAGCCCTGCAGATTCCTCACCAGAGGCTGTGACTGTCTCTGTGCACTGTGGTCAGCAGGCCATTCACTGCAAAATCACCTTCTGTCCAAATGACACAGCCACAAGCTGACTGAAACTCCTCCCTGCAACAGTGAGGTGTCACATCTGCCTTGTGAAACCTCACCTGTATTGCTCAGGCCCTGCTATATCCTGGCACTGGAATAATGAGCCTTTTCACAGGGAACAGAAACCCAGAACTTTGAGGGGCTGGAGGAAAAAGGGCGCAAAACCCCCTTTTCCTCGGTCCTCCCTGCCCTTACAGAACAGGTGCTAGGAGTGATTTTAGGGAAGGTGTTATGAAAAGGGAGAAACACACAGAGGAACAGGATTGTAAAGCCCACAGAGTGGCTATGTTTGGTTTCTCGTTAATTTATCATCACTCTTCTCTAGCCTTTTTCTGTGAATGTCCTATTTCAATGGTAATGTTCTGGATAATGTCAAAGCCTATTACACATCCTGTGAGCTACAGAGCACAATATAGATACTGGATAATCAATGCCTTTGATGAGAAACCTTGGAAGGGTTTCACTGAAAGGCCTTTCATGCAGGATCTTTTCTGTTTTTCTGCTGGTGTTATGATGCATGTCCCTTTTTCTCATCCTGGAACACAGTCCCAGGGGCTGCTCCGTATACACTTTGAAAATACAATGGAGACTTTTTGCTACACACTCCAGTAGTATTGATCTCTCCATGTGTTTTCCAAGTAACCGGGTCCTTCCTATGTTTCTGAACCATTCTCTGGATATCAGGCTGCTAGCTCTGATCATAGCCTCAGCTATAGTGCACAGGGAAAAAACTGTTAGAACATATGAAGGGTGGACTGGAATCATACAGAGAGTTGGAAATACATTATTTTGGCCACTGGAGGGCTCACAGTTTGTTCACCAACTTTGTAGAGAAACAGGAAGAATGAGGAGGAAAAGTGAGTGAAGTGTCCAGTTCTAGTCCTGTTACCTCTGCACATGGATGGCAAAGTCCCTCTGAAAATGTTTTACAAACTCAGACTTTACTTCTCGTGTTATACTCCTGCATCCATTACATAAGGATGTCCGGAGGGAGACAGGGGTCATCTTGAGGTAATGTGCAGTTTTAAAAAGCCTCTGTAGGAAATTACCTGCTGCTAAGTGGATCCTTCTGTGACCTGTTCTCTCATGCCGATATTGCTTCTGGCTCAGGAGCTTGAGCTATTTCCTGCCTTACACTGTGTAGACATGCTTTGTGCAGGTAAAGGGTTTCTCAAGTGTCTTGAATCACTTTTACAATAAAGTCGTTGGTAACTTGGTACCAGTGTTCCCTGAAGTAACATGGGAAATTGCCTGGGGAAAGTTATTTTGGTATCTTGGTGAAATTCTTGCAGGGAAGAGATATAATTGGTTATTATTTGGCTGGGAGACACACATGAGTGTGCACAATTTGACTGCAGTCCATCGCTCACCAACACAAGAGATAGTTTTCTAGTGGTCTGTCATGCCATCTTGGTTTTGCTCTGGTGTTTCACATTGCATTCCTGGAGCAAAGATTCGGTTTGGCTCAGACACAATTTCATGGCATCCAAGCAGAAATCCCAGAGAAATATCTGACAGCTTGTATAGTGGAGGGCATCCAACTAGATGCTTAAAATTACCATGAGCAGCAACAAACTCACCACAAAAATAGCAGAATGAAGAAAGCCTACTGTCATCAGGTTATTACATTTCTCTACCAGTCAGAACTCCTTTCTCTTTTTGGAGATGTTCAGCTGCCAAAGACAGTGATACAGTCTCCTAGTAAGACTACTTTTAGGCTAATTGCTGCCATAAATTGTAGCTTATGATTCCAGTCCTCTTGAAGTCAACCCACATTTTTCCCCTGACATCAAGAAAAACAAATTTTGATTGCAGTGGTTGCCATATCAGCTTCCTTTTAATTTGAGTTGCACTCCCAAAATAATTTTTCTTTTTTTTTTTTTTTTAATGATAATGTATATATAGATGTTAATTTGTTTGTGTAAGAAGCTATTAAAACATCTCCATATTCATCTCTGTCTATCAGTCCATGACAAGCATAAATGTGTTAATAGTGAGAGAGCTACAGTGGAATTCAATTAACTTATTAATAAGACATCAGGATGTTTTAGAGCCTGTTAGTGCTGTGCTTTGGGATATGATCCATATTCTGATAAATCTTCTGGAGTGTGTAGGCAGCAAGCAGAACACATGTCCTTGTCAGTAACTTTGTGATCATGGACAGAGAAATGCCTCTTAATTAATTACAAATGACTGTTGCCATAGTTCTTGCTTTGTCAAGACTTCCAGTGCAGTCAAAGCTCATATCTCTTCATGTACATGAGGTGACACAACTCTCCTGTTGTCTACCCTCAGTCTTTTAATGGAAGTTCTCTGAATTTTCCTTTGAAAACACCATCCTCTCCAGTGTTTTATCAGAGCACTGAGTTAGGGCTCCCACAGACTCTGATAGACTTAAATTGTGTGAGCTGTGTCTCAGCTAAAATCTGTGGTGTCACTGGTTCTGCCTGGACCTAAGTCAGATAAACTGGATTGGTCCTCTTGTCTAGTATGGAGAGCAAGAAGCAAGACACAGCTTGCATCCAGACAACTGAACTCCCTCTTCACCCCAAAGGATGTTGACCTCTGTCATGGAGCCTCCTGGAAAGAATTTCATGCCTTGGCAATACCCTGAGCCATGGCTGGGCATTGCTGGTAGGACTGCAAACTGAATAAAACTGATTCAGGAGCACGCTAATGTGGGAAAATGAGTTGTCACGGGTTAGAGCTTTAGGTTTCCACTGGGCTTGTTTCATTTCTTGCTGTAGATGAATCTCCTGAAAAGTCACTCTTTAGAGCCATTTCCCAATACAGCATCTTCCAGTTATTTTTACCTTCTTAACAGAAATGTTGCGAATTGTTTCACGTGTGGAGAAGGGTACAGTTTGAATACTATGAGTTAGGACCAAGAATCCAAATTTTAATGAAGGCAAACTTCCTCTTTGTAGAGAATACAAAGAGCTCTATACCCTCCACCTAAACCAGCAGGGAAAGGTATGCACATCTGCATTAAATTAAATGGAAAAAAGCTTTTTCTACAGGTGTGCCCCGTAGGCACCTTAAAATATGCACTGAGTTGTAGTCCCATAGATAGATTGCTATCATAATTCTAATTGAATTTGAATTTTTTGTGGAACAATAAGTTTGATATCAGAAAGAAGCTGTTTCTCTTAAAAGAAAAATTAACCTTACTCTTTTGAGGGCACTGTGGAATGCAAATTTCCTCACAAGATTTACTCATGAGAGGAGTAGTTCTCAGAAATTAAATCAGCATTGCTTTGCATCATACAGGGAACCTGCCCAGGGTATTTTTGTGCAAGGACATAAATCACTTAAGTTTCCACAAACATAATTAATATTTGACCGCTGGCCTTTGAGGTTAGAGAAAAAAAATCCCAGGGTGAATGTGAAAAGCAAATTGAAAGAAAATGTAGTAAAAAATAATAGAAGATCTGCCTGGCAGACCAGGTACTATTTAACCATTCTCAAATAGTTCCATTTTTTATGAAATTGGTATTTCTTGAAGAGAGTTTAAATTAATACACAACAATATTTTTAAGCATTTGAGAAGAGAAACACCCAGCTGGACCTTCTTACCAAACCAGGGAATTTGTGTTTGTGTATCCAGAGTTTCCAAGCAATTGCTGTAGAATTACAGACCTTAATATGTGTCTAAACTACTTACAATTCCCTGTGAAAATGGAGAATAAGTTCCTTAATTTTATAGAACCAGCAGTTTGGAACCTTGGAACAGTTCTAATGGCTTAAGCTTATAAAATAACTTCTGATGAACAGCTCCCAAAAGATAAACAACTCCTACTCAATCACAAGTTAGCTGTTTAGGTTATTTATGTTTTCTGATGAGAACTGTAGGGTTTTTTACTAAGTTCATTAACTACACAGCAGGGGACTGGTAGCTTGCTTTCTATAATTTGAAATTAATGAACTACAGTTTAATATATGGTAAGCAGGAAATGGACATCTGATGATGCAAATAGGGTGAGTGGTTTGAGGGTTGGTGTTGTGTTTTTTTTGGGTTTTTTTTTTTTTTTTCCTTTAATTCTCTAATGTAATGATTGCCAACATCTACTTTAAAAGTCATGGAATCATTTAGGTTAGAAGACATCTCTAAGATCATCAAGTCCAACCTTTAACGAACACTGCTAATTCCACCACTAAACCATATGCTTGAGTACCCACTACATGTCTTTTAAACACCTTGAGGGATGGTGAAACTATCACTTCCCTGGACAGCTCATTCCAATGCTTGGCAACTCTTTTGATAAAGAAACCTTTCTTAATACCCAATCTAAACTTCCACTGGCACAACTTGAGGCCATTTCCTGTTGTCCTACTGCTTGCTACTTGGGAGAAGAGGCTGTCACCCTCTCCTCACTGTAACCTCCTTTCAGGGAGTTGTAGAGAGCAAGAAGGTCTCTCCGAGCCTCCTTGTCTCCAGGCTAAATAAGTAACTCTCCTGAACTGAATCAGTCTTTACACTACTTTAGACATCACTTTTAATCTATAAACATTTTCTTCACTGCAGGTGTAGTTTGATGACTTCTGCTAGAATCCCAAACCTATGGATTAAAGATCATTACACAAGAAATGCACCAAACTTCCCTTAGGCTTACCCAAACTGAAATAAAGGCAGATTTAAATATATTTTCCAATAAAATCATTATTGACTAGGATGGTATTTGCTTGGACAGGAAGCTGAATTTGTTTCACAACCTGTTAAGAGAGAATCTGTAACTAAGGTAGAGGTTGAAGGAAAGCAGGGAATCAGGATTGTTTCATTTGCTGCTCTTTTATGCTGTTTGCAAAACAGGCTGGATAATATAGAGAAACCAGATGCTTTGTTTTAGCTGTATGAATCAGTATTGCTGGAACAACCAATCCACTTCAGGGAGTCATGAGTGTATTTGGAGAATATTCTTTTCTTTTTGCTTGAAATATCACACAGTACATTTTGAACTCCTGTTCTGCCAGGCATGAGCTCTGAATCCATACCCTACACCCCAGGAAAAGGATCTCACTAAGGATGACCTGAGCAGTTTAATGCCTCTCTGCTCTGCTGGTCATCTCTTTCTTCATGGCTTCTTCACATGTACTCTTCACGTCACTTAGTCCCTAAAAATACTTCTGCAATATACGAGGAATGGTGCAGTGTTAAGCTGGAACTGTCACTTAATGAGGTTTGCCTCACCTCTGTCATGCCTTGATGGCAAAAGGCAAAGCTGAGTTTTAGGAATGCTGAGACAGAGGAATGGTTTAAATGATTCTCTGCTCTGCGAGTATAAGACTAAAGCTCAATGCATACCAACAAAACCGTGGAAATACCCTGTTCCCATCAGCCCTCCTGATGGTACAGGTGGGTTTTGCAAACACAGTATGGTCAGAACAGTAGCTGTTGTTTCCCTGATTCAGGCTGTGGGAGCTGGGTGCAGACCTTCCAGAAAGGTACCTCTATGTCTTGCCCCTCTTATTATCCTCCCACTTACTCTTTCTTGACAATTCTTTTGTTGCCCTCCAGGCCTCTTCCCAAATAAGTAGCTGAAAAATCTAATCACTTTTCTCTACTGGTCCCAGTTTTGATGCATCTATAGTTTAATGGGGTATTTCTAGCACTGTTATTGTGGTCATCCCAGTGTAGCCTGGTGCTGCTGAGGTGGTTCCCCCCACCTTGCCAGCTTCACTTCCTGAAGATCCCAAGGGCTCCCCTCCAGTGTTGATGTTGTTTGCTGTCCCTCCTCATGTAAGCCTCCCTAACACACCAGTAATCACTGCAAGTGATTTTTTCACATCTGAAAATTTCTTGTTATATCTGGTGGTTTTTTACATGCTTCTGAATTTTCTTAACCTCAGTCCATGACCTAACTCTGGCGTATCTGTTACCTGCTGCCCCAACACTCTCTACAGACTTTCAGAACACCTTGGGTTTTGAGATATTTCCACCCTTTGGTCTTGCTTGGAGTCTGAGATGGCCAATCTGCAACCCTAGGAATATTTCTTAGAGGTACACCATCCTTTTGCTACTGGTGACAGCTCAGATGTATAGATGAGGGTTGTGCTTGCAATGGATCCCTAGAGATGTTGCAGGAAGCAGACAAAGTGTGGGATAAAGCTGGTGCCTTCACTGCTCTCTGGCACTGCTCAAAAGATCAGCTGGCAATAGTTAGTTACTCAGACCTGTTTTATGTACAGATATAAAACATCCTTAACTCCTGTATGGAGATCATGACACTGACACTGACTGTGTTTGAGCCAAAGCCAACTCGTTTTGTAGGCTAGGGACCTCTGCATTCAGGGTAGATCTTGGTAAAGCCTGTAGGACATTTGGATCTTCCTTTCAGGGGCATTTATGCACCATATGTGCAGTGTCTTCTGTTAATGAGCTCCCCTGGATGCATCTGGCAGATTCTTGGTTCCACATTCCTCATGCAAACAAAACTGTCTCAAAAAATTAACTAAGTTTTGGAAACCAGGTTCAGGTGGCCAGATGAGGAATTTCTTGCAAGAACAAAATAGTCCTCATTCTGATATGGAGTGGTCATATTGTTCTGAGTCAAAAAGTCAACTTACCAGCTCAGGTGCTGGATGTTAACTGGGGAGATGAGGAGTAGGATGGATTCTTAAGCAAGTTAAAAAGATTTGATGTTTCTGCAATACTAGTCAAACCCTAAAAAATAAAATTCTGGATTATAAATCATCTATGTTGAAATTAAATTTGAGTCACTCAACAACCTTATGATTCAGTTATAGCTGGTTTTGACAGACTTTTCTCTGGTATTTATCTCATTTGATTGCAAATTTCTTGACTTCTGGGGAAAAATGCAGTCATTTTGAACTCAAAATGGCATTGAATCTGTAGGCAGAATTCCTTTAGCTTTCAGTGGGAACAGGATAACATTTGCAGTGGTTACTACAGCAAATTTTCTAGTGAAAGGTTATTACAGTCCCTTCTTAAGTATTCCTCATTTTGATAATTCAGATATAGCTGTTCATCTGCTTGTGAAGCTCTTAAATATCTTCAAATTCATCTCTGTCAATCAATGACAAAGTGAGCTGCATGAATACTAGGAAAATTACAGTGGATTCAATTAACTTATTAATAAGTCATTGAAATATTTTATAGCCCAATAGCGTTGTGCTTTGGGACATGATGCATTCACTGATAAATCTTTTGGAGTGCTGAGCAGAAAATGGATTCCTTCTCAGTGATTCTGAAGTCACACTTAATCGGACAAAATCAGATATATAATTCTCAGCCGCTGCCTTGTGGAATACTGATGGTGGAAGCTGCAGAGAAGCAGAGACGAGGTATTTTGAAGTACTAGGCACTTTCAAATGAAATTTTACTTGATTAGGAGAGAATTTGAGTCTAAACCCTTCGAGACACTGACTCCATTTTGATTTGCGTCTATAACTATCAGTCGCAGCACAGAAGCTCTTAAGGATATTCATGAGTCAGAGTTACCTGGACTTGAGTGAATCTTTGATAATACATAAATGCTTATAACTAATGGATCTTGTAATACACTGGTAATTCACGCTGCTAAACACCTCAGAGATGGGAAAGGTAGTGTTCATAACATGTAAACTCTGAGGACAGTGGAACTTTGTTAATCTGTGCATGTTCTTATACTTAGTGATGTAACCAGTAGCTTTCTGTAACATGCGTTAATCCTAAATGCACAGGAAATGTATTAATATTATAGAATACTGGTGACTGATATCTTATTCTCTCTCTTATTGTTGGAGATCCTAGGTTTGCCTTCAAAGTTTATTACCAGGGTAGATCTGGAAGAACTATTGCTAGTGCTCGAGTATTGTGACTGAGTCAGCTGTTGTTTGAGGGATTGGGCAGAGTGTTTTGGCCTAAGAATATTTCATCAGCTACCTGCAATAGAAAAAGTGAAATTAGGGAAAACAATTATTTTGAAGGACTGGGGTGGGCAAGAGGTTGCGGAAGGCTACTTACACACACACATAGATACAATATATTTACATTTTATTAGTGGTATCCCTGCCAGATTGATTGGAAATTGGCCCTTATTTCCTTAGTTTGGTTGTTTTAATCTGTGAGTTCTTAGGGTCTTGAGTTTGCTTTTTTATGCAAGAATACACTGAGCACATGCTCCCCATCTGTTGAAAAGTATCAGTAGCTACCTAAATACTTGGAATAAAAGGAGTCAAAGTCTGGGTTTTGCCAGCAGGGTAGTCCATGTGTCCATATGGTTAAACTTGTTCATAGAGAATGCTGTCCCGGACACAAATAATTTTGGGGAATAGTTCTTTATTTGTGTTCTCCATGAATTGTGCCCACATACTGTCTGGGAGTATGATAGCTAACGTGCAGTTTTATGCCTCTGTTCTAGCTGAGTTGCTGACTCTGTTCAGAACACGGTGATCAATAATTCCATATAGGCTGATCTATCTTTTCCATTCTGTTTAGTTGTTGTTTTCACTAGGAATGAAAATAAGGATTTAAGATGTGTTATTGAAAAGCTTACAGTTTGTCATTATGAAGGAAAATTAATTAAGGGAGGAAATTAACTTTTTTTTTCTTTGTAATTCCAGAACATAATTTATTTCCAAAGGTTATCTGTGTTGACTCTTTAAAGAAAAAGAATTATATGAGAAAATTTCTCAGAACTTTTGATGCAACAGTAATGATTCTCTGTATAAGACTTTGGAGGCACTTTTGCAGACACAGCTTAGAGAACTTGTTCTTCAGTTGACAAATTTTATAATGACTTGTACAAACACTTAGCTTGTTCTTGTCTTCTGAAGAGCAGCCATGTGAGTTGGGTCCAAGATCAGGAAATTTCAGCAAAAGCAGTAAATCATGAAATGCCATAGGGAAAATTGTCTCATTCTGTTCCCTTCTGTGGCTGATAGACAGGAAATATATATTTGTATACAAATGCATGTGTTTATAAACAACTGCATCAAAAATGTATGTGCACATATTTTTATTTATACATATATATCTATTTTGTACAATGTGGATCCCTCCAGCAGATGAACTCAGGCACGTACATTTTCCTGGATTTCAAGAAGGCTTTTGAGACTGCTCCTCACAGACTCCGGGTTTGTGGTGCTCTGGAGAAGAACTGGCTGGAGGAGAGAACATGAATGGTTGTAGTGAATGGGGCTAAGTCTGACTGGTGGGGAACTGAGCTGGGATACAATTCTCTGGTCAGTCCTGTTCAATATACTTATCAATGATCTGGATGCAGAAGTTGAATGAGCCATTAGAAAGTCTACTGACGATGCCAAACTGGGAGATGGTAGGGACTCAAGGGAGAGAAGGCCTTGTAGAGGGCTGTGATTTGATGGTGCATTGGGCTGTGACTAATGGGATGAAATTTAACAAGTCGTAATGTTGGATTCTGCACCTAGGATGGAATAATGTTGAGCACAAAGATAAATGGGAAGAGCAGTCCTGCAGATTGCTCCCAGGCTTCTGGGGTGCTGTGAGGCAGCAGTGAGCCCTGGCAGCCAGGATGGCAGAACCTGTCCTGGGGTCTGTCAGGTACAACATCACCAGTCAGAAGAGGTGATTGTCCTGCTGTAATCAGCACTGGTGTGACTCTGAGTACTGTGTGCCGTTCTGGGTCACACATTTTGAGAATTATGTGAAAGGCTGCGAACGCCTCTGGAGGAGGGCAACAAATCTGGTGAAAGGGCTGGAAGGAATGTCCTGTGGGGTGGGCTGAGGACGCTGACCTGCTGGTTTGAAGAGAAGGAGGGTGAAGGTGACTTCATCACCCTCTACAGCTTCCTGAGGAGAGGAAGGGGACAGGAGGGTGCTGATCTCTTTTTCCAGATATCCACTTACAGAATGCATGGAAATAGTTCAAAGCTGCACCAGGGGAGGTTCAGACTGCTCATTGTGAAGAATTATTTTCACCCAGAGGGTAGTCAAACACTGGAATAGACTTTCTAGAGAGATGTTTGATGCCCCAAACCTGTCAGTGTTTAAGAGGCATTTGGGCAAGGCCCTCAGTAACATGCTTTAACTTTTGGTCAGCCCGGTAGTGGTCAGGCAGCTGGACAAGATGATCATGGTAGCTCACTTGTGACTGAAATATTCTGTGTATGGTAGACTGTGCTGTGCCATGCTAATTTGTCTGCCCAGTTATATCCTCCCTCTTCTCCCCCTCCAAACAGGTCTCTCAGTCCACACCCACACCCTCCAGTCCTTCCGGTAGATGTTCTAGACCCTTTTGTTCCTTTTACACACACCTTGGATTGATTATAATCTCGACCCCTTTGCACCCATCATGCCCAGACATAAAGTTCTGATTTTTTGTTGTAATTACAAAACAATTCACTGATGATAGAAAGGAAACAGAAAATGTATTCCAAAGCATGAAATATTTTAATGCTTGCCTTTTTTTTTTTTTTTTCTTCTTCTTCTTCTTCCTCTTTTCCCTGCTAGATATTAACTGTTTTCTTTGTTTTTCCTAAAACTTGTTCTGGTAAAGAAATGAAACTGAGGATAATGCACATGAGTTTCCCAGTCCTAAATTCAATGGCAAGGCTTGCAAGGAGAAAGTTTTCAACTGTGGAGCTTTTCCAGGTTTTCCATATGAATTTTCTTTTGTAAAAAAGTGAACCAGTGCCAGTACTTCAGGCACTACAAACTGGCTTAACAGCATTTAATCAATGTATCTGCTTTGTTTTGTTAAGGAACAGAAGACATCTCCCTATGTTTCAAAGGCAAGAATGTTAATTTTAAAAAAAAGTTTTTAAAAAAAGTCCATCCTCCTGTTATTAAGGAAGGTGAAAGTGTTACACAGGAGTGAAAAAAAATTAGCTTTGAAATGATTTTGAGTGTAGCTACTTAGATTCCTTTTTCCTGCCTTTCTTTTAGCAGAAAGAACATGCTTTCTGTGCGTGTTTTGGAAAAGTTTGATCTGAAGAAGACCAGAACTTGCTGTTTCACTCTGACAGCTATGACGTACTCCCTGGATGCTTGATCCAAACACCACAAAGTGCCTTCATTACCTACCCCCATTCCTGTCTTTCCCATCTTCTATTACTTAAAACATAGGAACAGTGCTTGATCACCTCTGAACTGAAGCTGTGTGCTTATTACCAGTTTCATAGCCACAGCTGGGTAACTGCTTTCCAGAAGGAAATTAAATCTGCATGAAAGAAAGGGAAAAATTAAGGTAGTTTAAATAAGGTATGTTTTCTCTATATGGAAGCCTTAAGAACACAGAAATTGTCAGACTGGATCATGCTCCAGGTCTGTTCAGCCCAGCATCCTGTCTCTAACAGCAAGCAGGACAGGCTGCCTCAGAGGAAGACATATGAACCCCAGCATGCACAGACATGGCATAATCTGTTCCTCTGTGATGTCTCATTTTTATTCTTTGGAGACTTATGTTGGGGTAATTACTGCAGTTCTGGATCTTGTGTTACTGTGTAAACTTCCATTTTGTTGAATGCTTTTTTTTTTTTTTTTTTTTTCTTTTTTTCCTTCTCCTTCTTTCTTTTTTCTTTTCTTTTTTTTCTTTTCTTTTGTCTGGGACAAAATAGATGTAATTATATTTCCATGTAACCACAACTGAAAGGGAAATACAATTAAAATTCTTAACTGACTGCTGTGGGTTTTTCAGATAGATGAACAGCAGGTTTCGTGGGGAGCATTTTGTAGCCCCTGAGCCACACGTGAATCAAGTGCAGGTGTTATGGCAGCTTTCTGTTACGGGTCTGGTGCCGGGACCATGCCAGCAAGAGGACTTCAGGATGGTGCTGCCTTTTGAAGGAGGTGAGACAGCAATTACTTGTGAGCCTGCTCTTGAAATGGCCTCCACTGTGTCCTGCAACATTCTGCCGCAACTACTTTGGATGTGAGGAACCTGTGATGTGTGTCATGGGTCACAAAGTATTCTGCCCCATCTTTAGAAAGATTGGCACACCCATATGGAATCACTGGTTGTAGTACAGTGTCTTGTCTTTCTAAAAATCAAGGAAACATACCATATATGCTCATTGATTTTTTGACACATTAGAGAATTTCAGCTTTTCAGAGTAATGCCATTTTCTTTAACAGGCAGTCACAACTAACTCCCTCATTTCAAGAATGCAGAAATCACAGTTCTCTAGCTAATATTGGCTAATTAGCCAAAGCGATCTGTTATTTTGATAAATCCTGCCAGAAGAGATTGAATAAAACTCCAAGCCATAGAGGCAGCCTGGACATAAGAAGCACATGGAATTTTATTTCCCTTGCTACAGGCTGTGAGGGTTTTTTTAAGACTGATGAACCGAGACGCATGTATGTATCTTAAGCTACCTAAAGCCTTCAAAAACCACTGCTCAATTGCTGATTAACTCAAGAGGGTTAAATGACTAAATTTCCACTGTTGCACATATACAAAGCAGCTTATGTGCTGATCCTGTTCCATATTTTATGAGCTTGGATCCCTCACTCAAACAGCAGTCCCAAACCTGGAGTTAATTCCCCTTGTCAGTCTCCCATAGTTCTTCTCAGAGCACTTCTCAAGTGGAGACTGTTCCCAGCATGCCAGCTCATTGGCACAGCACTCTAGGCTTGCTGAAACCTTGCTTCCTATTCAGAATTTCCACAAAGCTCTCAATGAATAGCCCTCTAAAACCAAAAGACCTAATTTATTCTGGTTAATGGGAAGGTAAGCACCTTTTTGAATTTCAGTCAAATCCGTACTCTGTTCTCCAGACTACTTTCAGGTGAAGACAGGATTTGGAGCAGGTACCCTGCCTTGAAGAACTACCAGGGCTCTGACTCTCAAAAAGGAGTCAAGGGAGAAAGATAGAAACACATTCTTGGTTGTACAAGAAGAACAAAGATAATTTATTGATTGTCTCAAGGAAAATCCATGTGATATCTGATTATTTTAATCTGAATGCAGTTGATCTCACCTGCAGAATTGTATATTTTTGCCCACGGATTTCTAGGGAGAAAAACCCAAATACTTTTTAATTTTTGTTTTTAGTTTTCTATAGCTGTTTTTGTTTTTCACAGTGTCAGAAAAATAAAAAAGTATCTTCACCAAGTATTTCTAGCTCTACAGTGCATTTAATAGCTTCCATGGACTCCTATCTGTACTGAGAAATGAAAGGTGAGGTGTTGACTCTATTGGAAACCTCACATTGCTTGTAAGCCTGTATGATGCTTGCTGCACAGAGGGTGAGAATTGCCCCATGATATGTATCCTGTCCACTTCCAAAAGAGAATCTCACCACAGAGCTGTCTTCTTTTTTTCTCAGGGAGTCTTATAAGCTTACAAAAGAAGTAAATATATTACAAAACTCTTCACGGTTCATTTTTGCTTCTGTTACAGTGTCCAATGATTTAGAGCTTCTGGCCATAATAATTTATAATACATGCTTCTATATTACCAATTTACATGCATATAACCTGCAGGCTATCTGTAAAGAAAGCTGGTGTTTCAGCAGCAATGTGGATTGCATTCAGCTGTAAGAAGCAAAACAAGTATTTTGGAAACTATTGGGGAATAACAGTCTCCATACTTCTGCTTTCCCATAGGCTAATTCTTGTCCTTCCCCTCTTGTCTTGTTTGACTTTTTTGTTTGTTTGTTTTGCTGGTAACCAAGGGAAGAGTTTAGTTGAGATTTTATGTTCAGGTTCTTGTAAGGGGTAAAAATTACTATAAATAAACATAGTACATGAGAATAAGTTGTTGTTGTTATAAGGTCTGCTGATGTGAAGTTCAGCTCTTTCAATCATTATTGTCTACTTTCAATTAATACTTTTTGCTTTCAGAGACAGGACAGCTAACCCTCTCCCTCACCCCCCACATTGATTTTGCCCTCACAATTACATTGCCATCACAGCACCAAACCAACTTATATTACCCTCCTAACCCCATGTAATTCATGATTTTGGAGAAAGAGAAACTTCATGAAACCACCAGCCTGAGGCTCACGCCTGGAAAAAACATTTCCAGAAGCATTTGAACCAGCAGACAGCAGACACAGTGGAGCTGTCTGTACAGAGGCACCGATGGGCTCTTTGGGTACCTACCGCAGTCTCTGTATCTCAAGCTGAATCTCCACGTGCTAATAATGTCAAAATTGTGGGTGCAATCCCTGAAGGGGCCATTCTCTTTAGGTGGACTTGAGGATGCATGTCCCTTCCAAGTCAGAACATTCTGTGACTGTGTGTAACCACACCATCTACCTTGGAGAACTGTCCAATATGTCTGTTACCTCTTCTGCCAGCTTCCCTTCTTTCCTCTCACTACTCCCTCCTTGTATAACCCTTTCTTTCCTTAACTGGTCATTTCTTTGTCCCTTCTGAATCCTCTTCTGAGATCACCTTGTTCTCTTGACAGGGCAAAGATTGTGCAATGCCCAGCAACATCAGATCTCCATGTGTCTTTTGCCCCCAGGCACCACTCTGGTAGGTCTACTAATAAAAATATGACAGGCAGAACCAGGAACTCACTTTCAAAACATTGCTGCAATTAAACTGAGGACCCTCACATACTCACTAATACAACAAACCGCAACTGGCCAGAAACCAAACCCTTTGTTGTTCTGAGTCATTCTATAGACATGCAACAATGTAAAATGGTTTTGACTGAATAAAAGTGACAACACATTTCAGAGGAACCTTGTCTATCAATAACAAACCTGTTTCTAAGGGAGAACCCAGGCTGTTGTTCCCCCAAAGTGCCCAAAAGCTGTGAAATTACCTACATGCAGCAGTCCTTGATGTTGTGTTCACCAGCTTGTCACCTTTCAGATGCTGGGACAGCCTGGGTGATCCTCAGCTGTTTACTGCTCATCAGCAAGGAGCTGCTTGCTCAGTGAGGACAGCAGTGGATTAGATTTTAGAAGTCTATAAGCTCCCCTGCAGTCTTCAGTGCTGAGCTACTTATTTTCTAAGGCATCCAGGTGTAAGTGGGAGTCACCAGATGTGAATTAAATTTGATATAGAGCAAGAATGAACCCCTTTGACCTTGGACAGAACATCATCAATGCTGGAAATGTTGTGCCAATGAATCAGGTCAGCAAGAAAAGGATTGATGGGGTGGCATTTAGCAACAACGACACCAGGTTAGCAGGATAATTTTTTTTGCAACATTTGAGAACTGGAACACTTTATCATCTTTCTTCTAAAAATCACTGTTTTGTGGCATGATCAATATTTTGCTTTTGAAAAGTGTGAGCAGAATAACAGCTCTATGACTTTAGAATCTGATATGTTATTGTTATCAGATGACAAAAATCCTGCAAAATGGAATTATTCTGAAATTTGCAATCCTGAGCTTGCCAGTTTAGAAATTACAGAAATTATTGTCATAAAAAATGGAATTATAACTAGATTCCTAAGGGGCATTTAGTGAGGGAGCGTTTTTTGAGATTATAAACACTGATACCTCAAAAAATTTAGTTTTCAGTAAGAGAGAAAGGAAAACAAACCCCAGAATTCTTCATGAATTTTGATTCCCAGACCCTGGAACATTTTCAATAGAGAGATTTCAAAAATGTTCCAGGTCTTCCAAAGTACTAACTCAGGTAAAAGTGAAATATTTAACCTAAATTAAAATCCAAATGCATATGTGAATAATAAAATTTTCTATTAATAAAAATGACACGTGCCTTTGAAAGACAGTATTTCCTAACCCTTATGTGAAAGTTGGTCTGGGTGGCACAGCACCATTTGAATTCACTTAGTCGTACCTGCTAAAGTCAGCTTCTTATCTGCATCTTTCTCAATTGAGGTTTTAATAGCTGTCACTGTGAGCACAATATTGGAATACTCTGCCTTGGTGCTGACTCCAGTGCACAGAGGTGTCAGGTTAACAGTGGATTTTATGTCTGGGCCTAGTTAGCAAAGCCAGCCTTCTGTTTCTTTTCAAGATAAACTACTAGCAGTTAATCTATCCAAGGTTTCTATTCATAAAAGACCATGTAAAAATTGTTAGGTTTTGATTGCAACTTAATCTGCTGCTATTCAGAAGTTCTTAATTTGCAGTTTTATAATCCAGGGAAGGGTCTCTGCAGAATTAGCCTGGTTTTATTGTGTTTTTCTATAACTTTTACTGTTGACCACTGCCAGAGGGAGGTTAATGGGCTAATTGGATCGTAGCTTTGATGCAGTTCTGCTTCTTTTATGTTCCCAGAGTTCCTGTACTTGTTTTATTAACACTGTCTTGTTGTAAATACATAGTTTGTAATTCTGTAGTCCTTTTTTTTTTTAGAATCTGTTTTTCACAACAGGGAGGGTAAGATTTTTTTGCCTAAGTATAGAAAGTTAGCATCATTTTAAGCACAGAAGGGTATCCTTTCAGGCTTCCAGCTGCTGTTCCTGAAGGGTATAAATCTCCCAGACATGTCCCCCTTCACGTGTTTTTAGGATGCTCTTGGGTGTCCCACATAGCACTAGGAACCTGTAAAAAGGGAGCTGAATCCTGCCCAGACAGCTTTATGCTGTTTTACATGTTCCACAGTCTCTAGCACAATGAATCTCATATCCTGGCAAGTGGGTCTGGGTGCTATAAGCAATACAACATTCTTCATGAAACAGTCATAAACGTAAACTCAGGAAAAACCATGGATAGGTCAAATTGGTGCTATAAAATACCTTCAGAGTGGAAATATTTATTTTTCTTGTCAGGATTTGGAAAGGGCAAATACTTAATAAGAACAAATGCATTTTAATTTCATTTGATTTTGAAAACAGGATAAAAATTAGCTCAATAAAGGACATTTTGATTGTCTGACTCCAAATGGCTTTGTTTCCATTTTAAAATGTCACTTTAGATGTATGTACACAAGATGACATGTGTCCATCTGTCTATATTATATCTAAGTGTAATGTATAATGCAAGAGGTAAAGTTGGAATGGAGACTTTGATTTCTGTTCTCAAGGAAGATTTACATCAACCTGGAGTAGGTTTGCTTGCATTTAGTTTTGAGGGAAATTTTACAAAAAGCTTCCCTTTTGTAACACAAAGAATTTTATTGCAGGTCTGTTACTTGAGAAGAAGGTAAGCTCTCATCAGCTCCTTGGCTGTAGAATGAGTGCTTTTTATTTTTTTTTACACCTAACAGCAACTGGTAGTGAGCAGCTATTTTTTCTAACGCATGCACTTTTAACATTAGATAGAGCTCTCAAAAAGCTTAGGTTTCCTTCTTTGGGTCTGGGCAATCAGCAACACAAATACAGACTGGGCAATGAAAGGATTGAGGGCAACTCTGAGGAGGAGGGCTGGCTTCACCTGGACTTAGGGTTTTTGTGGATAAAAAGCTAAATGTAAGCCAGCAATATGTTCTTGCAACCCAGAAACCCAACCCTAACTTGGGCTGCATCACAAGTAGAGTGAGCAGCAGGTCAAGGGAGATGATTCTCCACTCCTCTCTTGTGAGACCCCACCTGGAGTTCTCTGCTCAGCTCTGGGGTCCTTGGCAAAGGATAAAATGTCAGTCTGTTGGAGCAGGTTCAGAGGAGGTCATGAAGATGATCAGAAGGATGGAGCCCTCTTCCATGAGGACAGGCTGAGAGAGCTGGGGCTGTTCAGCCTGTGGAGATTTTGTTGCAGCCTTCCAGTACTAAAGAGGCTACAAGAGAACTGAAAGAGGGACTTTTAACAGCGCCATGTAGTGACAGGACAGGGAAATGGTCATAAAATGAAAAAGGTTTGATACATATTAGATATTAGGAAGAAATTCTTTACTGTGTGGGTGGTGAGAAACTGGAACAGCTTATCCAGAGAAGTTGTGGATGCTCCATCCCTGGGCATGTTTAAGGCTAGAATGGACAGGAATTTGAACATCCTGGTCTAGTGGGATGTGTCAAGGTGCATAGCAGGGGTTGGAACTAGAAGAATTTTAAAGCCCCTTCCAACCCAAACCTTCTATGATTTTGTGAGTCCTATATGCTGTACAGTACTATTTGAAGAGTACATTGAACTTCACTTTAAAAGAATGGGACTATCATCAGCGTAAAAACATTCTTGATGAAAACCTTATCCCATAATTTCAGCTTGTCTGCTTAATACAGATGAGAAAAAAACATGTCAAAAATTTTACATGATGTCACCTTGTCTGCACTGAGTTGTAATGTTACCTGCTTTGGGAATTAAATAATTTTCACTTTCATCTGATTTTGAAATGAATACTTTTGACTCATGCAAAAATAGATAAGAACTACTGTCCAGATCCTAATTATGAACAGTAAGAGCATTTGCATTTACTTTTAAAAGCTTAAAGGCAGTGACCATAAACACATACAAATAGAGCAGAGGGGTTTAACTACAATGCAGAACTCATTAAACTATTTTCCACATTTTTTGAGTTCATCAAATCTGTGAATACAATTGACACTATATATGTATCTGAAGTGATTCTCCAAATATTCCACACAGACGACTTTCAGTTGATTCAGTCTCAAGCAGCTTTTTTTCTTTTTTTTTTTTTTTTTTTTTTCTGATGCTGATTTTGACTTTTTCTTCAGCAAAAGTTGGTTTTTAAAGGGTTGTGCTGTTGTTTCTCCTCCTGATATGGTTCTATGAAAGCATGTAAGTAGGACAAAGGCTTAATTGGGTTGGCTGTGGTGTAAATATTCAAAGTGCTGTAGAAACTGTCATCAAGCTTTCATTGTCTGCAGAAAAGGAGCAGAAGGATAACCTTGTGATTAAACTAGTGGACTGTGACTCAGGATAACAGAGTTCAATTCCTTCATCTAAATGTATTGTAATACAAAAAATCTAAACCCCATTCTTTAGTTTCCATTTACGGTTGTCTTTACCCATCATCCAGTTGCTTGGTTCAATCCCTTTGTGCCACATGAAGGAGGACAGTGGAGGTTAACAGTGAAAGGTTAACGCATTAGGGAACACGCTTTGAAATCAAATGACCTGAATTATTGTTGCGTTGATTAGTATGCAAGAGATATTGTGTGCGAGACAGCATCATCCTAAAACAGCCTCATCTAAGTAAAAGGACATGGAAATATTCACCCCCTGGGCATTCTGAAATATTTTTAGCTTCATTGGTATGGAACCAATATCCTCAGGAGCTGGAATTGAATGTTCTTAACGCGAGGCAGAAGAAGCAAGTGCAGCACAATAACAAAATGTGACATGCCATTAGCAGAATTCCAGTGATTTTTACTTTTCCTCGTTCTCCAAATAAATGTGCATTAGTAACAGAAATTTTCCTTTTAAGACCAAATGATTGAAAAGTAGTGACTATCAGGCCTAAACATCACTGATTTTGGCTGACATAATGGAGTCACCTGACAGAGCTGAGAAAAATCCTGTGTATGCAGCAATCATAGATGTTCCAGTTGTAGGGTGTCACTGTTTTTTCCTATGGGTTAGTGAAATAAGTGAGAGAACAATGACTGCCAGGGAAGAGACATGCTTGATAGCAGGGAAAGGGAGAGTCTTAGCTGATGGAATTGGGAGACTACCTGATTGCAGACAGGCAAGAGAGAAGAGGAAGAAACCTGAGTGGGATGCTCATAGTGCTCATCATATTTTTTAGCTAGACAAGGACTGAACTAATTTTTAAAAGAGCAAATTTCATCTTCACTGGATAGAATAGCAGTAGGCTCCCAAAGGGGGAAAAAAAAAAAAAAAAAAAAAAAAAAAAAAAAAAAAAAAAAAAAGAGAGAGAGAGAGACAGAGAGAGAGAGAGAGAGAGAGAAATATTTAGAGGAAGATAGAAGGAAAACTTGGAAAGATGGATTACTAGATAGCTGATCTTCCCCAAGAAGGCAAAGCTTTAAGAATCCTCGGACCTAAAATCTGACTACTTTGTCTTGTCTTCTCTTTCTTCAGAACAGGGATACTGAGCATTTTTTTGCTGTGCTCCTCTAGACTGATTTGTTTTATCCAGAAGTGCTGGTCAAATCAAAACCACTAACTTCTTTTCTCCATCACTTCTTTAGAAATTTATGTCTACAACAATGTCCCTTCAGCTTTCCAGAGAAATGAAACTTGCACATCAGAGGGTGACAGCTTATTTCTTTCCTGCTGTTTTAACAGCTCAGTGAACCTCAACCAAGTTGCTCTTTGCTGTTCCTGACTTCCTTCCCTTGCCTTAGCTTGCTGAAGAGCACCCTCGTTTCCAAAGAAATTTGGCAACGTGTCATAAATGGAGCTTTTTCTTTAGTGGCATTGGTAGGAGACAAGAATTAAATGTATTTCTGTTGTTAAATTATATTAAATGTAATTATATTAAATGTAATCATATTAAGTGTGTTTCTCTATTTCTCTCATATGACTGTCATGAAGGCTGGTAACCCCATCTCCAATGTGTACCAGAGTTGCAACTGGTTCTGTAATATACAATTAACATGAAACAAAGAATAAAAACTTAAGAATTGAACAAAAACTAGAAAACATTTAATGAAACTTCTTGTTGGAAAGGTTTTTACTTGTTTTACAATAAGTAAAAAACAATTTTACTCCTCAAGCCCATTTTGAAGTTGTGGTATGCGGGGTTTATTTCGTAATTTATTTTGTAATTTAGTTTTTTCTTTGTAGGACTTTGGTTTTTTGGCGGGATAGTGGGCTTTTTTGTTTTCTTTTTGACCAGTTCTTCTCTTGATTCTTCTCTCAGCTGATTACTTCCCAGAATGCCTGGATATGAAAGTGGCCATAAACCACTGCAGTTCTTTGAAACATATCAGCTAAAATCCATAAAATTTCAAGTGCTTGAACAAAATAATTTATTAATTTACAATCATGGCAAAGCAACTTGCAATTTCCTTAGCATTTGTGTGCCATGTGGTATTTTAAATGGATAAACCTAGTGTGAATATTTTTAAAGATTTTGTAAAACTGTAAGGACAAAAAAAAAATACACTTGCACATGTTGCTATGCCAAATGTATTGCAGTTTCACTAAGCTAATCAAAAGTGGCACAAAACAATAATCAAATTAAGGTCACAATCAAGAATGAATCAATAAGTTCAATGATTTAACTTTCAAACTAATTGTACAAGTAATCAAATCAAATTATAATTTTGACACTGTTTAATTATTTTAGGTTAGTTTTTTAAAAAATAATAGAGGAGGAGCTAGATTTCTTTCATCCATAATCTATAGATAAAAATATTTATGGGGTAAGAAAAAAGTTCCCACAAGCTGGAAAAGTACTTAATCTAAGTGCAGCTTCTCTCTCTTTTAACTTTTCTCATCTGAACATTAGATGAATGGCAAGTTTAAAATAGTAATATAGTCCTTTTGGGAGTGACAAAGAGAGGCACAAAACAGAGATCTCTTCTGCTTTTCTAATCTTAAACGTTCAGTTTAGGGCAAGGTGAACTGCCCGTTGGAAATCTCTCCGTTTGTGTGAAGAGCATGCGCATGATCAGCTTGGTCTGGGCAACTATTTCAGGTATGAAAAATCCTGCTTTAGACATCTAACATTTATTTAATTTTTATGGCTTGGTAAAACTGATCTGGGCCTGAACATTTGTTCTAGGCTTAGCCCTCTGACAACACGATTCAGGAAATGTAAGTGATGAAGTGCCTTTGTTCATCTTAGCAGAATGGGACTAGATGAATGCCATTTGAATGTCTCCTCCTTAAATCTCAATGCAAAACATTACTGTGGTTCTTATTCCACCCCCTACCTTTAGAACAAAAGAACCTTTTCAAAGACTTCACACAGAGGTGATGGATAAATCATACACATTAACTGCTTTTGAATAACACCATTTTAACCTGAAAAATCTATTAATTCTATGCTGTTTACCTTGGCAAAATTATTTAAGGCATTGTTTATGCATATGCTGACACTTGCATATAATTGAAAAAAAAATAATAAGGAAGAAAAAATTAAGGCATTTGTCATCACACACAAAGAGACTGAATTTGACTTCTTTTCTTCAGAGCTTGCACTCCAACTGATGTTGTTCTTTGTTACCTTTATGTAGACTGTACTCTTACGTTAGGCCTCATAAAACATTCAGGATATCTGATCAGATGGCAGGTGACTCACGCTGGCTTTACTAGTGACTCAGGCTCTTTATTTTTCCCTTTTCTCTTTAAAGAAAGGTGGGCAGAATTGACTGTGATTTACAAGAAAAGAGAAAGACCCTTCGTTCTGGTGCAAAGAGTTTTCTTTATCAGGATAGCCTCCTATGTGTGTACACCTGTGGCTTTTTAGCCAGTTATGTAGACATGAATCCTCATGGCTCATTCCCATAGAAGGAAATGTTTAGTGCAAGATAAAGATTTCTATGACTTAGTAGGCCTAAAGTTTGCAAAACCAGCAATATTGATTATGGTTATAAACACTCAAAGTGAATGTATAAGGGGAAGTCATGATGTTGACCACCTACCTTACCATGATGGATGTAATAGGAGCAGTTGACAGAAACTCATTGTTCACACAAATATTTAAAATCTGCACCAACAGAAAGGAATTTTCACATATTTAGCACATAAGGAGTTGGGTAATTATTATTGAATCATACAGGGAAAGGCAGAATGGAATATTGTTTAGCATTAGACTGGTAAACATTAAGTATTTTAGATACTTTTTAAGATTCCTTCCACAATCTGTAGAGAGTGATAAACAACTCTGGAGGGCAATTTGTCCTGTCTAATTTAGATATCTCTCTTATGTGGTATAAATTTTCATCTGAAGGAACCTGTATTTATATGCTGTGGAGTTAGTCTAAGTAATTAGCTTAGGCTTGGTAGTTATTTTTAAACAGCAAATTTAAGAGTTTCTGGCTAAGGCTTCTTCTATTTTTTTCGAAAATGTCTTCCTCACACTGAATTTTCCTAGGCATAATTCAAACCTCATCTCACCTTCCTTAACGATAAACCCAAGTCTGTTTAGGCATCTATACTGCAGACATGTAGTCTTTTAGTAGCCTAGACACTGATTTCTAGTGCCATCTGAAATGCCCCAGGGTATTCCATGTGGCTCTGAGCAGTGCTCCTGTAGCTTGTGTCATTCTGTCAGCATTTTGGATGACTTGGACACTCCATAGTGTTGAAAACTGCACCATATGTTTGGGCAACTGAACAGCGCCTGTAGGGTGGAAGTCAGCTCCAGATTAAGACATTTAAACTCAGATGCCTGCATGTAGGTGTTTACCTGTGAGTTAAGAGCCTAACCTCCTGCTTTAGTCAATGAAAATTTAATCACTGCACTGGAGCCTGAAAAGCAACTCTGCTGACCTTCTGGCTTTAGCCAGACTTAGGATAAATTGAATTGCTCTAGATTGTACTTCCTGTATTGACAAGGGACTCGAAGCCCATGGCTGAAAGCCAGACAGAAAGCTTAAGGGCATCTCAGATGGCACTAGAGGCCTGTGTGAGGACAAAATTAATTGAGTTAGTCTGTGCTGCTACAGTAGGAGCTTGGACACTGCTATACATGGAGACACCCACATGTAGGCATATTATGTTAGTAGTAGTTTTATCTCGAACTGAATCACACCTTGAAGTTGGAAGAGATAAATCCTGTACTTGATATCTGGGCACGCGGTTACAGGTATTAGATATTTCACATTTTTCATGATGAACAGAGAATTGTGTATGCAGAAACATAATTTCAACAGTTTCAGACAAGATGAGCTGGTAAATTACTGGAAGAGCTGGAGTTTATGTGACTCAAGGAACAAGAGACAGACTTCTGAAACAGTAGACAAAAATCTAATAGACATCAACACAAGCAGAAATGACAGCGTGAAGCTGAAGGCAATTACCGCCTTGAAAAAAGATACGAATTTAGTGACTACACTTGATGAGGCAGACCCAGCAAAGTCTGTGAGCGGCAGACAGATTGATGCAGATGAATGGTGTGATGACTTGGTGTCGGGAGGAAACACTGAACAAAGAGATTAGGAGGCGGAGAAAGAAGCTGAGTAGAAATACATCAGAAAAAGTTATTTTAAAAGGAAGAAAGGTGCCAATTTTGACACAGTGTGGGCAGAGTAAGCTCTATGGACCAACTCTATGAAACAAGCCATCATTTCTCATTTATAACCTTTAGCTCATGCACTGTAAAAACATTTCCTCTACCCAAATACATAGATCTCCATGTTTATTGCCAATGGTTTTGTTACTTAAGAAAATTTTGGCAAGGGAAGTTGACAAATGCAATTAACAAATATAGCATAGACTGCTTTATATCAATTATTTTCAGAAAATTGCCCTTGAGGTTAGTGGGGAGAGTCTTGGCTCCCACTATTAAAGCTGCCTGGGGAAGAATGAAGGAGGTGAAAATAATGCCAGTCCACAGTAACGACCCACTGGGAGTGCCGTATGCTCCATACCGTGTGCTGTCAGGGAACCTTTAATTCCAAGGAAATATGGATATTCATTTATGTCTTGCATGTGTCAGACATGTTGGAGCTGACATTAAAAAAATCAAACTAGGCAAGTGCTGTAGTGTAACATCTTACATTTAAATCACTATGCTGGCAATAATTTTTTATTTGAGCCTATTGGGGTGTGAAAAATGTCTGGCCAGAAAACTCTTCCATGTCAAGGCTCTATTAATAAAAGTAGAGGGTATGATGACTAAGACTGAAAAATTCTGTGCTTTGGTGTTTTGTTATGGGGTTATTTTTGAGGTGGGAGAGAGATTTTTTTGCAGGGTCTGATTCATGGTTCTTGACAAAGAACCTAAAAAAGAACTAATTTTTTTAACAGGCAAAGCAGGGAATTAATTAAATGATTTGTCCTACATGATAGGGTCATTCCATCAGTGCTGGCAGAAAGTGTAGAAAATATCTTATTCATGATTTTCTTGAGAGTTTCCTATGCTAGGAAACCACTCATGTAAACCCTGCACACCTTTCTAATCTCCTTCCCATGACTAGAATTGGACCAGCATAAGAAAGGGGATTATCATCCAACCCATAGATTTACTTGTGTGTTCACCACAGCCAACTCAGATCTTACAGCACTACCTTCAGTTCTAGGTTGAAACCTCCAACACCTTGTTCCAGATTTTATACAGGTACACCTATTATGCTATAGTCCAGCTTGAAAATTAGTGAGAAAAGGGCAGGTTTATTACAGAAAAAGTTAAGAAACTGTGGGATGAAGAAATAATTTTCTTGGATCCTGGCCTAAATCTGTGTCATAGAAAAGAAAAAAATATATATATGTCATAGTTGAGTCTAATCACTAAGATATGTTTCTCATCATTAGATAATATAGATGCATTAGCAAATCGGTATCATCAGTCAGTCATGACTACCTTACATGTGATCTTGTATTCAGAAGGTGCTCAGCTGTTACCACCCCTCCTGCTGAGATGAGATTAGCAGCCCTTTGTAGGACACTAGCAGGGTAAGAGCCAAAGGGCAGTAGCATAACTCAAACCACATTCCTTACAGAGACATAATGCATCTCATTTGCCTAACTGGACTTTTTCAGTCTGCTTTCCTCTGTTGGCTTCTCTTTTTTTGTAACCAGTCAGATGTGCACATAGGGATTCATATTTTTTCTCTGACCACTGCAACACAGGGAACTAAAAGCTACTTTGAACTGCTGCCACAGCACTTCTTTGTGTTTAGGTTTTGCAGAGCCTCAAGATCATTCCTTGCAGAAGAAATACAAGCTGAGATTTCTCATGAGTACATGAGGGATGCCTTCTCATATATATCAGCTGTATTCTGCCATGCTTTGCCCATCTGACAAGAAGAGGCATGGAGATATTGTCTTCAATAGGCATAATTGTGTCAACAAATTCTCCATACATTTAACTTTTGACAGTAAGAAAGAACTCTGCTTAAATTACTCATGTCATTATGGGGGAGACTTATCCACACTGGGAAACGAGCAACACTTGCTTTCCTGCGCAACCAATTCCACAACGCCTTTTCCACCTAGAAATCTGGGTTTGTATCAACCTAAAGGCTCATATGCACAAACAAGCTGGAGAACAAGGAGCAAGAAGGACTAGAGGATAAAAAAAGTAAATCTAAATGCCCTCCAGACTGTCCTATGCATAGCAGCTATTTATTTACACGGTTTCATTCACCTGTTCAATTCTCTTCCCCTTACAGGCCTGCTAACTAGAAGTCCAGCACACTTAATTAGTATTTACATTCTACTGAGTGCTTCATTAGCCTGGGCATTGTATAAATGATAGCTGAGGGGAAACAACCCATAAAGTGAAGTTTTGAAATGGAGAATGCTTGGGATGTAATCAATCAAATAAATATATAGTTTCATTTAAAAGACTGCAGGAAAAATTGACCTGAATGTTACTCCCAATCAACATAATATATGGAAATGAATGGAGGTATCTCTGATTACTGCTGCCCTTGCAGTTTTGCTGATGGTGCAATGCTCATGCTCATACCAACTTTTGGTTTTGCTGATGGAGGAGATGTCATCCCATTTATTGTCAGGAGTAACTACCTACCTTTATGCTTTCCATCAGAAGATGCTCTCTGTTACCATCCACGGTGCACAACTCTGTCCCAGGTGTCCAGAGGCACGTGCATTATCATTTATACTGATGGACTGGCAAAGGCAGCAGGGTGTTGCACAGGCAGAATGACCTATGTGATGCCATGCACACTGACACGTGGAAATCCTCCGTACATGATCCATAGGTGAAGGGATCTATGTACCAGCATTTTTTGCTGTCCGTGAGTCCCACCCTTGATGTGGTCCGGGAGGGGAAGTCTGCACGTGTTTGTGTGTGTCCATTTTAGGACACAGGCTCTGTAATGGCAGAAGCCAGTCATGCTCACATTTAACTTACGGCATGATTTACTTCAGAGCAAAATCGGAGGTTTTAGTCCCTACCAACACAAAGAATGGAGGGGACCAGGTCTAAGAGCACTGAACGGGGAATGGTGTAAAATGTCATCAGCAACCCACTGTAAAACTGGGCACTGCTTCAACTCTCTGCATCAGCTTTCCCATTCCTTGTCCTGCTCTTTTCCAGAGGACCTCTGGGAAAACAGGAATACCTCTTTTGTATATGTTTGTTTTTTTTTTTTTTTTTTTTTGGTGCTTTGTTTTGGTTTTTTTTTTTTTTTTTTTTTTTTTTTTTTTGTGTGTGTGTGTGTTTTGTTTGGTTGGGTTTTTTTTGTTGTTTGTTTGTTTTGTTTTGAATAATATTGGTCTAATTTTGAGTAGAAGTTTACAGCCTTGTAATTCAGGTTATGACTAATAATGATAAGAATTACAGTGTGCAAACAAGCGGCTGCTGAAAAGACCTGCAGTTACTGATTAGTGATCATGTATGTTCAAACATGGAATATTTCCTGCAACTTACTAATACATAGTTATACCCTTTTTCCTCCCCTTGGACAGCTCAGCTAAATTTCAGTCTGCAGGGACATTGCAGATAGGCACCTTTTAACTTTATTTTTTTATTCTACTTTGCTCATGATGTATGGCTCAGCTGGTTACTGTGAAGGAAGTGTCTTGGACTTGAATAGGTTCTTTTTTTCAAGAGTGTGCCTCTTCATCACTGTTATTGACATGAACTGGTGTGTCTTTCAGCACTTAACTGGTGGCTTAATACTATTTCAGTGTTCAGTACCATGCAATCTGAGGTTCACTTTGGCTGTGTAGAGGAAAATGGAATATTGCGGACTGCATGTCATTCTTATATCAATAGCTGGAAGCTACAGCACACAGGCCTTAAAACAAAATGATGACACTTGAGGCAACTTCATTTTCTCATCATACCATTCATTGAAATGTCATGAAATTGTGTGTTGTATGTGTATGGGACATGTTGCAAAAACTATGCGATTCCTGATCCTTGCACTTCCCTATTGATTTTCTTGACACAGGAAGCAGGAAGAAAATAGGATGCTGTACCTCTCTGAAGATCTTCTGGAGGGGGAATATAAAAAAAACCTCACATCTTTCTAATTTACAAACTTCTGTTTTCTTTGTAAAGATTTAACATTGGATCTCAACTTGTATGCTTTTAGGAAAGGTCCGAGGTGAATTCAGAGTGATTATTCTTCTTGAATAGGGTGTTCCATGTATAAGTCCAATTTGACCCTTGACATAATTTTGCAAGTCAAACAGAAAGCATATCCTCTGCACGCCTTCCCTCTGCATAACACAATCAATATTCTTTAATTAAAGGATGATACTATTGATTCTAATTAAGCCAAATTGCCTACCTCATTCATTTACAGTTCATATGTGTTCCTAGAGACAAAATGATTTAGTGCTCTTAGTACTGCTTTCCATATACAAGGGAAATATTTTAAAAAAACATGCCTTAACTCCAGCACCTGGTGCTGCACATTTCATTTTTGTTTTAATGAATGGAAAAATTGATGTATGTAAACATAATTTAAAAATAGTTAATCAAACATGTAGGCAATAGAAATGTGCAAACAGGGTTTTGGAAAATTGAATTTAAAAATGTTAAAATGATTAGATTTTTGAAAAAAACCTCTGCAGCTATTAATGACACACTTCAAAATATCTTGGAGATAATATTTTTCACCCCAAATAATCTGTCAGGAAATCATTCCTGTGAGAAGTGTGCACGTATTGTACTCTGAGGTATGCTAAAGGGAAAGCTTTGTGAGCATATTTATCATTGCATTTGAAAAGAGGAATCTTGGTTATATTGACACAATATGAAATTTAATGTAAATCACAGATGATTATTTTTATTCTTTTATCATGACAGGAACCAATGTGTAACCAAGGATTAACAACTTTTGATTCTCTGAAAAGCTACATTTAAATTTTCATTGGGTGATTATTTAAATAGAGGAATTTAAATTCACTATATATGTGAATATCCGAGTCTTAACACCTAGGATTTGTATGGCCTTAGGTTGCTTTGTTTAATTACACTTTTTTTTATGTTTTCTTTTTTTTTTCCTAGGAAGTGCCATTAGACAGTAATGAGAATATTATTATATAGGCCAAAAAATGCCTTACCTAGGGGCCCCATGCATGGTTTTGCAGAGGAGATACACTGTGTATCAAAGACCTGTGAAAGTAATGGATTTGGAAGACATTAAGAATAAAGCACTTACGAGAAAATTTAAAATGAAAAAAAAACAAAACAAAACCAAACCCCCTGAACAGGCTGCTGCCTTTTAATGGAAGCAGTGAGCTTTCTAAGTGTTAGCTGGTGTACCTGATTTATTTCTGAGATAGGGCTGATCTGATTTATTTTCCTAGTAATACATTAGATAGGCTGTGGTATAATCTACATGGAAAATTTCAGCAAAACAAATGTGGAAATTTCCAACTGTGTTTTACAGATACATAGTGTTTTCCTGACACAGCTGGAGACAACCCTCTGAACCTTTTGCTTGTGGACAGAGAAGTACTGGTGGATGATGTGAGGACTGGAATTGTCTTGGATGCAGTGATCGTGAAATGATGGAGTTATCTATCCTCAGGTAAAGATCGGGATGAGCAGAACTGTAGCCTTGGACTTTCAGAGAGCAAAATTTTGGCCTATTTAGGAGACTGGTTGAGAGTGTTCTTAGGGAGGTAGCCCTGAGAGGCAAAGTTCAGGAAGGTTGAGAGTACTGGTCAGCAATGGCTGAACATGATCCAAGGTGTGCCCAGATGGTCAAGAAGGTCAATGGCATCCTGGCCTGGATCAGCCATGGTGTGGTCAGCAGGACCAGGGCAGGGATTGCCTCCCTGTTCTCGGCACTGCTGAGGCTTCACCTCAAATCCTGTGTTCAGTTCTGGGCCCCTCACTGCAAGAAAGACATTGAGGGGCTGGAGCGTGTCCAGAGAAGGGCAGCGGAGCTGGGGAAGGGTCTGGAGCACAAAATTGATGAGGAGTGGCTGAGGGAGCTGGGAGGGATGGAGAAAAGGAGGCTCAGAGTGGACCTTATTGCTCTCTACAACTGCCTGGGAGGAGGATATGGCCAGGTGGGGGTCAGCCTCTTCTCCCAGGGAGCAAGTGATACAACAAGGGGAAATGGTCTCAGGTTGTGCTAGAGGTGGTTTAGATTAGATACTAGGAAAAATGCCTTCACACAAACAGGTTGTTAGGCACTGGAACAGTGGTTTGAGTTACCATCCCTAAAAATATTTAGAAGAGGTGTAGATGTGGCATTTAGTGATATATTTTAGTGGTAACTTGGCATTTGCTGGGTTAGCAGTTGACTCAATATTCTTGTTTGTTTTCCAACAAAAATGATTTGGAGCAACACCGTTACCATGGGTGGGAAATGTTATGGCAAAGATTTTGGCATAGATTTTTTAGACAGATACATGGGATACAGAAATCTTGCCAAAAGTACTCTTTCCATACATGTGAAAATGGGAAATTGTTTTTATACAAACATACTTGACTTACTGATTGCTTGAAAAAAGTCTTGATCTTATAACTAATTTTGCTGAGGGCAAAACTAATAACTGTCTGGTAGTCAATGAACTACAGATGAATATGTTTCCTGGAGCTACCATTCACTGCGGAGGTGTGGGTGATTTTATGATTTATGCCCTCTTATTTTAAAAGAAAACCAGAACAAATGAAAAGCTATATAATACAGTTAAGCATATTCAAGCTGCTTCTTCGATGCAAAAACCATGAGATATTGTGCAGGCTCTCTTCCATCCATAAGCCTGCAGGGGTGGATTTTGAAAATGAGACACTGGAGACATGCCAATATTGTCAAAAGTGATCAATCTATTTATATGGCTGCTCCTGTTCTTTGAGATGTTGAATGAATAAATGGAAGAAGTACACAAAGTTATGAATGACAAAGGATATTTGGGCCCTAAAGCTGAAATAAAACTGCCCTTAGCGGTTGTGATTAGCTCTGTTTGAGAGTTCTGTCAGGCTAGTTAGAGACTGTTTGATTGAGCAAGACTGATAGGAGCCCTGGGTTTAACAGATGAAATAAGTCAAACTGGTTCAGCAGCACAGTGGGACACACCCACCATGACTTAATTCTTTCTCCTAGAGACATGATTTTTCCCATACCTTCAAGTGAGTGAAAGCTTCATTTGGTTGGTTGTGCCAACCCTCGCTGATACAAGGGATAGTCTGGAAGTGTGGACTTTGGTCATGACAGTGCCAAAGCTCTTGCCAGCTGTTGGCTGGGAAGGATAATCATGCACCAGTGCTTAAAACTGTATGCTCATTCTGTTTATTTATTTATTTATTTTTAATAGGAATAATCAAGGTTATCATCTCCTCTTTGCAGTTTTGTCACTTAGTCAAATCAGACAGTAAAGGGTTGATTCTGTTCCCTGCAGTACCTTGGGTAGATTCAAGCAACAAAAGATAAAGTGAAGCCACTGAAGAGATGAAAAACAGGGAGCTAATACCAAGAGATCAAGATAAGGGGTAAGGTACCTTCTTATGTTGCATCAGATATCTGCAGGTTTCTACTTATATATAGTCAAATTGTGTCCCCAGATACAGAAAACTGAGATCAGCCCTTACACAAGTACAGATCAGCACAGAAAATGAACTGTTTGGTACCTGAGCAGTGACACCACCTGCACAGGAAGTGAGAGCATCGGTTTGGAGGAGACAGCAAACCCTGATGGATACATTTTGCACCATAATATGTACCTTATCTTCAATTCCACCTATTCTTTGTTGTCTGTCCTTGTGTCTCCTGGTGCTGCAGCCAGCTATCTGATTCATGATGAAGAGAGCCATGTGGCACTGAATTTCAGTTGTGCATTGCTCTTCATGGGAATTAGTTAAAAAAAAAAAAAAAAAAAAAAAAAAATCAATTGGAGCATCTTGGTTACGAGCCAAAAACAAAAGGATGTAGGTGACTCATAGTTACTGTATGATGGGTCAGCTTAGCAGGTGTTCTGGATAACTGACATGAGAGAACATGATAGATATTGTGGACAGGCAGGGATAGTATTGACAGGAACATGGATGCATTTCGGAATAAAAAAGGAAGAAGCAGATTGAGACATCCATGATGATGCCAGAACCAGTGATTTTTTTAACACTTTCTCGATGAGGGTCACTGCATTTTTTGTCACTGGAAGGCTGATCTGTAGAGTGAATAGATACCTGATATGCTGCTTTTGATAACCTGGACCAAATGCTTGTATGTAACCAGACTGTGACAATTAGAGGGTAATTTGGGTAGATGAAGCAGTCATAAAAATAATACACCAAGCAATTGGGCTAGGAAAAAGCCTGTTATAGTTATCATTAATTAAAAAACTTAGAACTTGTTATTCATCTGTAGATTCATTGTATTAAATCACTCTGTAGTTTATACGCGGGCTTACAGGCTCGACTTGCCCCAGCAGGCACAAAGAAGAAGAAAAACATGCCAAGGGCAATTTTATCCTCTATTTTCTGGGAAGTACAGATAATGTGCATGCCTAAAGCTTAATCAGAGAGTCTGAAAGAGATCAGGTTTCAGACTTCCTCCCTTGCAGAACTGTCTGCTTTTGCTGGTGAAAGTGAGCTGGGCCATTCTATTCGGCCATGGGCTCATTCTGCTTTGTAATACACTGGGCAGAGCCAGGTTGTCTTGTGTACAATACCTGACATACAGCCTGATCTAGTCAGTGGCATCCCTGCTTGTGGTGGAGGGGTTAGAACTAGATGCTCTTTAAGGTGCCTTCCAACCCAGACAATTCTGTGATTCTATGATTCTATGAATGCTCAGAAGTCCAACCTCACTGTACCCAGAAACAGAGCAGCAGACAAAGGATATCCCATGGAGGGCTTGGAATCCTCAATGTTAGGTTTTATTTTGGAACAAACTATGAAGATGACCTATGAAAACTCTCTTGCTTTATGTCTCCCCATCTTGACAGGGCTATTTTCTCCCAAACGTTTTAGCGGTTTCCTATTTTCTGTGTGTACTGAAGGCTCCCTTATGCCTGTGTATCTTCTCTTCTGTGTCTTTCATGCCTTGCCCAGAGGTTTCTTCTGGCTCAGGATCCTCAGGTCCTCTTTGGAAGAGTGCCTTTGTCTTTTCTTCCCAAAGGGTGGCAGATGCCCCAAGGTGAAGTATCAAGGAAAATATGCACCTAGTCTACACCAAGCAACAAAATGTTGCAAGTCATAAAAATACATCCACTTTCTGTCATGATCCAAAGATACATGTTTGTGCAACACTTACACAGTATAAGAGAAAAGATATTCTATCTCATTCCAAATGGATTGTGTAACTGCCTAAAGGAAAATGTACAGAAATGTGTGCTAATATTTATGAGCTCTCTGAATTTCTTATACAATCTCCATTTATACTGATGCTCCTGAAGGAGTCTGTTGATTTCATCTACACTGTGTATATTTTAATGTCCCTTGTCCTTTTAGGGATAAGAACTAGGTAGGTGTGCACCACATCTCTATGAACCCTGGTTTCTCTTAGTAATTGGGTTTTGCATGTGCACTGGAGTGGAAGGCTGTTTTGGGGAGAAACTTTTAACTAGTCATAATAGATATCAACATTTAAACAATATTATGTTTGGTGGGGTTTTTTGCGTGTTTTTTTTTTTTGTTGGTTTTTTTTTGGTTTTTTTTTTTTTTTTTTTTTTTTTTTTTTTTTTTTTTTTTTTCCTTTTTTAGCAAGAACCTTTTTGTTATTATTGGAATGCACTGCACCAATTTGATCTTCTGTATAACTCCTTGATTTCAACAGAATTGCAGCAGGTCGCAAACTGTCCTATTTTTTCCAGCCAAGTGTTGATAACCAGCCTGTTATGATTTTTTTCACTTTTTAACTAAGGGTGTTTTTCTCAACAATAGGCAGGAAATTTTCTGCTTGGCTTCTCAAGAAACTACTTTGACTTCCATGCAACAGCTGATGACCTGGGATAAACTCCCAGTCATGTTCTATGTTGGTGATTGCAAGGGCTGTAAAAAAAAAAAAAACCAAAAACCCAACAAAAAACCCAAAAAACACACAAAAAAAACCCACCAAAAAACCCTTTTTGTTTTGCATGAGGTTTAGGACAGGAACTGAGTGAGAATTATGCTTACATTTCACATGTCTCAGCTGAGTTGCTTTTTACTCCAGCCTAAGCTACCAGTATTTCCCAGTGCTTTCTCCCTTCCATGCCCAACTTACACCATCATTCATTCACTCACCTCTATCCTCTTTTCCCATATCCATATTTTGGAAGATGAAAAAAGAAAGGTAGTTTCCTTTACCTCAGCTTTTTTTGATTGAGTGACTGGCCCATTTTTTCCCATGTATTTCAGGGTGGAGTAGGACCTGTCAGAATATGTCCTTCTTTTATGCTTTTCAGCCACTAGATGTCTCTAATGCTGTAAAAAATTCAGAAAAAAAAAAATTCAGAAAAAAAAAAAAAAGGCATTTGAACACTGGTAAACAAGGAAAACAAAGCTGGAAGTTGATAGCTGTGGAAACTGTCTCTTTGTGCCACAGTTCATTCCTCTTGCCCCTAATAAATTATTCTTACTTTAAAAAAAAAGCCACTCATCTTTATTTCATGACAGTCACATATTTTTTCCCTTATTACCAAAAGCAAAATATTAATGTTCTAATTTGTCAAGTGTCTCCCTTATCTACTAAATTTCCATCTGGGAAATAGGTAGTCAGGTCTCACACCTGTGCTCTTGCCTTCATTTTTGAAACGGGGCTTGTCTTGTGCAAGGGATCTGAAATTACTTTCCTGTCCAAGTCCAGTGGCATCCCATCGATGTTAGCACTGTGATATGCTTGGATATAGAAGATCCTAAGTGAATTTAAGAGATCTGTCCTAAGGTTTTGTCTAGATTTTATGCCTGCTTCTCCTTGAAACAGAGCCAAATTTTGTAGGCCCAGATAATAGAAGATTGACTCCACAGAACTGAGACAATGCAGACATTGATTTGGGTTAGTTGCCAACATGGGGGTATCTGGTATAATTGGGTATGTTGGTTGGCAGACATGATGCAGGAGCTATGTAAGACCTCTGTGCTGGAGTGGCAGCTGGTATCCAGACAGGATAACGCTAAAACAACTCAAAAGGCACTACATTGTGTGATCAACCAGGTACAGTCCTAGACACCTAAACTGAGCACTGGTGTCAGGATTAACTTCACCCAAATGCAGCCACCTAAAGTCTAGTCCCTGCTAATCATTCATCTAGGTGGACTCTGCTCCCCAGTGCAAAGTGTTTTCTGTGATTAGAGATGATTTAAGATATTCCACCTGGTCACTCTCTACTGTGTTAGAAGAACTTGCAGGTCACATGCCATAACTGCCAGTTCCTTATGGACATCTTACGAACTCTAGGGTTGCTGAAATGAGAAGAAATACCATATATGGGCAACTAAGCATCTTTCACTGGCTTCTTCTGTAGACAAGAGAGAAAAAAAAAATAAAGTGAGCTCCAGAGATCTATCCGTCTCATGTTAAGGAAATTTTCTTTGATTAAAAAGAATTGTGCCATAAAGCAGCCTCTGATTCTCAAATAATGTCGACCAAGCATACATAAATATATTACAACAGGTACCTAACATTTAGAATCTAGATGGAATGAATCTGCAGCAGCCATATATTCCTGGAACCAAAAATCCACCATTAAGTATTTCTTGATACACACCTCTTTTATATATATTGGCTGTGATGCTTGATATTTTCAGTCTAATTCCTTTCTTGTTTGCTTTTACCTACACATCAATGGTTATACCCTCTTTTTTCCCCAACATATAAACACAAAGCTACTGAAAAAGTCCCTTGGACCACAGTCAACTGTGAGAGCTGGACACCTTCAAAAGGCAAGCTGGAATGTCAGCATCTTAGGTGCCCCACATTACATAGGATAAATAAAAGCCAAGAGGGCATAACTTGAATATTCATTCATATAGTACAGTGCATTTGAACAGAGAAAACCCAAGTGAGGACAGCAAGGTCCTTGGTCTCCTTTGTCTTTGGGGCAAACTTGTCCTAAAATGGAAAAATGGGAGCTGCAAACATCTGCATGTGGAATTTGACTGCAGGATAGAACACAGTAATAACAGCTATATATATTTTTTTGTAAATCATAGCTGTGAAGTGATATTGAAGTAAGTCCTTTGGAGAACTTCCTTTGGAAGCAGGAGTGAGAACAGTTGTCTTACTGTCCTTTCTACAGAGTTCAAAATCATAGCAGAGGCTGAAGACAAGGCAGCCTATGGCTGCTGCTGATGCCAACTTGGCTACCCTTCTTTCTATCATAATTGTTGTTTGATAGTGTTAATTCCAACCAGTGTTTATTTTTTCCTTATTTAGGTGGTGGTTCTAAACAACTGACAAAGAAGAACAATGGTCATTCAGAGAACTCAAGAAACTTTTTCACTCTGGTTTTTGTTCTGGTTTACAAAAAAGTTCCTATAAGTACACATAATTGTAATTTTTTTTTCTCTCCTTTTTTTTCTGATTAATATCAAGGACAAGCTCAGATTTTTAGGCTTATTTTTAATTTAAAGAGAGTGCAATGAGCTAGAAAGGCAACATGTCTCAGAAGAAGCAGATGCAACAGATCCAACCCTATGAACACAATTTTCTAAACATCTGCTCTGACTGTAGAGTACTAAAACAAAAAATTGAATACATTAATGGCTCAGTACACTCAAGAATGTGGCTTAGAATCTACTAAAAAATTGCACCAAACACACTTACAGAAAATAAGGCTTGTCTGCTACAATAGAACTCGGCTGGGTGTTTTTCCACTAAAAATCTGTGGGAAAAGCTGGAGTGGGACATAGAATTGACCTCATGTTTTGGTTTTGTGAGATATAACTGCAGAGAATTCCGTTTAATTATGCTTCTGAAAGGGTACTGCAGAATGGGATTGTAAGCTATAAACTACAGGACATAAAACTACATGACGGTGGACTACGTAGGTTTCAACATCCAGACGCTCCCATGGAGAAGGGGGGATTACATCCAGCACCTTATTCCACAGGCTGCACTGGGTAAGTAACCAGAGGAGTTTGTGGAAAGTCATGTTATTTCTCCGTGACTCAGCAGTTTAGATTCTGCCACCCAAAGGCACACATGCGCTTCCTCCAAATGAGGTACAATTTCTTGGTTTAACTGCCTGGAAAGAAGACAGCTGAAATGGCAGGGAAATTTCCCTTCTGTGTATTTTGCCCTATATCCTATGTGGGGCCTGTCAAATCACTTGCCTTTGGCACATGTTCAGATCAAGATCTAAATTCCTCAGTCTAAATTGCAGACATGGAGGATGACCATCCTGAACTTGTGTTCAAGACATACTCCAGTCTCTATGTGTGTTTCTGGTTAGCTGTGAATGCCTCTCTAACCACCATTTGTCCATAATGTTTTATAATAAAGAAGGAACAACACCACAGGGAGATAAATGGTGCAGGAAACTCTGTGCCTGGGATTACAATAAATGGGTTTGGGTCACAGTGTATATGAAACAAATGAAGGAAGAGACCGGTGCAAAATGGATTATTGTCCTCCAGATTTTAATAAAACACAGTAACCTTTCCAGAATTTTTGACCATATAATGTAATACTCCCCTCATACTCTCCCTATACAACAGTGGAAATATTACCGGTCTTCATTAATCTCTACAGATTTTGAAATAATTTGCTGCTCTCATGGACCAACTGATAGGGGTTCATTTGACATGTAGACATATACATTGAAGCTAGTTTTCTTGGCTTCCTTCATATTCAGCTCAGAGTAACTGGAAATTATAGGCTGTGATTAATTTTGCCCTAAAACCAGTCACATGTGTCTGGCTGACTCTACGTGTTCCCAAGTACTTTAACCGGGGGTAGTTTGAGGTGACTGGTTCACGTGTTCATGCCAGTGTTATAAAAGTCTCAGGATAGGTGAAAAGACTACCTATGAGTATGAGGCCTTTAGTAACATTTTACTTCTTAAAAATCCTCCAAGTCATATTTAGTACAGTTAATGGAAAGGAGTTGAAATGTTCCCTGGAAGACTAAGTACCTGTGATTTATAGGTGATCTTTAATAGGATAAATGGCCATATTTCATTTTCTAAAAGAAAAAGATAAATAACTATAATAATACCTGCTGATCACGTTTACTCTAGAGAGGAGCAGATTGAGAGGGGATCTCATCAATACATAGAAATATCTTAAAATCAGGTGCCAAGAGGATGGTGCCAGACTCTTCTTCTGTCCCAGCAACAGGACAAGGAGCAATGGCCATAAACTAAAACACAGCAAGTTCTATCTCGGCAAGAGAAAGAACTTCTTTACACCGAGGATGGCAGAGCACTGAACAGGCAGCTCAAGGAGGTTCTCTGGTGAGGATTCAAATCCACTGGACCCATTTCTGTGTTATCTGCTGCAGGTGAACCTGCCTTGACAGAGCGGTTGGAATAGAAGATATAAGGCTTAGAAATATTATGCTTTTTTTTTCCCATGCAAAGGTTTTCTCAAAGCACCTTCCCTTTTCCATTTAGATTGAGTGCCACTCTGTACTTCTTTTCCAGCTTAATTTCATATTTAGAACTGAATTTGATGTAGAACGGACAACTACTCACTTAACCATAGTACACTAAATTTAAAAATAATTGTCATGTTGCACTCCCCCAAAACTATTAAACCATAGATAAAAACCCCTGATACCTACACATAAAATTCACTAAATGACAAGTAGCTTTCATAATTTCTGATGAGGAGGACATTTTGGGGATTTTCTTCTCAAAGACAAGAATGCTAGAGGAAAGACAACATTGGGTCATTAACAAAAAAAAGACATTATTGCATCTAAAAAGTTTTAGTGTTTCATAAAAAAATATTTTTAACCAATATTTATATCTACTTCTTCAGAACACTATAATTTTCCCAGGTCCTTGACTTCATCTGCAAAATATTTACCAAGTGTCAGTGCTGTATGGCAAAGGATTTTCTCTGAGGGCCAGGCACAAGCAGCCAGGGGACAGAAAGTACAGAGTGATGATGCAAAGGAAAGTGATCAGAATTTATTCAGTTGTTTTCAGAATAACGTTCCTTGCTTAAAGGGCCTGAATTGCCAGAAAATAAAAAGACTCAATGCAAAACTGGTGACAATACCTTTGGGGAAACCAAGCACAGGTCTCAGGAAATAATAACATTGCTTTAGGATGGCTGCAGATTGGGCCTACTTTTTTTTTTTTTTTTTTTTTTTTTTTTTTTTTTTTTTTTTTTAAATTAGAAAAGATTTACTAGAATGTGTTCCACTATTACTTTTTTGTTTGTTTGTTTTCCTTGTCAGTGCTGGGTTTTTCTCACAATAAGTCATTCTTGTGGTACTAATTTTCTGAAGTTAAGAGTATGATTTTCCATCATCTAAAATATATGTCTATAAACAGATGGAAAGGTGAAGAAATGCTGGTGGTATTTGAGATTACTTATGTCCTAGGGCAACAAGGTGTCTGGTGGTGTCCCTGAAATCATTGAATCAGGACAGGAATGAAACCCTGCTAACTCAAATGAAAAAAATAACAAAGCTCAAGTGCATCTGGGAACTGTGTTCAGGGCAAAGCTCCTTTCCATAGCACTAAATTTCTCTATTTTGTTTATATTAGCCTGCAAATCCTAATTTCAGCTTGGCTCCAGAAAAACCAGCTTTCATTTTTTTCTTTCAACTAACTGTCTTATATATCATAGTAGAGTAATATCCAGAAAGAGCCTTTGGTCTTCTTTTTTGGGTTTGATTAGCCTTGTAGTTAAATCATAACAAAAAGCAGCTTTGGAAGAATGAACATAAATGCATGGGGCTTTTTCCACTCCCCGGAGACTGTAAGTGATCTCACATCTTTCTCAGGCTCAAATAATCCTGTTGGCATCCAAGATGAAAACTCTGAAGATTTTTAAAGTTACTGCTAACAGTGTCTCAAATGACCTGTTCAATATCCTTAAAAATTAAGCACAAGTTGGGACCGAAGGGAGCTGTAATAGGCAACTTAGTGCCTTCATTGTGCTGCACTTCAGAGAAGGGATTTCCAGGTGCATTGCTTTATAACTGGGTGACTGCTGAGAGCACAATCGGTAACAAATTTCAGCTTTTTTTCCCCTCTGTGTAACACAGTAACTAATCGTTTCACAAAATGGAAAGTCTTACTGAGGACTGTAAGCCACTGGGAGTATTAAAGAAACCTTGTGGCTCTGATTAACAGGCTTCCAGATGCTAGATTAATGAGTGGATCTGAAAAGTTTGCATCAGCATAAGCTTCAGCCCGGCTGAAAGAAGAAAGCTTTTACACTAGCATACTGCAATAAAGATGAGTTGAGCCATAGCATGTGGACAACTAATTTGCAAAAAAAACCCCCATATAACAGCTAGATACTGAAACCACCCATCAACAAAGCTCTCGAGGCTGAGATAATTCCCATTTGACTGCATATTTTGGCCTCAGAAGTGCAGTGCATTGTCCTCTCTGTGTGGCTGTTTCATTTATGGCTGTATGGTTGAGAAGAACAGTCTCATGGAAACAAACAAACAAACAAATGAACAAACAACCAAACCCCCCCCCCCCCCCACCTTAATGAGCAAAGATAATAGATTTTGCTTAGCAGTGGTGAGAAACTTTGCTCCATCTCCTTCCTTTCATGCATGAAAAGACCTCTGTAAAGCAAAATGCTGACTTTAAAAGGACACAATGTACCCTAAGCATAGACACTTCAGAAAGATGCTGGATAAGATTCTGGAAAAGAATGAAAAGAGGTGAGAGCAGAGAAGACTGTGCACCAAAATTAATCTTACCCTTTCCTATTTGATCATGCCATAGGAGAGGTCTCATCTGAACATGTGACAATCTTATTACTTATTTTTGTGCAGAAGCCAAGTCAATGTTTATACTTAGAGTTCAGTGGTTTGTTAGTCCAGGCCAATTATTGGTGGCCAAACAATGGACCACAAGCTTGGTGATAGGTGTCACCCCCAGTGCCATTTCTATACATAGCCAAGTAAAGAAAACTGTGTGGAAAGCATCCTGATGTTCTGGCATTTTCTCTCAGAGTAGCCTGAAGAGCATTTCATGGGGGCCTACTTTTCCTTATGGATTTTTCTCCCTGTGTCTGGTCATTTATTTTGCTGGATCCTTAAATGAACTTTAGCATTGCTGCTTGTGCTCAGGTGCATTTATCTGCCCAAAGAGGCAGCTTTGGTTGTCAACTCACACTATATATATTGCTGCACCTGCTGCAAACTTGTTTTGTCTTTGACAGTCAAAGTATTCCTTTGTGGAAATGAAAGATTTACCAAAAAATGGCAAAAAATATGACACCCTTACCAAGTGATTTATTTCCTTTTCAAAGAGTAAATTTGCTGGCAAGCAGATTAACAGATTGCTGTTTCCTGGCGAATTTTGATTGGATTCATAAATGTTTGTCTGACATTATTTGCACATTCTATACTGAGTAAGATTAGGTCCTGTTACTGTTTGTATGCTATACTGTGAAGTCCTTTAGCTAACCAAAAAAAAGCTGTTGTGACACCAGCAGTGCTGATTTTTGTAAAACTTCAGGACAAGCAATCCATGCTGTTTTTCCATTTAGGATGAGAGGAAAGAACACTTGCAGGCAGCAAGTGACAAGACTGGCTTTTGAAGGGCACTTTGTCAATTTTGATGTCAAAATGACTTCAAATTAAAATAGATAGGTAACAATTCTGCTCATTCCCAAGGGCAAGAACACACACAGCAGCAAGACTCCTACTATGTGAACAACAGAAGAGCCTCTGACAAGTATAAGGTTGTGGTTCACATTTACAGCAGCTCTTAGCAGCTCCTGTCTCCCAAGGGTACCTTTAGTCCTCTGAGGTTTCCAAGTGGATCTGCCTCCAGTGCCCTGGGAATTCACTGTCTTATAGCTCACTGCAGCTGTGTCTTACAAAGTGCTTACCCAATCTGCCTTTCCCCAAAGAACTATCTTCTTCACAAGTAAAAGAATGAAGTAATATCCTGTTTTGACCTGGACTTTAGAATGCATCAAACCTTCTCTCACCCCATGCTTTGAAACTAAAGCTCCCTAGGCTTTGTGCTGTGAACTTGTGTCCCCTCCTGCAGGCCTGTGCCAGCTTTGAGGCAGTGGAGTTACAGCAGGGTGGAGGGAGGAATGAGAAAATGAGTGTTTCCAATAGCTCGCAGGCAGTGTTTGCAGCTGACGCTGATGCTCTGCCATCTGTGTGCTTGGTGTTTACAGTACTGACTGCGGTGAAAATGTGATTGAAGAGCAGCTCAGTAACATTTTCTCTTGGTTGATTTTTTCCAGAGTAACTGCCTCCAGGGCTGATTTGGGATTTCACCTGATCTAGTGAAGTCATCTCAGAGTCTAATTTTATCTTCTCTCCTTCAACCAGTAGATGTAAATGGCATTTTTCAGTCTCAAAAGTACCTCAGCCCTGAAGCTGACAACAGTTCTCAAATAATAGTATAAAGCAAAGTTCAGGGGCAGAAATCTCACATTAAATAAAAAGTTGTTTAGTACAAAAATTGAAGGTTGAAAAACCTTGTCAGCTTCCATATATGTCAGACGATTTACCATCTGTAGATCAATCCCTCTGGTCTCCAAAAGTACTAATATGGGTAGTTGTGGGAAGGTTTGTCTAACACATTTACTCCCTGTCAAGCATTATTTGCTCCTTTCATGTCACTTCTGGATAGATTTATTCAAATAAAAATGATGCGGACATCTCTCAACAGTTACAGCATAAGAAAATTTTGTAAAATAGAGTCATTGCTTGATAGACTTTGGGATTACAGTCCCTATTTTGCACAATGATCAGTTATTCCATTCCCAAAACCTACCTGTAATCACTGCTTTTAATAAACACAGGAAAACTAGAAAACCAGGCCATTACAAAGCAAAAATACCTGCTCTTTGGTATGTGAAAAATAGATGATGCTACTGACTTCTCTTGAAAAGATTCCTCTAACTCTTTGCATATTTTGGAATCACTCATTCCTAGAAAATATTTGTTATTTGCTGTTTACTACCAGACTTCACAATGTTCCTCTCAGGGCTTGCTGAGCTTGGTTGAAGTCACCTGGAGAATAGTAAGAAACAGCACTGGGACCTGAACAGTCAGTGGTGTCTGTGCTGGAACAAGGAGCAGCTGTTTCTTTTGCTTTTTTCTTGAAGAACAAAACTGAGATCCTGTCAAATGTGACAAGATAGAGTGGTCCTTAAATGAAGAAACTGATTTTGGACGTGGTTGAATTGTAGTTATGCACCCTGTGAGAAACAAGTTAAACATATCTGAGGATACAGAAGGGTCTCTGTGCCTTTTTGAGGGGAAATTCTTTAATGATTTTTTGCCATGTCCACAATAAACACAAATTCCAGATAGACAGTTGAGCAATGGGACTCAATTTTTCTCAGGCATCTGTGGACAGACCTCGATAGCTGTGTGAAATCATAATAAAACTAGAGTGTATCTATTAACTGAATGAATTTTTCATGAAAAAGATGAAGCTTTATCAATGTTAAAATATATTTCTCAGTTGTCTCTTTTAGCAACTTCAGATGTAACAAACAGCAAAAGCCATTCTGAGAATGCTAAATCACTTTTATTCTAGATGAAGTGTTTTGCTTCAGACCCTCTTTCATTCCAAAAACCTTGATTATGAAATTAAAATTTTTGCTTTAGTGTTGAATAAGCTCCTGAGTTTAAAAAAAAAAAGAAAAATAATTTTATTTGTTTTGCTTTTAAAAAAGGAAAATATTCTTATATGTATAAGAAAATACATATCATGTAAATGTAAATATAAATCTAAAAATACATAAACATAAAAAATATAAATTTGGCAACAGTCAGTACAGCAGAACAATGAAATTCTGCACAGAAACAAATTCTCCCCTTTGGTGAATGTTATGTGGGTCAGCTGATTCCCTTGCCTTTTCTGGCTTCTTGGAGCTGATGTTCTTAAAAACTGTGCCCACATGTACGACTTCATGTTTCTGATTGTTCTTACATCATAATCCAGTTCACTGCTGTCTTAATGATGCTGTCAAAACTGTTGGTGAGATTGTTCCATAAGTCTGATTTATTTACTGCCTGTCTCTTCATAAGGCTTACAGTGATGAAGGACAGTGGAAGGGAAACATAAAACCAAGGATATTGGATTATTTAACTCTATGATCCAATAGGAAATACCCAAAAGAAAGTGCATGAAATTAGATTTCTAGGTTAAGACATTTCTTTAAGCAAAATATAAAATTATTTTCATGTTGCTAGTGTAATTGAGTTTCAGAACCTGAAAATGTTCCTTGGCTTAGGAGAATAAGTAATGGATTTGTTATTAGATAGCTGAAGTCGTGTTTTCTGTAACTGCTAAGTGGCTGGTAGGTGTCTACTATACAGAGCCATGTAAGAGCCTTTCAGTGAGGTAGCTGTTCATGAAGTGGACCTGATAGGAGGTTTGGATAGGAAATAAATATTTTCTTACTCCTCCCCTGAAGCTGAACAACCATGTTGCCAGCAATAGGCCCAGCACAGGAGACAGAGCTGAAGAAGGATCCTGAACTCCACTGATCAGTGCCATTTCCTGTCCTCTTTCTCCAGACCTCATGTCCTTCTACATTAGACAGAGAAGCATTGGCTGAGGAAGCAGCCTTCACCCCTAAGTACAGAAATCCTCTCCTTGATTCTGTTCTACCAGCTAAATAGAGAAATTGTGTAAAGGGCAAGAAGGAAAATATTAATTGATGATCACTGAGCAATAGGCTGGTGACAGGCCTGGGAATACAGCCCAGATTTTCCCATTTCCAGATCAATGGTTTGCTCAGTGAGCTATGCTGTTTTTAATTCCCAATAACCGTATTCCACTGTCTTAAACTTCCATCAGTCAAGATCTGAGAAAGAGATCACAATAAACATTGTTTATATCCATAGATGTGGCTTTAAAATCAGTGGGTACAAAGGTGTATCTGAACAATAACCTTGACCTTATCTGCTTTTGGTAGATATCAACAGTGAAAGACTGTGGGTTGATGTTTAAATTATTAAGAGATTTTATTCTGAGATCCTTGATATATTATTCAAAGACAGATGTGTGCCTGAGGTTTATATATTGGAACATCTGATTTTCTTTCTCAATTATACAGCAGCATTTCTGGTTTTCAGAGCCAGAAGCTGAAGAACAACCCCATCCAACCTTATAATCATTTTGAAAGCTTAAATATTGGATGAACACATTTTGGAAAGAGCTACAGCCTATATTAATTTTATACAATTTTATACAAGGGGGAATTTCAGGCATTAATGGCTGAGAGACATTTCTGGGAGGATTTCTTGGAGCCATCAAACCTGGAAAAAATCATGCAAACCCCACTCCTCACTGTTTACCAATTTGAGGAGGGAGAAAAGAGAAATTAAAGTCTAAAGGTGTTTTTTTTTTAATCTTCATGATATTCCTCTCAATTCCCAGACACTCTCTTTCCTGTCTGAGACAAGAGGCAATGGGATTTTAATGGCCGAGATGAACAGACAATATGTTGAAGAAGCCTGGTCTTTTATTACTCTGTAGGCACAACAGATTTCCAAAATTTCAAAGTTCACACTGGAATTAATGCTTGCAAAAGAACTACTAATTGATACAGATGTCACTGGGGCCTGTGATGGGCATGTGTCCAACAGCAGCTGTGTTTCTGAAGGAGCTGGGTAGGAAATAAATATCCTACAAATGTGATCAGTTAAAGTCTTCAGTGACACAGACTCCAGAGATCAATGGATCTGGGAGAGGGTTTCCCAAGAAAACCAGTATTTCTTCCTCTAGTAATATCAAAAAGAAATGCCTCTTGTTGAGTCTACAGTTTTCTGTCTCCTCCTGGATCACAGATTTTACTGCAGGTCATATGCTGTGAAGAAGCCTAACCTTGAAGTGTAGCAGCCTGTAACAACAGAGCAGCAGTGTTAGCAAGCAGTGCCTCATTGGGTGCATTTAATTGTTCATCTTAAACAGTGTATCTATCATCTAACAAATTGGCGTGGCGTTTCAGTGACAATTCACAAAGAGTACTTTTAACACTAATTCTTTTTGAAGCAGCTCCTGTGATCCCCAAAAGCCACACATTCAAATACTGATCAGGATTTCTTATTTTGAAGATCTATTGGAAAAAAACCCAAACCAATAAGACTATGCTGCCATCTCTCTAGATCACGTTCATCTCATTTCGACTTTCTAAAATGTAGGTGTCTGTCCTGAGCTAGCTGTACATCTTATTGCTATATCCAAAGGAGAGAGAGATATCTCCACATAGTTATTCATCCCACAAACGGCATGAAACTGTGTCAGGGAAGGTTTAGGCTGGATATTAGGAAAAGGTTCTTCACCCAGAGAGTGGTTGGGCACTGGAGCAAGCTGCTCAGGTAACTGGTCATGACACTAAGCCTGGCAGAGTTCCTGAAGTGCTTGTACAATGCTCTCAGGCACATGATGTGATTCCTGGGTTGTTGCTTTCCATTAAGAGTAGTCTGTTCATCACCTCTTAACTTGATTTATCAGCAAAGAATTGTTCACGGCTAAAGTAAAAAACAATTGTATCTTACTCTAATCACTGTCTTTTCAAAGCATGTTGTGAAATTCTGATTCTTGTTTTCCTGAGGGCATAAGACAGAATTTTTGTTTCCACTGTCTGCCTTCAAAATCTCTTGGGTCTTTTGTTTTCAGTTCATTGCTCCTTTACAAAAACAGCTTTAGAATTAATTTATCCACACACAGGTCAGGGCCTTGAGATTCCACCATGTTGGCTACACTATAGCAATGTCAATAGAAGAAGAAAAAAGTAATTCCTTTAATGTTATGGGATAACCTAACACTGACTGCAGAGTTTATTTTGAATTTTGTCATAGCTGTCAGTGGGACCAGGATTTCCGCTCATAGATGTCCCTATTACAGACAAAATGTCAGATCTCAGACAAAAATAAATACATAAAGGCAGGGGATAATAAACAAATGATAGATAGATAGATAGATAGATAGATAGATAGATAGATAGATAGATCAACAAATAAATAAAGAGGAGGACAATGAAAAGACCTAATAGACTTAATAGACCTAAGGTACTACCTTGGCTTGTGGTCTGATTATAGAGTCCATGCCATTTGTACTTGTAGACTGATCAGACCTGTAGATGCCTTTGTTCCTGGAGAATATGGGACATGTCTCCAATGTAACAAAAATGTAACACCAACATTAGTTTCTGGCTAATACACTAGCAGGGGGTGCTGCAATTCAGAAGGATATGGATGGGGTGGGGTAATGGGCTGACTGGCTGGGAGGATGCTCTGCAGAGGAGAATCTTGGGATGCTGGTAGACAGCAAGATGACCATGAACCTGTAAGCTACCCTCCTGGTGAAGAAGACAACAGCCTTCTAGATATGGAGAGTAGAAAGCTCAGGGGAATCTTAGGAATGTATAAAAATATCTGATGGAAGCAAAATGAATTGGAATCCAAACTCTTCTCTACCCTGACTGCTAATGACACAAGAGTCCAGGGGCACAAGTTTAAGCACAGGACACTCCATCTGAACAACAGGAAAAAAACATTTCTACTGTGAGGGTAGTTAAACTGTGGAACAAGCTGCACAGAAAAGTAGTAGAATCTCTCTCTGTGGTGATATTGAAAATTTTATTGTCCAGAATCCTGGGACATGTGCACTTCAAAGATGAATCCTGTTTTACAGGGATATTTCTTGTTACAAACCTATGTTTCCTCCTGGAGTGAAGAAAAAAAGATTTTGAAGAACAATGAAATGGTGGGTTTCAATTTCTTATTTGGGGGAGGTGTGGAGTCATTTCAATGGAGATATTAAAAAAAATAGCTGAAGATAATTGACAGGCAATACAAATTTGGTATTTGCAAAGTTATGAAGGTTTCTCAAAATAGAGGGAAAAAAAGATTGAAAGCCACAATTCTATGTAGAGCCCATGTTCTTTCCATCATGAATTGTATAAAACTTATTTGCTGTAGGATGTGGTACAAGTGACTTTTGAGGCTATAGTGTTTTTAAGTTCACTAAATCTTGGTCTTGGTACTTACTTTTTCTGTAGGAGAGAGACTAGGAGAAAAACAAAGCAGGCTCAACCTTAAAATTAACAAATAGTTTATTAACATACACTAAAAGAATAGAAAAGAAAAAAAAGTTGGAAAAAAACCTTAAAACAGAATGAAACTTCGAAAACACTCTTCCCTCCCCTTACAAACTGTTCACTTTCTTACAAAACAACATAAAGAGACAAAACTTGTAATTTTCAGTCAGTTTCACTATCTGATAATCGTGTCTCATCAATTCATTAGGGGAAGAGTATTTCTTAGAGTCATGGATCCCACTGACAACTTAGAACAGTTCTCTTGTGGGTTTTAAACTGTCACAAAAACAACCGCCCGGAGAAACCTGCCTTTGTGACCCTCCCAGGAGCAGTTTCCCAAACTGCTTATGGGTCATGGGTCTTAGACTTTTGCATACTGGGGTGTCACCTTCTAAAGATGAGTAACTCCAAAGCAAAGGATTCTTCACCTCAAGGTACAGAGGTATCCTCTCACTTCTTCGCTGGCACAGGGGGCTTCTCATCTTTATCTCTGTTCAAGCATCTTATAGGATATTACTTAGTTCATCACAAACACCTTTGCTTAAATCTACACACAAATTAAAACAATCATCTCCCCAAATGCATATTTTTCCCATGATTTAAAGGAATGACCTAAATATAGAGTTCATTTCCATGGCTCAAGTAAGAACAGAACAACCAACTCTTCAACCCTCTGTCCCAATAGTCTTTTTACTCCTGCTACTGACTTCATGCTGTTGGTCTTTATGTTCACTCTGTCTTTTCTTACTCTCTCAGAGAAGGGCCAAGCTCTGGAAGCTTCATGTTGCTAGGAAAGGGTTAAATTCTGCTCGGAGTCTTTGTCTCACTCTCTGTAGCTCGTGGTGTTAGATGTTCAAGGCCGAGCTGATGAGGGAGGAAGAACTCACAGAAACATCAGAGATTGGAGCACCCAGGCAGTCCAGAATTACAAAAAAAATAAGCAGGATCATAAATGCCCTCTCAGCCACCCCTCAGTGTAAACTGGGGTGGCTTCGGCCCAAATGGTGCCCATAGCTCCTATCAGGGCCCAGCAGAGATCTCTCCCTGCTCCAGGGAAGTTTAGAGAAAGTTGTTGTTGTAAAGCAGCAACCTCTCCTTCCCCACCCTTCACCTGGGAGCCGATGGAATCCGGCCAGGCCTCAGGCCAGATCCCCACAAAAGGGGAGAGCAGCAGGCCCAGCTCGATGTTACCTGTCTCTCTCTGGACAAAGGAAGAAGAAAAAGGTCCCACCTACAGGAAATTAATGGGGTTTTATATGGTACTTCCCAAAGTTGCAGCCAACAATTTCAGTGGTCAGAACAGATGCCAATATTCTAACTAACTCTCTGATAGGTCCCTGTCTCTTCTAAAGCAATTCCCAGGTCCTGACCTGGAGAATTATTTTACATTCTTTTATAACTAAAAAACCAAGCTGTACTAACCCATGACAGAGGCCTAAGTGAACTCCACCGTTCAGTTTGAAGTTCACATTTTCAGTTTGAAAACAGACCTTTATAGATCAGCTAGCTGAAATAAGACTTTAGTCCTTGTACATGGCAGCTCAGAGCTCCAGAGTATGAGTGCAAATCCAGAGGAAGTTATTTAGGAAGCAGCACTGGGAAAAATTTTATTCTGGTGTGGGAACACCATCGACATTCAGACTTGGAACTATGACGTATGATTATGCCAGTAGCAGCTCTTTTCCTCTTTTGAGGATGTCAAAAATTGATGCAAAAATAAATTATATATGAGAGACAAGTGGAGCATCCCAGGTGTTCTTGGCAAATGCTGCCATGAAAATGAAATGGAATAAAAACCCTTTTAGGAGGATCTGAACAAGCAATCTTTCATGTTTCATAGTAAAGCCACTTGCTCACCATCACCAACTCACTACAGATGAGGAAAGAGACATATTGAGGGCTCTTGAGATTTTTGAATGATCACAGTGAATCAGCACAGTGATTTAGCACAGGTGTTTTGTATTTGGTCTGCACAGGAAAAATTCTGGGTTCATTCAGTGGTTCTCAATGTCACCTTTCCACTGGGGAGTTCAAGTGAAAAGTCTGTCATGAGAATAAAATGGCTAAATGTGGTGAATACACACAACCTCACTATCTCCTCTCTTTATCATGGACCCTTTATATGGGCCCATTTTTTAGAGGTATTCATTTCATTTCTATAAGGAGCATTTAACATGTGGAATATTTTAAAAAGTCACAGCTACTTCTGAAAATGTTACTACTGAAACACTTCTGCTTGCTGTTTTCATTCTGAAAGGGCACTTCCCCTTTGCCTGTGCCTTGTGGCAATTCTCCACACTTTGTCAGGCATCATTAAAATCTTATATGATTTTTAGGATCGAATTTCTAAGGCTAGTTTGAGGGAGAATTAAGGAAAAAACAAACAAACAAACAAACAAACAAACAAACCCACAACAACAACAACAACAACCAAACCCAAACAGGAAAAACAGAAGGGAGAAAATAGACCAAGAGGCATAAAAAACCCGATGAATAAATCCATCAGAGAAACAAATACATTGTCTTGGAATGTTTGCTCTACAGGATACTTTTGACTGTCAGAGATGAGCAGACACAGTTTTTGGGTTTTTTTTTCACAAATTCAGAGTGAAACCAGAAGCAAAGTCATGAATTAAATCTGGAAACAAAATGGAACACTTATGCTCTGCAGCACCTGGAAGAAATAACAGTGCACTTTCCACTGGAGTTTCTTTAGCACCTTTCAGTCCTGACATTGAAGTGTGACTGTACTTACATACTTTTAGTAATTAGAACATACTGGTTTTGTGCAGAAAGAGAGAGGGGTCTGTGAAAAAAACCATTTTCCCTTAAGAATATTTCTCAGCTCCTTTTGAGACTCAGCTCTTTTTATGTCATGTTGCCAAAGCTATAAAGTACTAAAGCTCCCTCCATGTTAATACATTATTCTCTCAGTGTTTCATATGTATGGAATACAAATTTCCTTTGTTGAATTTTCCCCTCAAAGCAAGCAAAGTTGCAATTAGATTAAACTCACAGCAGTGAGGTGCATGTTGTTCCTTCAAAATAAAAGATTGAAAGAGCTAAGACGAGGGGCTATTTGTTACTGACAAAAACCTGGTCCAAATACCCTGCTGCACTGAAAAAGCAGTTTCCAGTCTATGTCCAAGCTTGGCAAGCCCTGGCTCCTAGTCTCTATGCCGGCTCCAGCCCTCCAAAGGACAGGCCTGCCTGCTGCATTGTGTTTGCTGGAATGCCAATGCACAGGTATGTTTGGGTATGCAGGGTCCCAAAGCTCTGGAGAGTGCACTCTGACCACAGTAAATTCATGCAGGCAGGTTTGCTGACTGAAGGACATTAAACCCAGAATTAAACTGAAAAGTAACCAGGCACTTTTCACAGCATCCCTCCAACGGCTTTTTGATATCCACTGAATATGCGGTGTATTTGGGACAATACCCATATTTCTATGCTATCTCCTGACTGCCAGACTCATTAGAGAAAAGAGCTTGCTGAGATTCAAAATAGATATTATAGCTTTTGTATTGCTAGAGTGGGTGATAACAAGGTTTTTTGGAGAAAGGCCAGAAAAGAGTTAGCTCTAAAGAGGTTCATCCAGCAGGTTGAGAGAGGTGATTCTCACCCTCTACTCTGCCTTCATGAGACCCCACCTGCTGTATTGCATCCACCTCTGAGATCCTCAGCACAAAAATGACAGGGTCCTCTTGAAGTGAGTCCAGAGGAGGGACACGAAGATGATTAGAGGGACCTCTCCTAGGGGGAAAGGTAGAGTTGGGGTTGTTCAGCCTGGAGAAGGCTTTGATGAGATCTCATTGTGTCCTTCCAGTGCTTAAAAGGAGGTATAAAAAGAAGAAAGACTGACTTTTTACATATACAAACCATGATAGACAAGGGGGAATGGTCTTTAACTTAAAGGAGAAGTTGAGATTAGGTTTTAGGAAGATTCTTTACTGTGTTGGTGGTGAAGCACTGGCATAGGTTTTCCAGAGATGCTGTGGATGCCCCATCTCTGGACATATTCAAGGCCAGGTTGGATAGGGCTTTGAGCAACCTGGTCTAGTGGTACCATCCCTGCCCAATGCAGGGAGAATGAAAATAAATTATCTTTAAGATCCCTTCCAACCCAAGACATTCTATGATTCTATAATTATTTGGGAAAGACATCTTAGACAAAACTGTGGAATACACTGCGCCAAGAATTTATGTTTTAGGATAGTATTTATGTTTTAGGATATTATTAGGGATAATCATCTGCAAACACTTGAATTTATGCACAGGTCCTGTTTAATTTATTAGTATGGATATAGACTATGACATTTTATCCCACTGGACAAAATTTTTTTGTGAATTTTTTTGTCTTTCTTTGTGTGAATGAAAAACAACTTTATTTAAAGATTGGGTTTATTTGCACTTAACGCAGTGAAAAAATAAATTACTTTGTTTAGATTCCATGGAATGATTACACAACATTGGCATTTGTTTATGAAGTAACAGACACTTTTTAAAAATTATTTTAAAAAAGCTTTTTTAAAATATTTTTTCTTCAGAATAGAAAAGCACAGAGAAGCAAAATGTAGAGAAGTGGTAAGCCCCTTTTCAGAACTGCCAGAAATGCATAAATATAACTTATGAAATCCATATATTTAAACAAATGAACATATGCTTTTCTTTCATGCAATAGAGACAGAGGATGAAAAGTCTTCCTTGCAACTTACTTAGTGTGGGAAGTAGAGATGGTTGCACAAAGTGAGCTGGTATATCAATATCTTAAACTTCTTAGACATAAGAAATATTTGACCTGATCTCTAAACTTCACCCAAGACACACACAAAAAACCAGACTTTGAAATGGTCCTTTTGTCTGCTCAATTTTATATATCCCAGAGGGGGGGAAAAAAAAAAAAGAAAAAAAAAAATCACTGTAGTTGTGTAGTTGTGGTTAAAGGACTGAAGAATTTCTATAGTGGAAAGGCCAAAGGAGTGGGGCTGTTTAGCCTGGACTAAAAATTGAGAGGGGTTCTTAGATACATGGCATAGAAGTATATACATTGGTACATAATTATCTAAGAAGGATGCCAAGAGAGTGGATACAGGCTCCTCTCAGTGTTGCCAAGCAATAGGACAAGAAGCAATGGGCACAAACTGGAACACAGGAAGTTCTATCTGAGCATGAGGAAGAACTTTACTGTGTGGGTCATTGAGCACTGGAACAGGCTGCCCAGAGAGGCTGTGGAGTCTCCTGTCCTGGAGACATTCAAGAGCCATCTGGACACAAATCTGAGTAATCTGCTGTAGTGGACCTGCTTGAGCAGGGAGGCAGGACTAGACTACCTCCAATGGTCCCTTCCAACCTTACCCATTCTGTGAGCCTTGAAAAATGCCTTCTCTGAGGAGAAGGGTAAAAGTTTATAATCCCTTCTACAAGCCTCCAAAAGTTGTCTTCCTTTCTGTTTTTCTGAGTTCCCCAGGGTCATGTAGGTATGCCAAATTCTACAGGATGAATAACATTATATTCTGGGATATCCCTTGGTATTAGAACACATTATGATTTACTGAGCAGCATGAGTTCAGTCCCATCAGCTTGAATGGTGCTGAAAGGAGTGGACCTCTTTCTTCTTAGACTCAATGCTCTTCAGAAGTGTCTGATTTCTGTATTTACTAAAATAAATATCTTTGATGCTTATTATGGTATGGGGTGAGTTGCCTATTGTGGTGCTAGTCTCTTCCTGTCCATTAAAGAAATATATTTGCCCTTGTAATCTATATTTGCGGCAGTTAACATGAAATGAGATGAATAATATTGCAGGAAACCATGACTGAATAATCCCTCTTACCATGATACATTTATACCTTGGGGTTGAATGACAATTTGCAAAACCGTACTAGTTCTACAACCTCTTTACTTTTAAGTGTTCTAACACTTTTAGTACTTATATTGCATATATATACAGTTTCCTAATTTCCCTTAGGAAACACCCCATTAAAATGGCATGCCCTGAGGAGATAACTGGCTGCCGAAAAAGTTCTTCAGCTCCCAAGGGAGGACCATGCCGGTGTGTGCAAAACCTAATGTCAGGAAGGAGCTGGAAGCAGTAGGAACCTGGTCAGGGGAGTTACAGTCTGTAGAGCATGCATCTGTCAAACTGAACCAAAACCCTGAAACATGATTTTAAAGAGTTAAGATTTTAGCTAAGGGTTAGAAGCAATTTATATTGATCAAGATGTAAGTTAGATCAGTAAATGGTAGGTTAATGATTATTAGAGGTCTAAGCTAGAGCTAACTGTTATATTATGAGCTTGTTTATAGAAAAAGTGGAATAAGTGAACCATCATAAGAACAGATTGAAACCAGTGAGAACAATGGCCAGCACCTGGACTTGGTATCAATCAATCATGAAGCAGGGGACCTTGGATCATGCCAGAAGGTCACAGAAACCTGATGAAGACTCTCCTGACTTCATCCTTTGAGACCACTGACCCAATTCGAGACCACCGACCCAATAATACAGAGCAGGGATGGGAAGTGCTGGTGTTGTGCATATGTATTGTATGTAAGATCTTGGAGAATAAATAGAGAAAAAAGAGCCTTGTTCAGGGTGGCCATGCCTTTTGGAGATGACTCCCGTGCCTCCCGCCAGTGAATGAACATACCACTTTCTAACTTTAACTAGTTAGAGGGTCTTTGTCCGTGATTATATTGGTTTTCAATGACGCAACCCAGTCTGGAATTCTTTTGGAGGCAGAAACCTAGGACAGTTTACTTGCTAGTTTCTTGTTTTGCATTTTAAGTAGACTAAACCATGAGTATGTCTCTTACATTGGGGCTTTCCTTTCCTTCCCCACAAAATTTCAGGTTCTTGATGCATTAAGTCAAAGTTCCAGAAGTCTGTGAAGTGGTCACAGAATAAATCCACTTTTTTGTTCTTTTGATTATGGGGAAAATATACTTTGCGCTTGGATAGCTTACCTATTTTAGTTAAAGATTCAAAATTATTTAACCTGTGAAAGAATCTCAGCGTGAAAATTTAAACCTTCAGTGTTAAAACTTGGCAGTTAGAATACAAAGTCTCATGATGCAAAGCGTGAAAGAAGTTTAATTCTAGACATCGTTGCCCGAGCCGCTTGATATTCAGCTTGGCTCTCAAATCATAAAGCACAGAAAGATGGCAGCTTTTCATTTGGAGTGATACGGTCTGCAGAGTGAGTCTTGCTATCTAAAGCTCTGTTGAAGGTCCTGTAATTATGTTTTTCACTTTTCCACATGGCATGGAAAATAAACCATTTTGAACATTTGAAGTTACTTACAGTGAAAAAACCCCAGATACTGTCTCGACCAAATGACAGCCACATGCTCCCAGTTTTTTATCTTTTTTTTTTTTTTCCCTTTCTTAACTCCTCCAGTTTTATATATTCTTGTTTATATGCAAGAAAACCCAATAAATTAAAATTAAACTTAATTAAGACTGCACAGTCTGATATAAGTAAAAATGTAGTCTCCTTTTTTTTATCATGGCTCTTAAAAAAATACCATCAAAGCTTTTACTACTGTAACTAGGATGAGAATGAAAAATAGCCAAACTTGAGTTCAAGCAGTATCTTACCTTACTGTTAGAGAAGATTCTGCTTCTCCTGCCAAAAAAAAGACATCACACCTAAAAAGATATATGAGTTCATCTATCTTACAGGCTACTCTTCCAGGAAATTCAGCTGAGATAGCTTTGTGGAATAAATTGTTGTGCATGCAGAATTCACAGACAAATGCTGATTCTTCACAGATGTGTTCAAAAACATCTGGTCTCCCTTTCAGAAGTACCTACCACTTAAATTTTGCTGTTAAGAAGCGATGACAATGCTTAAACTTTTAACTTTAAGCATAGGAAAAACAAGTTCTGGTTTGCCTGAAAGCATGCAGAAAAAGTAGAAAATGAGAATGTGCTACCGTGTCTTCTGTACTTAAAACTTTTCCATGTATGGAAGTGATCATTCTGGCATTGGTGAATAGCCAGGGAAAAAACTTAACACTGTAAGAAAGGCATTGCTGAGAAATAAGGACAGAAATAAAAACAAAGATACACTTGCTTTTTTGGCACATGGTCAGAGATATCCAGTTAGGAAAATTATATAAACAGTGAACAACTTAGTCAGTGTCAAGGAACTTTCAGGAATAAATGAGTGCAACCTTGCCCTAACTAAAAAGAAGAGGCTATACTGGAAACCTCTGTTGGTCTTTTAGCAGCAACTCCTATCCTGTCTGTAATTGTTGTGAAGGCTTGTCATTTTGCCAAGCCTATTAATCAGTAATTTCCGTATTGGAACTGCAGTTGTATGATTTGTTAAAAAAACAAAACAAAACAAAACAAAACAAAACAAAACAAAACAAACAAACAAAAAAAAACCCCAAAACACCCAAAAAACCAAAACCAAAACCCAAACCTAAATAAATACGAATGTCAGACACCAGCTATGTGACCCATGCTCAGGATTATTTTGTCTGAAGCATATTTCTGACATAAAAAATTGGATCCTCTTTAAGATCTATAAATATTCAGTCCAGTGTGTTAGGTACAAATAACCTAGACATCAGGTTCCCTTGGCAATGAGAAGACACACCAAGTTTTCCCAGTCAATTTCAAACCAGACAAGATGACGGGAAGAGCGCTGGGACATTTTGAGGGGTTGTGGAGAAGATGATGATTTACATACTCTGTCTGCTCTGCCCCAAGATGCCAGGGCTTAACTCCTGGTGGTGAAATGAGACGTGCACACTGCAAAATTGGGCTAGATAACTAAAAACAGCAAAGCAACACTCAGAACTAAATACAGCAATTGCTGCAGTGTCTACTAGGAATTTGAACCTACAGTTCAAAATTCTGACTATATTTCACATTTAAGTCTTAACTTCATTGCTTTACCAACTGTTTTTTTCTCTGTCAAACAAACAGGTTTGATGTCTCAACTTCTCACCCTTCAAGGTTTCTCTGGCTTAACTGAAATTCAGGGATTGCTTTCTTTTCCCCTGCAATCAGTTTTGTCAGGTCTTCCTGATAACAAGCAATAGCTGCTAATTCTTCTTCACCTTGAAACAAAGCTGGGTGGATATTGACCCAAAATATAGAAAATCTAGTGGGTGTTTTATTTGCTTGATAGTCTATGACCTGTGATGTGGACACATTGAAGGTCTAAGGCTTTTCTTTACATTTCTTTACATTTCTTTACATTTCTTTACATTTCTTTACATTTCTTTACATTTCTTTACATTTTAATTATAGGCTGCATATAAATTATTTTTTCATTTATCAGCAACCCTGCTGCATAGCAACACTCACTGAACTTTACTGTTATTATCAGGATCCTTTGACTTTTTCCAGCAACGTAGTAAAAGTATCAACCAATTTACCATCACCATGAACTTCTGGAGTAGTTTGCCATTTAAGCTTTAGAACTTTACAGAATGGAACAAATAGTTCCACAAATATACATATGTTTCTAACTCTTAAATGCTTACTTGACTCCTCCTGAAATAGTTAGATGTTCAAATGTCATTCAGGATTTTTTGGTTAAATAATTTCTCTGCACAAGAAAGCCATGGCAGAACTGACTACTGACTCCATCCATCATACACATAGAGCCTCACCTATTAGAGCGTAATTTTCTTTTATAGAATAATACAATTTATTCAAGTTAGAAGATACTTTAGGATATCTTTTAGTCAAACATCTGCTCAATGCAGAGCAGGTTGCTCAGAAACCTGTCCAGCCAGGTCCTGAAAACCTTCAAAGACAGAATTTTTTTGGCCAAGCTCTTCCAAACAGCAGGTTCCCCCAAAGCCTTCTCAGCTCCAGGCTGGCCTAGCCCAGCTCTCTGAGCCTCTCTGCGCCTCTCTGCGCAGGACATGTACTTCTGTCCTCACCATCTGTGCCCTCCCCTGAACTACCTTCAGTTTGCAAACATCTTTTTTGGACTGAAGAGTTGAAAACTGGGTGGAGTATTCTGGATGCAGCATAGCAAGTGCTGAATGAAAGAAAAATCATCACAATGTCCTGAGTCTAGTGTCCACCCTCATAGTAATATAGTCCAGTGTGTCAGGACCTTTCACATCTATCAAGGCATGCTCTTACTTCATGTTTAGCATGCTGTTCCTCAGGATACCAGTGCCATTTTCAGCCCAGCTACCTATGTTTTTAAGAGTGGTAACACTGAATTTGCAGTGAAACATGCAAGGAAAATAGTAGGTCTTTTTTAAGGTATTGGGTGAGCTCCATCATCCCGAATGGTTTATTAGCTTGGACTTACTGTAAGAAAAGATCAGCTGTTCTGAGCATCAGCCTGTTTATGCATTGCTCACGTGTCTCTATTTCTGTTTTCAACGGACAGTCAATAATAAACAGCTGGATACATAGATGCCAGTGGGTGGCAGAAAAACACCCTAAAACTTGCTTCATCATGGATAAAAAAATTGCTTCATGGTTAGAGAAGACAATGACTGGACTAAGATAGTGCTCATTCCCACTAAGTCTTTCTGGTGTTTTCTGGGTGATTTGGACTCTTGCTTGTCAGTACAGGTGCTCCTCTGGCAGGGTGGATCAAAGCTAAACTTTCAGACATTCTCCCTCCATCTCCCTTCACGGCCTCTCCACAGCTGGCTGTCCTTGTCAGCATGCCCATTTTTTTGGGGGGTTGGAGGTGAATAGAGATCACTACTGAGTATATAGCCTTGTTTATACTATAAATCAGTGGAGCTTGCCTGATTTACTGTCAAATTCAGCAGGTAGCTAATGGCTCCAGTGTACTGAGGCAAACCTAATATCTTAACTTAGTGGGTGAGGAGGAATCTTGACCTTTCCTTTCTGACAAATTGGCTTCCTTATACAGTAGGAAGTTTTCTTCAGTGCTACTCTTTTTTTTTTTTTTTTTTTTTTTTTTTTTTTTTTTTTTTCCCTCCTCTGCTGTTATTAATTCACAGTTTTGGACTCTAAATCTGAATATTTCTGTGATTTTTCTAAATTAATTTCATCATAAATGGGTTCAGACTCAGGAAATGTGAGGCTGCTTTCTGTATGAGCTGAATTTGTGCAAATCACATCCTCATACTTCAGTTTCTCAATACATAAAATGGTTCTGATAATTCTGACTCTCTTTAGAAGCATTTTGAAAGTTAGCAATGAAATACCCTGTTGTAGATCTGGACATTACACCTTGCTTTCAGTTCGTCAATTTATTTCAGTTTTGACTTGTTTGTGGGTGATGAAAGCATCAGGGAACTCATAAAATCAATGTTTAAACTGGAAATGAATTTGAGATTCTCCTGGCAGCCCTTCCTATGCCTGTCTGGGAATTTCTGCTAGAGAATATAAAGGTTTAGATGAAGTGAAATTGTGACCGTCCTGCAGGAAAGTAAAATGAGTGTACTGGGAATCAGCCAAAGGCTACTATCCACATTTAATGCATTTAAGATCTCCCCTTCCACTGAGGATTAGAAACAGTGTTCTTCAGTCTATGAGAAAACAGTAGAAGAGCCATTCATGGGCGAAATCAGTTTCCTTCCCTAGGTGAATAGAAGTGGACAAGAGACTGTGGTTTCCCCTGGGTGAACTGATTTTACTTCTGGCTGATTATTTTGTTCCCTAAAAAATTGTTTTCAAAGCAGCCATAGTAGTTGTTTGCCTCAACTGCAAGATGGTGGGCCTGGACTACAAGACCCTGAGCTACACTCATCAATATTGGTTATAGATTTGCTCTAAGGATGAATGAAACGTCATCATTTTTTCATGTTTCTCTTCAGAATTACCAGTGAGTTCAGAACATTGGTAAATTTAGCCCATCCTCATTCTAATCCACATCTCCTTTTGATTTCAAGATGACTGTTCCTACATTGTGATTTAGGCAGTATGCTTATTGTATCTTGCTTAAAGCAATTAAGGTTTGTAATTATCCTTAATTTTCAGATACTCAGGCTTCTGGGAAAGATGGTATGTTTCTCAGAAAATGTTGTGGACAACTGACATGCAAATCTTTATCAAAATATTTCTGCCATCCCAAAACACAAACCAAATGAAAAAATCTTTATAAAAATAAATTATATTTTCATTGTCACATTTTGTTCCTTTAAATCATAACAAAGAATTCTGCATTTTCCTTAATTTTTATATCGAAAACCAAAATAAAACAAAACCAATGTAAAGTTATTAAAATAAGTGGGGGAAAAATATTTTTAAATACCCTCTTGTATTTCTAAGAAAAAAAAAATCAAATAAGAGAGAATGGAGAAAAAGCTGTGAAAGAGATATGCCAGTGGTTACCTTAAGCAGAAATAAACAATGATAAAACTAAGTGAATGGGTGTTTTTCTTTGACGAGAGTTTTAAAATATTTTTCATTAAATATTCTTTCCCTATGAAAGTCAAATATCTATATTTTCAATTCATCTTCTTCAAAGTACCCCAGAATTTAAGTCCTAGACCAATACATATATAGTTTTTATGAGAGACTACATTAGTTTTCATCAGCTAACTCTGAGAAGCAAAGCTCTTCCATTAAGTTAATTATCTCCTTTTTAACCATATAGTACTTAGGATATCTCTAGAACTCCTAGAAGGAAAATTACTGGTGGAATATTTTGTTAATATGGTTTGCCAAAAGTTTTCCAATTTACTAGAAGTTCATAAGATGAGTTTTGTATAGGGTTTTATTTTTAGTTACTTTTTTCACTTTTCTCAGATAAATAAGGAGCTTTAAATATAACCTGGGACTGAACAGTGATATGACACCTGCTGAGGATGCTACAAGCATTTTCAATATTGCTTGTGAGGGATGAATATAAAAGCTGAGCTATGTCCATAGAGAATGCTGCCATCTCTGGCTGACTTGTTGGGAAATCTGACAGTGATGCTGGTGCCTCTAGCTCCTGCTTTTAATCCTCTACAAAGTGTGGAGAAGACATTGATTGTCAGATTTACAAAATAAATTATCCCACCATTACGCATGTTCGACAGGTAAAGAATACATGGGGAATGAAATCCCATGATGGTATTTGAAATATAACAGGTTCGATCCTCAGCACCTGGAAACAGACTTCAGTGAAGTTACACCCACTTGTACCTATTTCTGCTTTTCACCACCATATTGAAGGTTTTATTGGAAAAGCCAGGTTTAAGCCTTCCTGCTGGGTGCTTTTCTTACATTCACAGAGATCAGGCACTGGTTCCTAAAATCTGTCATGCTGGGTTAAGTCACTGGTCTGTCTACATCCATATCACATTCCTGACAATGGTGAACTTTTGGCTTTAAAAAAAGAAAGGTTCTCTAGTAAAATATCTCAGCTATTGAGTAATACATCTGGTGTAGGGACAGAAAAGCATTTCTTTTACTGACCATCATGGCTGAGTTGTTTATGTCTTGAAATATGACCTTTTGTTATCTATTATATTAAATTTGTTGGCACTGCATATCATTATTAAGCAGCAACTTAGTTCCTTAGAAAATCTGGGCATAGAGGTGACTTTAAGATTTAATGTGTGAGTAGATTCTAGAAGGATGCTGTAGGTTGCATATGGTTTTTGTTCTCTCTGTTTCTTCCACATGGACTGCCCTTTCATTTAATTGTCTGTCCTATTGTCTTTCTGGTATGTAACATTGTTAAGAGAAGAAACTGTTTAGCGCCTATGATTTTCTTAATCTGAGTATCCACCTTCCATTTAGTCTCCTCTCCAGGCAAATACATTTAAGCCTCTCTAGTTTTACTAATCTCATCCCAAATATTTTACTTTTTTTGTTCCCCACACAGCTCCTCATAATCTTTACTCTTTGGTATCTAAGGGTTTAAGGCCTTGAGGGATCAAAATATTACCAGCTCAGTTGTCCTCAAAAGTCTTCTTTAGTCCTTTCCTATCAGCTGTCAGCAGTAAGAAAGTTTTTAGAGCTTTTACTTCCATCAAAGGTTGTCACCAAGTCTGCAGAAATTCGTTCCAGTCGTAGCAGTGACATGCTGACTGTCCCAATGACTCCAAATGGTGGCAGCACCCAGAACTCTGAGTAATTCACTCTTGACTCAGAAAGGCAGATATGTATTATTAAAAAAAAGAGAAATATCTTCACAGAAGACAAAATATCTCTAACTTTTATCTTCTTAAATCTTCAGCAACAATTTCAACTGACAGCTCAGTTCCATCTGACAGTTCTGGTTACTTGCAAAGAGGAATCTTGATGCTCCATCAAATGTAGTTCCCATCTTGTTCTTTATGACCCCTAGACTCAGTAGCCAAGAGAGCAGTGATATATTAAACATGAAGGGAAAGAGTAGAAGAATAGAGGGGGCTATGGACACATAAGGTTGAGTCTCATACATAAACCCAAACACAGATGAACACAGAAGAGTCTCAGTGTAGAAAAGACTGATGATAAATATCTTTGTTAAGACTTACCTTTTAAAGGCCCTTGCTTTCACCAACCTGGATAACTTATTGAAGAGACCCAAAACTCACGTTGCCTACTTTATATGTGTTGGGTTTTGGTTTCAAAAGAACTAAAAGATTATCCACCAGTGATGTTATAGCTAGCAGGCAAATCTCACCTGTTCATCTGGAGAAAATGGGTGTCTGACTGTCAAAAGCTATGGGAGAAGACCAGGCAGGATGTGGTCTGATATCCTCCCCTAAAGTCAAACCAGGCTCCTTTCAGGTATGGTGTTTTTCTCCTTTCTCATTTTACTGAATGCTTGAAGCATGGATACCCTGTCAGAAAGTGTATGATCATCTTGTTGTGCTTACCTTATTTTTGTCAGGAGTTCTGCAATTACCCAGGAACATAGTGAATCAGATAATCCAAAGAGAATTATTGCCTAATTTCTGATGAACTTTGGGCTTCTCCAAGAGAAAGCTTTTGGCAGGATTTTCATTGAAAAGGCTGGTTTTGTTACACAGAAGGATTTGTTTGAAAGGTGCCATTTTTTTTTTTTTTTTTTTTAAATATGCTCTGGGAGGCTAATTCATCTTGGCTCACTGCAGCCTTCTACACCGTCTGTGCTGCCTGCATATTAAACACTTGGTTTTATATCCCCTTCTTTCATTTCAAATTTTGCTTCCACTTTGGAAGGAGGTTTTTTTCACTCTTGTGAATTAGGAAGACCATCTTATCCAGACAGAGCAGAGGTCATCTGAGATTTAAATCTGACTTCTAGTTTCCAACTCAAAGTCAAACTTGTCTTTGGATGAATTGTGACTAAGCTGGACACATTATTATAACTCAGTCATCTGTTCTGAGTGTTCAGTCAGCATGAGGTAATGGGATTGTAATGGCACCCAAGGCAGTCCGGTCTCTAGGACACCTTCATGTAGACTGTTTTTCCTTCATGCTGTGTGTCTTAATGAAGACAAAAGTAATTATAAGCATAGAAGGATAGTTGTACTGCAGATTATTTACTTAATCTTTCTCAAAGACAAAGCTCAGAATTATTAGATCAGAAGAATATTTTTAAATTCTCTCTGAGCCACTCTGCTCAGCTGCATGGGGGCAAAAAATACAATGAAAAATTTATGGGTCGAAATAAAGACAGGAGGGTTGCTCAACAATTACCAGCACAAGTGAAAATAACTCAGTTCAGGGAAATAATTCATTTGATTGCCAGTTAATTGCAGACTTGGAAAATGAGAAATAACCCCCCAAAATACTATAAACATCCTCCCCCAACCTTTTTCTTCTCAGGCCTAATTTCATTCTTGAGTCTTCTATCTGCTCCTCTTCAATCAGTGCAAAGAGAATGGAGGTTTAGTTCAGTTCATAACACTTCATCTCTGCTCCTTCTTCCTCACACTCCTTCTCTGTCCCATCATGGAGTTCTTCCCATGAGACACAGTACTCCATGAACTGCTCAAGCATGTATCTTTTCCACTGTCTTTCAGAAACAGACTGTTCCCATGTGGGTGCCCCATGGGATCACAGGTCTTGCTGGAAAACCTGCTCCTGAATGGGCTTCTCTCCACAGACAGCAGTTCCTACCAAGACCCTGTTCCAGTGTGAAATCTCCATGGCTGCAGCTTCCTTCAGGACACATCCCGCTACTCCAGAGTGGGGCTTTCCATGGGCTCCAGCATGGTCCTCCATGTGCTTCAGGGGGATGGCTTGCATCACCATAATCTTCACAACTGGCTGGAAGGAAATCTCTGCTCTGGTGCCTGACAGCAACATCTAAATTAAAAAAAACATTTTTAACAATTATTTTATTTACATTATTTTTGCTGTGATGAAATCATCTTGCAGTTACCAGACATAAACCTGTTCTTTTTAATACTTTTCTTTTCTTTTACTTCTTCTAATACTGTTCTTTTAATCTTTTAAAAGAAAATGTTCCAATCAACATTTTTTAGTGCTGTGAAAGCAGTATTGTACAAATTACACTGGATTTTGCGCCAAAGATACTATGAAAATAAAGAATATAAATAAGGCTCGTGATAAAAAGGGTGCAAATTTTTTCTAGTCTGTCTGTGGTATTTCTTTTACAGGTGTCCAGTAGTCACTTCTTGGTTTGGATATGTGACCTCAGCTGTCATCTCACAGCCATACTGTTCTTGTTGTATTTCAGATGTCATACTGGACCCATAAGAAAGAAAAAAAAGGTGAGTCCATAGGTCACATGACAAAAAAGAAAGAAATTTCAGAAATACAATCTTTGAACTTGCTATCTACATTTTCTCAAAGTATCCCACAGCCCAGGAATTTGATCAGGTATATATGCTCTTTACCTCTACAGTTAATGCTAAGACAGAAGAGGTGACTTTGTAAGCTCCATTCTTGTTATTCTATCATAATTGCAATGTTCTGCTATTGCTGGTCATAAAGGAAGCAAAAGGTGTTTGGTTCTACAGATACCTGCAGTGACTAATTATCAGTGGAATTGTATGGAAAATCCTTAAAAAGCTGGAGGCTTAGCTTGAAGCACAGCATATGCCTCATTTCATCAAAAGAAGCATTAATTGGAGCGGATTTAAAGCTTTATCTTGTAGAACCTAATCAGAAATGACTTGACTTATACCACTGTCAAGCACAGAATCTATTGAAGTCAATGGATATGAAGGAGAAATTTGTTTAGCTAAATGCAAGTTAAGACAAGAACTTCTAGTGGGACTGAGAGCCTCTTACAGAAAATTGAAAAGTAAACTGTAGCTCTTTAAATGTCATAGTGATCCATTCTTTTGGTCTTTCCTTGGGTCATTTCTCCCCTAAATCTCAAAACTGATAAAACTTCTCTCAGCTATTTGTCCACCTGCTCAAAGCAATTCTGTGAGCTGGCATGTACAAATGAATAACAAACCAGACAAGAACAGTGTTCCTCTTAGAGCAACAGAAATCACTCAGAATGCTTGTTTATACTCCATTAACTAAGCATTAAAGCATGAAATTCCAATTTAGAATGCTTTCAGGGAAGTAGCCTTAAACCTTGCACACAGTGTCTGTAGAACCTGGAAGGTCCTGGTAAGCATGCATGCATGCATGCTGGGTTGTGTGCGAGTAGAATGCTCTGCATGATAAAATAATAGACAAATACAAACCCATTCCAAAATATTAGAAAATCCCATGCCAGGACCTTCATCTGGCTTTTGGAATTCAAATTTCAACTGTCAAGACTTAATTAAAAAGTACCAGTCAGCACTATTTAAAAAGTGGATGTTGCATGCTAAAAGAAATAGCTAGGATGACAGGTATATAATTATCATCACATCAGGTGAAGGACAAGAGAGTCTTTGGTTCCTGAAGAGGTGGGGCTTCAGCAATCTTCAGTGTGGCAAGGGGTTCCTCCAGCAGACTTAATATGTCATTTGATTTATTTCAAAGGAGAATCTCCTTCTATGTGAAACCTCTGTGCACATTCAAATCTGGTGAGGTGCTGTGCGAGATAGATATAAACAGGTTAGTGTGAACACAAACACTTGTCTTTCATGCATCACTGAGGGCTGGGTTTGAAGAACACTTCTGTGTTCAGGTGTTTGACAGTTTCTGCTTAGAAGCACATCACAGCTGTGCTCTAATCCCACCCTCAATGGAGACCTGCAAAGCATGAATAAAAGCCCCACTGCAGTGATCATTCGAACTCAAGAATCTCTAGCATCTTCTGCAGGTTTTAAACTGGCAAAACTGACTTCCTCTCTAGGCTACTAAATATTCAAAGTTATGGATAAAGGATCATCTTTGTATCTAAGAAGAAAACATTCTGAAACAACATTTACTGCTCCTTGAGACTATGATATTAATGCTACAAGCTCTAACAACACCATCCTCTTCCCCAGATCTACACAGAGGATGAACATCTGCACAAAGATTTATTCTGGTTAAACACAGCAGTGCTGTTTGCCCAGGTTTTACAGATCAGATCCTCTGACCTTCACCCACGACTGCAGTTGAGTCTAAGTCACTGAAGAACAACAACAATCTTGTGTCCCACAAATCCACATTTGCAGTCTGCTCTTCCCTACATATCTGAACATTGGGTTCTTGCATGGCACGCATAGTGCCAGATTGGTTACAGAAAGTGAAGAAAACTTTCAGAAAAGAGGTGTCACTGACAATTATTTAGAAATACTTTAAGAAAACAGTGCCAATTCAGGCTTTGAAATTTCTGAATTTGTCAGCTCAAGGCTGAGAGTGGATAAAAAAATAAAAGGTAATCTATTTTATGTTTAACCTGGGAATCAACATTCAAAGCTCAGTTTTATAAATGGCATTGCTCTAGATGAGCTTCTCTCCTCACTCCCCAGTTAGAAAACTTGAGCCTTTAATTCTTGACAGGTTTGGAATATCCAACGTCCTGGAAAATATATAATCAGTAGTGGAGAGGAGAAATGTATTACTCAGACATCTGCCAGAAAAAAATCTTTCTTTAGCATTTCCCACATGTATAGAATCTATTGTTGCCATATTTGACGTGACCAATCTTTCATAAATAAAAATAGCACTATGCTACTTAGCTATTGCCAGGGCCTTGAGGGCCCTGCCCGGATTTAATGACCCTGCCCAGCCCAGAGCCTCCCCTCCTTCCTATGGCCCAGGGCCCCATTCCAGCCCCCAGGGCCATAATTCCCTGTCCTGCTGACACCGTAGGGCATTGGTCCCGACTCCCCACAGTCCTGCTCCGCCCAGCCAGGGGCCAGCATTCCTGTCCCGCCCTTGCCAGGCCACCTGCGGGCTGTGAGTGTCACTGGTGTCTCTCCCTGGAGCTGATTCTAATCTTTCACTGCCCTCCTCCCCAGTGCTGCACAGCCTCTTGCACCTACCGGGGCTGGCCCCAGAACAATTCCTTGTCCCCTTGGCCCACCTGGCCCCTGGAAATCCTTGGGATGGCTGGGGGCTTCCTGCACCGCAGTTATCCCGCTCAGCTTCCGCCCCACTCCCTAGGGAGCAGCTAGCTGCTTCCTAACAGTTATAGTGCAACACAAATGCTCCAGTCCCTGATTAAATTAAATTGCATCGTTTTTATATGCTCAGGATGGATTAGGGACTTCAAATAGAGGCTACTATAATTCTTATGCCCTGATGTTTTTTGGCTTTACTTACCCCAAGACCTTTGGGACATTTGTGTGGGTTGCCCTGGGAAGACGATTCAAGTCAACATAAAATTTGTTGGTTAGAATGAATGTTGTCTCATTTTTAGCAGAAGCTTCAACCTTTTCAGGTGACTGATCTCTCCCTTCTCCTATCAACACAAGTGCAATGATTTCAGAACTATCATAAATCAAAATAAATGAGATTCCACAAAAGATTATATGCAAATACTGTCTTACAGGGTGGCAAGGAGCACGGAATTCTCACTTTTCAGAAAGGTAAATAAAATTAATGAGCTTTTAACAGAAACATTAATTAGGTGACAGTTAAAGCACAATGTGAAATCTAAACATAAATCACACATGGCACCTGCCAATGGTTGTTGAGTTGTATGTGTTTTTCAAGCTTATGATTTAAAAACATTACAAACTGGAATAATAGTCCTTCAATTTTGTTAAGTACTTTTCCTCTGAAAATCCCCTGAGAGTCTAAGATCTGAATTTGCAAACACATGGATTGGTTTTGATTACTCCCATCCTCCATGCTGTGTTGTGGTTCCTGAGATGTTGGTTGCTGTATAGTGAAAGCATTACAAGGCTTCCTCTGAACACCATGGCACCTCATTCTTCTCTTTCCTATGTTTTAAATTGTGCTGTTACCTGATAGCAGCAGATATCCTGGCAAGTCCCTGCTTAGTACAGCTCCCTGTTGTCATTTTGTTCAGATTGTATTGGTCAGTCTGGTGGGGGTCATGTGACATGACATGCTGGAATATCAGACCGAAATTTTATGTGGTACCTATAAGTGGCTGATCCTTTACACTTTCTATTACCAGAAGACAACCAGTATAGATGGATTCACCACCACAGAACTATGGTGTTAGATGAGATGAATCCAACATTTAATTTTCTTCTGTTCTCTGTCTTTATTCTCCACTCTCCCAGCACCAATGTCAGCATGTTACAGCTAAGCAGACATCCTTTACCTGAATCTCCTCTGTGGACATACAAAAGACATGGTGGAAAATGACTTATAATGGCATACTGCCCAACTGTAAAAAGGTGCAGGATAATTATTTTTGTCTACATTCTGACTTACAATACTCTGGTTTGGTGGTTTGGTTGTTGTTGTTTCAAGAGTATTAGAATAAGCTACTAATTTAGTCATTGATAGTGAAAGTTCTGCTGATACTAGCTCTCCAATTTTTTGTTGTTTGTTGCTTAAAAGAACTTTAAAAGTATAATTTAGTTTCTCTTATTTCAGCAGGCTGACTAGAAAGAATGAATACATAAGTGTTAGGTCCTGCCTACACTTAACTCACACTTCAGCTTTCTTTTTATTTCTCTTTCCTCTGAAGATCAAAAAATATTTTCAATATTATCCACTTTCTTAAACTCCCAAACTTCCAGTTAGAGACCTAGAAAACATGCTCTAGATGTTATGAGAAAATGGCACTGTTTTCTATCTAATTTACATATTGTTATAACATCTTTTCAAAGAATTTTTTAAAAGTGCCTGGCAGTGGTGGGTGGCAGTGAACTGAACCGGTCCATCACCTAGACAATATGACAAGTAAGGATGACTAAATTGGGACTGCTGGGGAAAATAGTCACAATATAGCCCTTTGTCCTCGTATGCTGGTAGGAGAAGGATTTTAAATTTATGTCAAGCTCCATGGCAGTCTGTGCTGAAAAAAACCCAAACAAGTAAGAAGAAAAACAAAACACTTTATCCCAAAAACTATTAATTTTTTTCTTATATTGAACTGCTAGGAAAAAAAGTGAATTGCAGGTTTCTGAGAATCAGAATATTCCTGAGTATTTTTTGACCAATGTTGTAGTGATGAAGATCTGTAGTGCTGCATCTCGAGGAAAGACACATTGCTGAGGATGTGGCATGTAACAGGAGGGACTGCAGTTGGCAAAACAGGCTTCAACATGTCTGTGTCTCATCTCCTTGTCAGTTTGAAAGCTGGGGATTTTTGAGTGGCTTTGTAATACAGGCAGTCACTTAAAAAAGAAATTTTTTAAGCTAACCATGGCTGAGGCTCTTCCCCACTTAAAAGTAAAAAAAACAAAAAACCCCCAAAAACCTACCCTGTATATTAGTTAATGCTAAATTATATATGCTGTTCCTCAAGTCAATACATTGAGGAAGAGCATATATAAGACCATGTAATTTCTAGTAAATAAAATATACATAGGACAGCTTTTTGATACTGACGTGGAACAGTCCACATCTTCACCATGCATACTGTTCTTCTCCAGAAGAAGGTGGCAACATACAATTGCCTACCTGAACCCTGTCCAAAAATTACTTTTGGTTAACTCCTTTGATATAGAACAAAAAAGTGCCTGAAAAAGTGTTAGCCCTGTAAGTATGAGTTCCTGTGCCCATGAATATCTCTTAATACAATTGTGATTATCTTCCAATACAAAACTGATTAAAATACCTATAACTACAATGCATTTTTACAGACATGCATCTCAAATAGCCTCTCTGAAAAGAAGTGGTCAGGTTTTTCCTCTTGCCTTAGAACATTACCATTTTGAAATGAGGGCCTTTTTTTGTGTCTGGATTTGTGTAGGCCTTTTTGTGTGAGGCCATGCTCACTGATGAAGACACCTGGGAGCTACCAAATTGTATGGATAAAAAACCGAGAAGCATTTCTGGTAGAAGAGGCTGTGCAGATTTCCTGAAACAGCCATACTCACCTGTTAATATTCTTATGAGAAAGAAACTTGTGGGGTCAGATTTGTCCTTGGAAAGTTTATTCACATCTGCAAGGAATGAAAAAACAAACAAACAAAAAACAAAACAAAAAAACCAAACCAAACCAAACCAAAACAAAACAAAACAAAAAACAAAAACAAAAACAAAAAAATCCCCAAAACAAAACCAAACCAAAACAAAAAAAACGAAAAAGAGGATTAGTTTTAATGACCTGTTTGTTGTTATTTCCAGCCCTCTGCAAAAACAAATTAGGATCTGTACTTTTACTGTTTCCCTCCCACAGAGAAGAGAAATATTTAATTCTATAAATATTTGATCAGGGCTCAGCCACCTGGAAAAGATTGCAGAGAAGGAAATAAACTCCAAGAGGCCAGAGCTTCTTTTGGTGTCTGGTTCACTGTATTGGACACAGAAATATTGGGACAGATTTCCCAGGGAAGCTGAGGGATCATTAGTACCAGCTGGTGTGCTCCCATACTGTATGACATAGCTCTGTTATGGAACCTGCACCTGCCTCTGTGTGCAGCCAGGGATGTGGGTGGGATTGAATTCACTCCAGGTTAAGCACACACATTTAGCCTCTGCAACACAAACAAATCATCTAAGTTTCCATTTTCAGCCAATGGACAGTAACAGGCCTTTATTCATCTGATTTGTTTCAAATTCATACCCAGAATGAACATAATTTCACTGTAGAGATGCCTGATTTTCTCTGTTTGTTACAAAGAAAGCCTGGAGTGGCTAGTTATGTATGGCCATCTCTCCTTCACCTATCAGATGCCGTTCTGTTCCATAAGAAATATTTTAGGTGTTGTCATCAAGCTCAGCTGTGGTGACCTTGCTGAGTTTTTTTTTATTGATTTACTATTAAGTCTGGGTTATAGGTGAATATTTATATTTGTCTGTATGACAATATTTTGTATGGGAATTCAAGAAGAATCAAGGCTTAATCAATAGTTTTCTAAAATAGCAGCATAGGGAGAAATTAGAGAATCATATGAATGTATCACACCTACTCTATTGCCACGTGTGATGGGTATGACCCCAGAGCAGAAGCTGGCAAAACAAAAGTGTTGATTTCCCTGTAAGGGATATTCAGGTATCCTGTTGGATGAAGTTCCTTGATAGGAGTTGGGACAGAGGCCCTGGTTGCTCAAGACAGATTTTCATCCTGAAAAACCTTTCCCATTCAGTGAGCTCAGCTCCTCATTGGTCCCTGTTGCTGAGGTGACTTAAAGTCACCACAAAACTATGTCATGTTATTCAGAGCAGAACTGGCTGAATACATTTGGGTTGCATAATTTATTTGGAGCATTCTGTAGTCTTATTTGTATGCATTAGTCACTGGGTTTCCCCTTCCTCCCATCATTCATCCAGTTCATGAAAAAAATGATTTGGGACTATATAGAGTAGTGCAAGGCTTTGTCAACATGCTTCAGAGAATATTTCATATAAAATTATTACATGTTATTTGCTCAGGTTTAAAAAACACACCAGGAAAGAAGGTAAAAAGAAAAGCTGTAATTTTTTTCCCTGCTGCTTAGATACTAAGAATGAAAAGCAACTGAAGGAAAGCCCTGCTTCATTACATGAACCAAGACATAGTACTCTTCCTGTCATGATAATATGCCAACACTTAACCAGGAGACAGAGTTCATACTAGGAATATTTAAGTATTGTTTGCCAGTAGGCAAACAATAAAAATCAGGTTTATTGACTTCTAATCAATGTTTCTTCCATGTTTAAAAATGTACTCTGGATTAACTGTGTCAGAGCTTACACTCCCTGGTGAATCTTGAGATGATTTGCCTTAATATTTTGCTTTGGCATGTGTGGTTCTGTGCCCTTAGCTCATAAAACATACCTATTAGCTTCACAAGGAATGAGATTGCCAAAATTTAAAGTCTCATAGGTTTTATAGTGGACTTCGGCTTAGGTCCTAAAATAAATAAGCATGAGGTAGGACTAGGGAAGCATCTGTTGTGTGTACTGCAACACTGCGGTGGGAGGAGGTAGGCGGAGGGCAGGGACACCTTCCTGAAAGGCATCACCACTGTTCTTCCTCTTTTGTGTGCTGCTGGGGGAGCAGTTTAACAAGCAAAACATGCAGGCAAACAGTGCAACAGATGGTGCAACCTACTATTGAGGAAACATTTCAAAGGGTAACAAAATATGGTTGAAACCAGCTTACAGTTTACACACTGAATGCAAAACCGAACATGCTGCTTTCAGCAGGCTGTAGCTGTTTTCATTTGTTGATGCCAAGTGCTTTGGGGAGCCACAGCTCCAAAGTGGTTAGTGCAGCAGCAGGAATCCCTGGAACAGTATAGACTTGAATCAGCTGGATAGGTAGGTTAGGTCTGTATCCTTATCCGCAAATGAGCTTTAGTGCAAGCAGAGGGATCTCTCAAGGATACATCCAGTGAGGTTCCTACTGTTTGTTCTCTTTCTCTCTGCCTTTCTGCCTCTGTGCCGCTAATAACTTCTAAACTCAGTGGATTTTGATAGATATACATAAGTTGTATGGAAGATCTCATAAAAGTAAGAAAAAAGTTGCAGTTTATCAAGAAATTGCACAGTATTTCTGTGAAGATAAAGATTATAAAAGATATTGAAAACTTCTGGCTAAATTATGATGTATTTATTCATTCAAAATAGAGTAAATAAAGAAGAGACAAGCACAGACTACTACACACATACACAGAGATTATTAGGAGAAGGTAGTATCACAATCAGCATGGACAATACAGAATGAACTGTAGCTAGAAAGAGAAACTGAAGGTAATAAGAAATCATGCATTGATGGGATTATCAATAGAAGACTCAAAGAAAACTGTTGGAAAATTATTCACTGTAAAGGAGTCGCTACCTCTAAATGGTATAACCGAATTAAAGAGGTACAGGATGGGGTTTTTTTTTCACTGTTCATTATAAAGCTTACTTATGAGAATGGGAAAACTTATTAGAAGCAATGGATAACAGCTCAGCCCAGAACAGAAACAGATCTTGTTTGACCACATTTTGGTATTTTCAGGTTTTGTGCTTGTCTGAACGCTCTGATCCTGATCTCAGTATGGGCCAAAGCTCATACAGTAGTAGATGTCTTTGAGAACTTGTGGAGGACATAAAAGGTATTGCTGCATTGAGAGTATTCTTAACTTATATATAAATGGTGGGAAAAAATAAAGTGTGACTTTATAAACAGGTAAACTTAAATTCAAATCCTGGAATAATTGTAAAACAAAGAATTAGCACTTGGAAGATAACAAGAAGAGTAGCAGCACAGATCAATTTGCCAAGGAGATACCTTTGCAAATTGATCTAATTTTCTTTTATGAAGGAATAATGGGTGATACAGGCAAAAAGAAATAATAATAATATATTTAATTTTTACTAAGGCTTTCTATATTGCCTTGCACTGCATACCTGAAAGCAAACTCAGAAGACATATCAAAAGTAAAGTTACAGTGGGGGACAGTGTAGAGTGGCACATAATCAGGTAAACTTATTACTTGTTCCCCATTCATCTTGAAGAACAGTTCCCTACACTATGAATTTTAATTACATTAATTACATAATCAAATCAAGACCATGATTTAATCCATAGAGGTCATCATATTTATAGGAACTCCTATATATATGTAAGTATGACAGAAAAAAATACTAAAATTCAGGTTAATAATTAGAAAAACAGTCTGAAAGAAACCAGGACAAGGGCAGACATATTCCATTATTCGTAACAGAATTTTAACACAAGTAATCAATAATTATAAAAACTCCTTAAAATCAATCACAGGCTGAAAACTTTGGACAGAGAAGTTGCAACAGCAAATGTGGATCAGTTAAAATTAGAAGGGAAATATTGAAAAGCATAGAGATGGGGAAGGATATAAATTCTGAAATCATCTAGAAATGTTAACTATACAAAAAACAAACACTAGCAAAAATATTAACACTGTATTTTCAAAAGGGAATAAACTGAAACACATCGAGCATAATTTTAAGGGTCAGCAATCTAGTTTTAAAGTAGAGTAATGGATTTAATGCCACTGTTAGGCCCTACCATATTTCTCTCATCTTTTCTATTTATTTTTAAATGCTTTATTTATTTGAATTTTATTTATTTATCTATGCTTGTATATTTCTATTGAATTGCATAGAATGATCTATAAAATACATGGGTACTGATGGATTTTAGTTCACTGTGGTTTCAGTCATCTAATGCTTTTTAAAATGTGTTTATTTTGACAATTTTCTGAGTGTTACTGTGCCTATTTTCTATTGACAGATTCTCACAAGGCAGAATGTCACTAATTGAATCTAATGAATATGGCTGGAGACTTATGGTGTACTGGAGGCAGTAGATAAAACCACAGATACATATCAAGACTTCTGTGGATATTAACAGCAGGATTATGTCCATCAACAAAAAAACCTCATCATGGCTGCTATTTGCATAAGCAAATACTCAGAGCTTTGGAGAATTGAGCTAATAGCAGCAGGCATGCACTCTAGGAGAGTAGGATATTACGGGTTTATGGACAACTTACTTAAATGGGAAGAGAGGTAGAAACCTAATGAGACAAAACATGTAGTAATTTTGAATGCTTTAAAGGACATGTTCATATAGCATGAACTGTTATATAAATTTTATTCTGGATCCCTTTCAAAAAGAGTTGTGCATGACTAGGACATTGATAAAATTGTGCTATGAATGTGATTAAGGTACTGCAGATATTTTATCTCTAAGATGTGTTACTAAAGTGTAAGAAAATATACAGACTTTCTTTCTATATGTTAATATTTTGAAGTGAAAGGAGCTTCTTGTAACACAGTTTTGTTACCAGGGTAATTCTAATTCCATCAGAATTTAAACTTCCACAGAGGTAGGAAATAGCAAACTGACTACTTTTTAGTTATTCAATATTTCTACTTACAAACTGAATTTTTATCTTGATGGATGGAGTGATCATTATAAAGGTATCAGGAAGAGATCATTACAAGCATAGATCATTAAAGTCATCTTGTTATGGATTTTGGCCATTTATTGAGTTTTCGTCTGTTGAGAGAAGAGGGAACTTTGAGAACTGGAAATACCATGGCTAATCTCTATGAAGCTAAATAAGAAAGGCACAATGACTAAACCCTGTCCTGCATGCCAATAGCCATGGACTGGCTCAGGTCTGCACAGTTTTGTCTTAGTCCTACAGGGCAGACAGACAATGATTCTGCTATTAAGGAGTTGCTACATACCACTCACCCATTTGTCTCCTCTGGGCCCCATAAGCATGTCATGTTCTCCCCAAACACTAAAAAAGTACATGAGGAAAAGCTAAAAATGAACTTTGTAATTTTTTATTTTTTTTTTTAATTTTAGCAGAATATTATTTCATAAGTCTGGGTGTTAGTCAGAGATGATGATTTCCTAATTAAAGGATTTGTGTTGATTGGAGTTTGTTTGCTCTCTTTATTCTTTTCAACTGGAGGGCAAAAAAATAAAGGAAAATTCACATAAGGTGATTGTTTCTCAGTTCTAAGAGAAATAAGTCAGTTTTGTATTGTGTAAAATAAAGTTTTTTTATAAGTGATTCAGAGGGCTGTTTGCTTGTTTGTTTTTAGAAACATGTCACTCAAGTCCTTGTTAACCTCATTATGTGCAACACAATGCTGCACAGTTTAACTGTTCAGTCTTGAGAATGAATAGATGGCAGCTGTTAAAAGATAGGAACTTGCTCAGAAAATAAACATGGTTATGCACCAGACTATCCTATAAGCGGAAAGAACAATTAGACCATGAAACAACCACAGAGTTAAAAACAAACAAACAAACAAACAAAAAACCAGTGAGAAGTGTAGTGAGGAAAAAAAACCCAAAAAAACTTTAGTAAACTTATCATGCAGGGATGGCACTTCTGACTTACTGATGTGGTGAGTTGGCCCTGGCTGAATGCCAGATGCCCACCAAAGTTGCTCTATCATTCTTCTCCTTTACTTGATAAAGGAGAGAAAATAAAATGAAAGCCTTGTGGGTTGAAATAAGGACAGGGAGAAATCACTTTCCAATTACCATCATGGACAAAACAAACTCAGTTTGGGAAAAATTAATTTATTACCATTCAAATCAGAATACGGTAATGAGAAATAAGACCCAACCTTAAAACACCTTTGCCCCCACAAGCTCCTTCCCCTTTTCCTTTTCTGGGTTAACTTCTGAGGGTGTGGGGTGACAGGGAATGGGGGCCAGGTGGCCAGGTCATCATGTGTCTCAGTTGCTCCTTCCTCAGAGGGATGACTCCTCATACTCTTCCCCTGTTCCAGTTGGGTCCTTCCAACAGTAGATGGTCCTCCACAAACTTTTCCAATCTGAGTCCTTCTCATGGGCTGCAATTCTTCATTAACTGCTCCAGCACGGGACCTTCCCACAGCTTGTTGTCCTTCATGAATGGGCTTCTCCAGTGTGAGTCCCCCAGGCCTTCAAAAGTCCTGCCAGCAGACCTGCTCTAGCATGAGCTCCTCTCTCATGGTGCTGCAGATGTCAGAGGCCTGTTCCAGAGTGGGCTTTCAATGGGGAAACAGCCTCCTTCAGGCATCCCCCTGCTCCGGTGTGGTTCCCTCCAGGTGCTGCAGATGGATCTCTGCTCCCCCATGGACCTCCACGGGTTGCAGGGTCCCAGCTGCCTCACCATGAGCTGCACCACGAGCTGCAGGGAAAATCTCTGCTCTGGCAATTGGAGCACCTCCTGCCCCTCCTTCTGCATTGACCTTGGGTCTGCAGGACTGTTCCTGTCACATATACAGGCTGGCTGCAGAGATGCGGGTTCTTTTTTACCCTTCTTATATACTTTATCCCGGGGGTACCACCGCATCACTGATAGGCTTGGACTTGTCCAGCAGCGGGTCCATCTCGGAGCTGGCTGGCATTGGCTCTGCAAATGTGGGAAGCTTCCATCAGCTTCTCACAGATGCCCCCGTGTAGTCCCTGTGCTACCAAAACCTTGCAATGCAAACCAATGAAATGGGATAAGGTAGTGAGGGAGACATTGACCTTTCAGAGAAAAATGATGTAGTTTGTAAACTTAGTTATCTAATAAACATAAAAACAAAAGAGACTTGTGTGAGTAGCCTGTTACAAAAGACTGTAACAAGAACAGGAGAAAGAAATAAGTTTTTCAGAACCCTAAAATATATAAAGGAAACATAATTAAAATGTTTATTGGTCACAACTTAAAATTATGGGAATTAAATTAAGATTAAATGAAGATGTTATAAGCATTTTATTTGGAAGAATTGCAGTTGTTTTGTAAAGGACTTGGGCGGGTAAATAAGAAATCCTGCTCAGTCATCAACCTTGCCAATCTGCTTGTATCCACCTACTCTCTTTTGTGTTGCAAGTTCCTCAGGTCAGTGAGTATATTTGTGTTCACATTTCAATAGTACAAAGGGCTGTTGTTCAACATTATTTCTTTGCATCAGTATCTTATAAGTAAAAAACATACAGTAAAATAATCAAAGGCTGGGATTTCCAAAGTGCAGTAGGCCATTCTCAAGGCAATACTGAGATGAATGCGGAAGGCAACACTGAGATGAATGCTGAAATCAATCTTTTATCTTAAAAGGGATGAACTTTTAAACTAAAACTGAGTAGTTCTTGAAGTGGCTGAATGGATTCTTCTGAAGACCTGATTCTTATGTACAACTAATACAAATAACAGATATAAGTCACAGAGTCTTCCAGTACCTGCAATGTAAATAATAATGACATGCTATGAACCTAGTGAGTTTTCAGAATGTCAGCTTAGTATTTGTCAGACAACACCTTGGGAGAGCAACTCATTGAATTTTGATACATTGCAGTCCCATGTGAATCTTGGACAGGCCAAAATGATATCTGCTTCCTACATAGTGCTTCCGCTTTAATACAGTTGGGATTTTCACCATTCCTTGGTGGCTCATGCTCAATATTAAATTGATATAACATGTGCCAAAAACACTTCTCAGGACAAAGCACATAATGCCCAGACTTGCTATCCCTGAAGTTTTTCCTTTCCTTTAGATTGAGGCTCAAGTAAGTTTTATAGGAGCTGTAGTGCACCTGTTAAATTTAAAACACTGTGCTGAAGACTGAGGATACAGAGCAGACAATCAAAAGGGTCAAACAGATCGGGGTACATGTTTTTGTGTCCATGCTTCAGATAGACTCCAGACATCAGATATCTGTAAGATTAGCTCCAGATGCTGAGGAGCTCCTATGCTTGTGTGATTTGTCTGTAGAAAACATGCTGGAAGTTCTTATAAGTGTTGGAGGATTAAGCACCATTTCAGGAGTGTTTAATATGACAAAGAATAGGCTTGAGTTCAAAGTGAGAAACTGCTTCAGAGGAACTCATGTTCTTTGAAAACATTTCTGAGTAAAGAGACAAGGGTTAAACAGTGACACGAGTTATTCATATTTCAGTAAAAGGGTTGAAATTTGAATAGATAAAAGATTATATCCCCCTCATATTTAGCTAATATTTTTGCAAAATATATGCAAAAATAATGAGGCTTTTTAAAGAGAAAGAAAACAATATTTTTAGAGGGCTATAAAGAGGTTCACAACGAAGAATTAGAAGAATGAGCTGTGGTACTTCTGCACAGTGCAATGCTTACCACTCTTCCAGATTTTAGTGTAGATAGTTTAATCTTTTTCTTAGGAAGATGATAATGTGAAGCAGTTAAATTGGTGGCACCTCCACGTGACATCTCCTCTGCAGGGTGAAAGACCAACCTAGCTGAGATAAAACCAGCCTCCTAGCTGAGATAAAAGATGGTTGTGGCTCTTCCACGTGTGTACCCAGTACACCAGTGCCTTCTTGGTCTTGCTCTTCCTACTGTTGGAGAACCATTCCAGTAGTGAAGTAGGAGGGGAGGGAAGCAGGAAGAGATGCATATTAACTATTTTGCCTTTATCCTTAAGGCCACAAAGTTAATTTCTGCCTATGCTGGAGAGAAATCTAAAACCATCTGTAGTTTTTCTTATGTTCTGCTATGATCAGAACAGCACTGAGGAATTCAGTACTGAGGCCAGAATAAGAAGATCTGGAGAAAGTCAGGAGATACTGCTGGTGTTTTGCAACAGTGAGCTTGAATGCCTAATGCAAACCCTGACTATGATGTGAACTCAGCCTCAGCACTCCTACCTCTGTATCATGATGGGTAGCAATCTGAGCAAAGCAAGACACCAGTTCTGGACATCTCATTCTGAGTTGGAGACAAAAAAGTTTGCTTTCAGTATTAGATTAAAAAGTCTCAACCTAAATGTTCCATATGTTTGGATGTACACTCGTCTAAACTCTCTAGTGGGAATGGTTAGTGGAATCTTCAGTTGTCTGCACGTAGGCACAGAATATCTAAGGGTATCAGCCGGCCCCTGTGTTTTACTCCACGATGACAGATGGCTCCCATAGATCTTCTGTCACAGCTGCCAGCATTGTACAGATGTTGGTAAGTCTCTATGGAGGGTTAAATAGTGCTCCAAACATATGTTTAGGCAGTTGGTTTGCATCTCTCGTCAATACAATCAATGCAGGCTAGAAAGTGATTGATCCATCTGATCAAATGTAGGTGTCTGTATTGGTGGCAGTTGGAGCTTGCAGGCAGAATAAAATGATTTAGATATCTGAAGTCAACTGTGTATACCCATTGTTGAATCTCATCTTTAGAATTATGTGAGATTAATTGCTTCCAAGATGAGAATTCAAATATCTTCTCAGTCTTGGCTCCAATCTAGGACAGAAATACCAAGAATGTAAATTTGGCTGTACTTGAGTGAAAGGTTTCTGCCAAAACCTCTTTAACATCTGTAAAAAGTAAGTAAATGTATCTGACCCACTGAAGCTGAATTTTCAGAGCTGGCCCCATTAAGGAGAGAGAGCTACATTAGGACCTCCAGCTAATGGAATGGGTTTATTATGCAGTAATAACACTGCACAATTGAAGAGAGAGACAAGGACACATCTAGAGTGACTGGGAGTTTCTGAACAGGTTATATTTTTATGAAAGATACAAAATATTATGTAAGTTTCAAAACTAATTATCCTGTTGAATTTTGTTGAATTCAATCCTTGTTGAGAGTACTGTTATGAAGACCTACCCTTATTTTATAATAAATCACTATAAAGACACATAATAATACTTTTGTTTCAAATTCACTTTTACAACTCTATCTCAGCAATGGTACAGGGTCTACAATGGGAGATTCTGTCCTTTCACATAGTATAGGTTACTACTGATTATGTTACTTCGTGTGTTTTGGACAATGATGCCTTAAAGTGTTTTGGTATATTGAGATCTTAGAGAAATTACTCTTTTCTAAAATAATTGTATTTTTAAATCCTTTTTTCCTAGATTAGGAAAAGAAAATAATGGAAAGCAAACTGGTGCAATATTGCAACAGAGGGAGCAACTCTAGAAAGTACTGGAACAGCTAAATGTGTGTGGGGGCACTGTGAGATAAAACAAAGAATACCTAGTATTTACAGTGAATGAAACAGAAGAGTGGGTATGAAAATGACCAGTTTACTGTTACCTTTGGATAATATGCTAAAAAAGCCTATTTGCAAACAACGGCAAGAGAGAGTAGAAGTATAGGAGAAAAAAGAGAGACTCATGTCAGGTTTCCACGGGCTCAAGTCTGCAATACAAATCATCAAACCATCTCTGGTTTTACAAAAAAAGTGCTAATGATTAAATCCAGTACTAAGAGTTGACCTATGTTGGTTCTGGCTGGGGTGGCGTCAATGTCGTTCGTGGTAGCTGGTGCAGGTCTGTATTTTGCATTTGTGCCAGAAGCAGTGTTGACAACACAGGGATGCTTTACTTTCTGCTTAGCAGGACTTACATGGAGCCAGGGCTTTTTCTGCTCCTCACCCCAGCCCAGCAAGGAGGGTGGGAATGCACAAGGAGTTGGGAGGTGACACAGCTGGGACAGCTGACTCCAACTGATCCAAGGGATTTTTCATACCTTAGGGCATCATGCTCAGTATATAAGGAGAGGATAAGAAGAATGAAGGGGGAGATTCAGAGTGGTGGTGTTTCTCTTCCCAAGTCAGTGAAGCCCTGTTGCCCTAGAGACATCTGAGGATCTGCCTGCCCACAGGAAATGGGAAACGAATTCTTTATTCTGCTCTGCTTGTGTGTGTGCGTCTTTTGTTTTATCTGTTAAACTGCTTTTATCACAATCCACTGAATTTTCTCATTTAAACCTTTCAAATCTCTCCTTTATTCCACTGGGATGGGCAGGAGGGAAGTGAGTGAGTGGCTTTGTAGGGCTTTGTTGTCGGCTGGGGTTAATCTGTGACAAAACGCTACCAAACACCACCTGAAACAGATTTTCCACTGAAACTAATCAGGATATTGAACAAATAATCATGTCGCCCTGGGCTTTCAGAGGGACTGTGCTGTGTGCCAATGTCCAGCCTCACCTGATATGTTTGAAGTAGTTCCTCAACATTCTCCTCAAATTCTCAAGTCTGTTTTTTCATTAACTTTCTTCAGTCCAAATAGTTCTATACCAGGTTTTCAAAGATTAAATGGTCATGGCTGTGTGGTTCACATGCTGTCTTCTCAAATTCCAATAAATGCAAATAAAAATACAGTAGTGGGAGTTCATATGAAGAGATTGGTTCAAATATTCTGAGGGACTGCAAGGAATTAACATTAACAGAGGGGAAAAAAAAAGTGTGTACAATAGATGCTCATGCCTGAACCCTGTGTTTGCCTCCATAAGCAGACAACACCATTTCTGTCCGACCCTAAGTGTCTGTCCTGGTCAGGAGGTGGCTCAGGCAAACAGCACAACAAACAATTTATTCTTCCTAAGGTGTAAATGTGGCCTGAGAGCTTGATCACAACTAATGATTCCCCCGAGTTCATAAATTCTTTTAATCAGTGTTAGGAAAGTATATATTTTTTAAAGTACTATTTGTATAGTTTTAGGAAAGAGTTGTTTTGCTTATAAAGCATTCAGTGAACATTCTCTGACAGTTTCAAAACAAAGCAAGATTGGAAAAAAACTGTTAAAGTGCATTACCATTATATTTAAAAAGCAATACATTTTTTTCCTGTTCTCCAGTTTGAGTGCATTTATCCACTGAGGGATTACTTGTATTTTTCAGCTGTGACTCACTGAATGTATGACAGAGTCTTGTTTCAAAAAAATTATTGAGGCTGAAGAAGATGTCAAAAACAGACAGGCACCTGGAAATGCTAAAAGCAGGAAAAAGAACAAATAAAATTTATTACAAGGGGAGCCATGGCACAGTCCCTGATTCTTCCTGTGTTTTAAAAAATTATATTCCTTCTCCTGCTGCTGTACTTCCCCACTCCTCCCCCCTCCAAGAATTTCATATGAGCTCAGAGGATAAAGTTTATTTATCAGTCTGGTAATAAAATTATAATATCCTCAAAATGCATTTTTGAGAAAACTGGTGGGAGATGTCTTTAGCCTTCTGATACACTGATTAAGCTGTTAACTTTCCAGAGCCATAATCCCCAATTGTAACATTTGCATATGGATAAACCAATTAGTGTGTGTGTGTGTCCGCGTATGTGACGGTTTTCATCTAACCAGACAAGAAATTGATAGGTTTTAATTTCCTGGAGTCAATATGACAAGCTATTGTGATAAAAATTTTGAAAAAAGTACAAGGACTGCCCTTTGAAACAAAATTAGTGTAACCTACTCTCTGGATGAAGTATTAATATGCTGTGTTACCCTGTGAGGATATTTAGCCAGCCAGTTTTAACACTGGATCCAGCTATGCGATAGAGGAAATTAGGAGTTCTGTGGTGGCCAAAATTTCTGATGTAATAAAGCCCTAATGTACGTGAGTGATTCAGTCTTCCTACAATAATTTTTTAAAGACTTTTTAAACTCTTGATGTTTTCAGTGGGATTTAACCACTGCTTAAGTTAAGCAAATACACTTTGCTGAAGCTGATGCATTGTATAAATTGTCCAGATCTCTTTATTAATGGGAACTAAGGATGCTCACCATCTTAACACTAGATCTCTTAGTAAAATATTTGTCCTTTATCCTTTGCCTCTTCATGTTGAGTTGCAACCTCCTGCTTGTATAGCTATTAGAAATAGCCATGTGATGAGGTGTGATCTTTGGCCAGGGCACAAAACCCCTTCATGTAGTTACAGTTATAATGACAATTTTTTTTTTTTCTTTTGACCACATAGCAAAATATGAAATGAAGCAGCCAACATTCATATTTGGCAATAGAGATTAGCACAGGTAAGAAGGATTTTGTACTTGTCATTTGCCAAGGTCTTTATGATCAATAAAATGCCTTTACATGGGGAATTAACTTCCACAGTTTCAGATTTAAAAATATTTTGTGAAATAATGGAGCAGCTAACTAAGGGATAAAAGAACATTCTAGGTTATTAGAGGAATACTCAATGTTCTTAAAATTTTGAGACTGGTCCAATGTGCAAAGGTGATTCTGGATGAGCTGTGGTCAGTATAAAGAGATCTGGAAACCTCTTTGATGTAACTAAGTGGTTCAGAAAATTGAGGATGGTTTTGAATATCAGCCTGGAGGGGGAAGATTGCATCAATTACGTGTTTACTCTCTGACACATATTTGATTGGTGAAGAATTACTTCCCTCTATGTACTTAAAAAAAGAGGAAACTTAAAAGTAATTCCTGAGTTCCCTAAAAAAAAAATATTTTGTCTAATAACTAGACATTCATGTCACTGAACTTGGTTCATTCAGAAATAAGGCACCTGCCCTTAACTGGTTATCTACTATTCCTTTGAAGTCACTTGTGGCTGCAACGAGAGAACCTTTTCTGAAAAGAAGTCATCCTGTGACAGACAACTCTTCTGAGGTGGGATGAACAGTAACCTGAAAATGATACTCTCTCTTGAGGAACAAAGAGGAAGTAGAAGTGCTTTCTTTAACTTGAAGCCATCACTTTAATTTTTAGTGAGTCTCTGGAATGCCCTGTGGGATGCACCTGCCACAATAGCCACAGAATAAAGGAAATGAAGATATTTTGGTGGTTTTTTAGATCTGATTAAAGATACATTCTGGGAATTACCTTAAGGGAAAAGGTATTTATGGAAATGCATTACTCTAGATACAGTTTGCTTTGAGGGTGTTCTTTCCTGGTTATATTATAATATTTATTGATTGGTCTGTTGAATGCTTAAAGTCACCTAGGTTCTACTGGCATAACCAGGAACACTGTGCACATTTGTACCATAAAGGCAACATCACTGCCATAAGGTGACTTCATTGAAAAGGATATGACGTGGAAAAACAAATGGAATCAGAACCTTTGGATTTTTACTATTTTTTATTGGGTTTTTTTTAAGCAAAAGTTTTTAAATTGCATGTCCTTCCTCTATTGGTACCACAGAGAAATTTTAAAAGGATCTGAATACAGAAGAAAGGACTCCTAAATTAGACTATATTATAAACAGGAAATAAAACCATGTTCCTAAAATACTGTTGTTCTTGTTTGACGGTCAGAGTTATTTTCTGTTAGAGTCTCCTAACTTTTAATATCACTGTGTCCTGTGATCCCATATTGGTTATTGCCCATCAGATATACACCAGAATAGAAACAAAGAAGTTGGGGCTATTTTGGCTCCAATGAAAGATGATATTTTGAAAGCTGCCTTCACAGAAAAAGTATTTCTAGAAATAAGGGACTACTAGGCATATCTGCTTTACATTGTAAGTATATTTTCCAGACATCTTGCCTAGTTATACTACATATCTATTAATAGGCTTGGTAAATACTTTTGTCAGCTAGCTTTTATTTCTTTGCTGTTACATCGTAGCGCCTAGCAGGAAAAAGTAAAAAAAACCCAACAAAGTGTTAATCATCTTCCTCTCTAGCCTATGCCAGGACCCTGTTTCTGTCCATTAATGGTATCTTCATGGGGAGGAGATGGCCAGTGAGTTTGATAAAATGTTTGAAATTTTGACACTGTCCTTCATGACATCCTTCTCTCTAGATTGAAGAGGGATAGCTTTGATGGATGAGCCACACAGTGGCAGGATTGAATGATGAATTGGCAGGATGGTCACACTCCAGAACTGTGGTCAAAGGCTTGATATCCAAGTAGAGACCAGTGACAACTGGTCTTCCTTAGGGGTCAATAAAGGACTGGTGGTTTTTAACATCTTTTTGGCAACATAGACAGCAGGATCAAGTGCATCCTCAGCCAGTTTTCCTATGACACCTAGCTGTGTGGTCTGGTTGAGATGTTGTAGGGAATGGATATCATCCAGGGGGACCTGGACAGGTTTTAGAGGTGAGCCTGTACAAAACTCATGAATTTCAAAAAGGCCAAGTTCAAGGTCCTGCACATGGGTCAGAACAATCCCAAGCAAAATACAGGCTGGGCAGAGAATGGTTTGAGGGCAGTCCTGAGGATGACTTGGAGTTGTTGGCTGACAAGAAGCTCAACATGACTCAGCTATGTGCACTTGCAGCCCACAAAACCAACCCTGTCCTGAGCTGCATCAAATGGGGAATGGCCAGCAGGGCAAGGAAGGGGATTGTCCCCCACCACTCCACTCTGGTGGGACTCCACCTGAAGTGTTATGCTCAGTTCTGCAGCCCTAAGGTAAGGACTATATGGAGTTATTAGTGTGAATCCGGAGAAGGGCAATCAAGGTGATCAGGGGGCTGGAGCACCTGTTCTGTGAAGAAGGCTGGGAGAGCTTGTGATGGTCTCCTAGCCTTCTTCATAGAACAGGTGCTCCAGAAGAAAAGGCCCTGGGGAGAGCTTATAGCAGCCTTCCAGGGCCTAACGGGTGTTGCGAGGAAGCTAGAGAGGGACTTTTTACCAGGGCATATGTTGCATTAAAGGTATAGAAATTTGGTAGAAAATAAACCCCATTGCTTTCTAGCTTGTCCTCACAGAGCAAAGGGGTTGGGTGCAGCTCAGTTTAATTTCTGATTATAACCAATTTGGCACTATAAGTCTGGTCACGTTCAGTATCAGATGTATCAATAGTGTGGTTACACTATAGTCCTGGTCACATTCAGAATCCCAAATTTTTTAATAGTGTGATTTGCTGATTCACCACTATAAGTAAGAGAGAGTTCATTAAGAACTTTCATGATCACTGATTGAAAAATACTGTGGTATATTGAAGAAACAAGCTACAGATTTTTGTGAGATTTCCAGTGACAAACACACGAAACCTAGAAAAACTGAATGTATAGTGCTGTGTACAAGTATTTCCAGGTACACTCTGACAGTTGGACATAGATGTAAATCTTGTCTGCATGAAGGTATTCTCATCTTCTGCCACAGAGGATTTCAAATGCCAATTTATACTTTTGGAAGAAGTGGAGGCAAGGCTGTAGTCAAATAACCTGTTGCTGCAGTCACTTTATATGTAAATTAGAAATGTAGAGAGTTACAGAAGAGAGATTATTATGAAGACTGTAGGCCTTGCATTAGGATGGAATGGAAACATGTAACCTATAAGCCCCACAGCACACCATATTTAATGGAAATCTCTCTACCACATATTCCACATCACATCTCATACCTGTAGGACTCATTCCCACAGCATGTAGTGACAGGACAAGGAGGAATGTCTTTAAACTGAAAGAGAACATATTTATATTATCCATTGGGAACATATTTACTCAGAGGGTGGTGAGGCATTTGAACACGTTGCCCAGGGAAACTGAGTGTGCCCCATCCCTGGAAGCATGCAAGACCAGGTTGGGTGGGGCTTAGTGCAACCTGGTCTAGTGCAAAGTGTCCCTGCACTCAGCAGGGGTGGGATGGAACTAGATGATCTTTAAGGTGCCTGGTCTAGGATCCTATGAGTCTATGAAATTCCCTTACATGTCAGTGGTAGAAGAATGAGGCCCTGGTGTTACTCCTGCACACTGAGGAAGGATGATCTCCAGATGGTTGTACAGATGGTACATTATACCTGCCACTCTCATCCTGTTCACATGGGCTTTCTGCAGAATGCTGACAGCCAGCCAGCCTTTTGGAGTATGCTGTAATGTGCGATTTCTTTTGAACAGGAAAAGAAACAGAAACAAAAACAGACACAAACCATTTCAGGGGTGTGAGCTGTGACAGCACTCTGATTGGATGCTTGGGTTGTTTGTGTGTGCAGCTTTCACTTTAGTCATGAAGATGTCCTCGATACTGTCCCCAGTGATAAGTGCAGGTATCTCCAGAAAACTTGTCTCAGCTCAGCACATATAAGGTGGATACACTTGTTTGCAATTTGGGTTATTTTTCCTAGTCAGAAGTAGTTGAATACAAGTCTCTTCAAGTTGCGTTTCTTAGTTTGTTTTATATTAATTTGGGAATGCATGCTTGAGTCCCATCATGACTTGGACACTAATGATGCTTTTCCACTCTAATGACCTGGATTTGGATTTGATTAGGAGAAGAGAATTTTTGAACAATGCTATCCCAATGCATTCAAAAACTTTCTCAAGAAAGAAAAAAAATGGTGTTGAAAGGATACTGCAATTCAATTTTTTTTTAAGAAGAAAAATGTTTTCAGAAGCCTCAAGTTTCTCTGCCTTTCTATTTTTTTTTTTTTTTTTTTTTTTTTTTTTTTTTTTTTTTGGTTTAGATATTTTGTGGATTTTTTTCAGAGGTGCTTTTTTATCACAGTATTTGGAATAGTAGAGGAATCATTAGAATATTTTTATTTTTTTGGCTATCAATATGTACTTATAGCAGTATGATTCAGACAGCTGCATCATATTCAAATGTCATTAGGACAACAATATTAAGTCAGTTTTTATAAGAGTTCAAGGGGCTAGATTATCATGGTATAATTCAGTCACTAAGATCAGGCTCTTAACTCTTATAAGAGCAAATCTCTAATATTGATCTCCAAAACAAGAAGAAAACAATAAAAAGACAGAGCAATCATCACAAAGCATGGAATATTTCCCAGGCTGCCTCATGCACTTTTGAATGTACAACACAAGTATTTATATTTGAAGGAACAGCTCATGTTGAGTCAGACCAATAGCTGGAATCGATAGAAAACTTCTCCACATACATCTTTAATGAGTAGTGCACCTGGCCCATGTCAAATAATGATGCATATTTTAACAAGCTTGAAAGTCATGACTTCTGAATTCGGGGTCTGCTTAGATTTCTGACTCCTTGGATAGTACTCATTATGTCATGTATAATTTTCTGACCTGTGAGAGCTGATTAGACTTGGGAGTCCCAGGGCATGAGACCCTTTCAAAGTTTTGCAATATATTCTGTCTCCATTTATCATGCTGACTTCAGATTCTTGGATGAATAATTCTGTATACACTGATGGTAGGTATTGTTTTCTCATTACACTACTAAACGTGACCAGCTTTGACTACTTAAACACAGGCACCAGTGCCATTTGTGAGACTCTGAGACACACCAGACTGCTGCATGTGAATGGAAGATGAAGCCTGAGGAAGATCATGTCCTTCTGAAGAAACAGGTGGAAATCAATGTAAGATTCCTTGGGGTTATTCAAACAGTAAAAAACTCTTTTCTTAGGGAAACTGAATCAAGTCTTGAATGGCATTAATGGCAGCATATTTAGCTGGCTGAACAGTAATTATACAGTCTAGCAGTCCAATTTTCTAAAGAAATTCCTTACATTGTGGTTCTTTCCACCTCTTTTAGCTCTGTTACAGAACAAGATGAATTGTCCTCTGGAGTGGACTGTGTCTGCAACACAGAAGAGCATTGACAATCAATGTTATTTTCATATCTGGACAACTGGGGCTGAACTCACCCACAGCCCTACTGACATTTGAGAGGAACCAGTGTATTCTTTGCCTTGCACTGTCAGTCTAGTAAGGCACAGTTCTCTCCTAGCTCCTGTGTCATTTCTGCCAGCCCCATGCAGAAGTGTTTGATACCTGAGTACCCTTCATGCGTGCCCTGGTTGCAAAGATGCAGCGGCATTGAGAGCCATGGCAGTGTGCTCAGGATGCTGCTCTATGCCACCCACATCTTTGCTGGCATCATGGTCCCAGGGGGAAGAAAAGGTGAGCGCACCCTGGAAGTGGATCATTTTGCCTCCCTCTCTCCAGGGCTAGGAAGGTGGTTTGGATGAGCCTTGTGGACTGCATCCTCTGCCACTTCTGCCTGTCCCCTGCCCGCTCCTCAGTCATGGCCCCAAGATGTGGTGATGAAATGCAGCACCCGTGTGGGAAGTGCTGTGTGGAACCAAGAGGCGAATGTAAGCCTGAGCCCAGCCAAGTGCCATGAAAGCTGAAAGGAGCCAAGCTGAACCAAACAGAGCTGAGCCAAAAGGAGCTGAGCTGAAGAAACCCAACTGGAGCTGGGTGGAGCAGGGTGGAGCAGCCACATGGAAATGAGTCCAGCATCTGAGAGAGCAGTGCAGTGCAACACAGAGGATCTAGTTTTGAGGATTTGTCCATCATTGTTTCCAGTGTCTTGGGCCTGGGCAGGGTAAAAGTTGTTTTGTGGGAATGTATTGGTTTAGGGAGTCACCCCAAGACAGGGAACAGCTGCCATCTTGTCTTTGTATGGAGAAAGTAATGTGGTGCTGGGTGCAGGAATGGCTGCTCTCCTGCCTTTGTCCTGGCAGCCATGCAGAACTAAGCTGAAGTGGTGAACACCTTCTGTGTGTAAAGCACCTTCTCTTTTTGTATACTTTTGTTTTTTAAGATTGCTGCTATTACTGTGTGTTTCTTTTTTCCTTTGCTTTCTGCCTTCAGTAAATTGTTATCCCAACTCATAATCTCCACCTTTGTCCTTCTCTTATTGGAAGGGGCAGGGGGAAGGGGACAAGTTTATTTGGAATTTAATTTCCTGATGGTGTTAAACAACATGTTACTAGATTGCTTTACATCATCAATTATATCTGCCTCCAGATTTTTGGGGAGATATATTCCACTTATTCTTTCTGATTTAAAGGACTTACTATAAAAAGACTCTTTTTCAGAGGATTAGCACTGGATATAAATAGGGAAAAAAGATATTCAGAAGATTTGAAATTCATAGATTTTTGTATAAATTTAAGTGTTTAAATATCTGCAAATCTGGTTAAGAGTGAGATGATTGTTTATGGTGTTAACCCTGAAAATTTGTATAGTTTATCATTCCCAAAGGAATGTTTTCTGTTCTTCTGTAAATGCTTTCTATGCCCGGAAATACTTCAAAAAGGTTTTTTGTCATTCTAAATTGCTATCACTGTATAAGTTGCAGAAAATAATTAATTAATTAGCCTAATTAAGGATGCATTTGGGCTATAAATGAAGATTTTCATGATTGCAGGAGTATGTTATTGATTCAGGGACTAATATTTCTACTGGACGATAGTGAAAAGAGCAAAGAGAACAAACAGCATGAAAGAAAGGATAGCAGGGTTAACATTCCTTTTCCTTTTCAGTGAGATTTCCCTGTGAAAGCATCAGTGACAGTTATGAGCTTTAATTCAGAAGTGCTCTGTGTAGTTTTTGTTTGTTTTCGGTTAAAATAGATGACTAAAGCTAGGCCTCCATTTGCTTTGCATTTCCATCTAGTCTTAGTTAAGCATCTTAACAGGGTTAGTAATTAGCAGAACTGGGTGACATGCCAGTTTTCGGCTGCATGCATTAACCTTGCAGACCTTTTCTGCTGAACTTTCATCTCCCTGCCCTGACTTCCTTTCACCATATGTTTTATGATGAGCAGTAATAGTAAATGGGATCCTGACACACAATTACTGCAGATGGCTTGAGACTGTACTGATGTCTCTGTCCACTCCATCTCTGTGCCAGGGATTTCTCTTTGAACACATGCTGGTGCTTTAGTCACTATAGATAAACCCATCATTTTTAGCTTAAATCCTTGAACTTTTAGTAAGACTAGAAGAAAGTAAATGGCCCTTCTATTTTCAAGAAATGCAAAAAGGATGATCCAGGGAACTACAGGCTGGTCAGCCTCACCTAGATCCCTGGGAAGGTGGTGGTTCAAATAATTCTGGAAGTGAATGGAATGGAATGGAATGGAATAGAATAGAATAGAATAGAATAGAATAGAATAGAATAGAATAGAATAGAATAGAATATTTCAGTTGGAAGGGACCTACAATGATCATCTAGTCCAACTGCCTGAACAATTCATGGCAAGCCAAGTTGAAGTATGTTATTAAGTGCATTGTCCAAGTGTCTTGTAAATGCTGACAGGCTTGGGGCATTGTTCACCTCTCTGGGAAGCCTGTTACACTATTTGATCACCCTCTGGATAAAGAAATGCTTCCTCATGCTGAGCTTGAACCTCTCCTGGGGCAACTTTGAACCATTCTTATGTAGCCTGTCACCGGATATCATGGACAAAATTCATCAGCCTTCCTCTCCTCTTCCTTTCTCTGTAAGCTGTAGATATTTCCAAAAGCATGGAGAACACGAAGGTGATTGGGACTAATCAGCTCATATTTATGAAGAGAAAATAATTCCCGACAGCCTTCTGTGAGGGAGACCTGGGTAGATGAGGTGAGAGCAGCTGATATTCTCTAGCTTGACTTTAACAAGGCTTTGAAAACTTTCTCCCACAAAATATTCATTGAAAATGTGGTGAAAAACAGACTAAATAAGTAGGTAGATTATTGGACTGAAAAGTGGTTTATCTGCAGGGCTTCAAGTGTTATGACCAGTTGCACAAAGTTCACTTGTAGGTCACTCACTGGCTATGCATCCCAAGGCTCTATACTGGTGCAACATCTTCATTAAAGACCCAGAAAATAATACACAGTGTACTCTCAGTTGGCCTTTAAACCTTGCAAAACTGGGAAGAGAGAGAGTGATGCACCACAGTTGTATTGCCTTTCAGAGGACCTGAACTGAGTGGAGAATTTGGCTAAAGAATACATGAAATTTACACATGGGAAACTCCGAGTCTGATACCCAAGGAGGAATAATCCTAGGCATCAACAGGCTGGCACCAGACAACTGGAAAGCAGCTTTATTAGGGAGGATCTGGGCATCCTGATGAACAAGCTGAAAATGAGTCAGCAATGTCCCCTCATGGCTGTGAAAATCAACAGCCTCCTGGGCAACACCAGGCAGAGTGTCAGCAGAACGTCAGGAAAGGTAAAAAATCCTCCAGATTATTATTAAAGCCTTCTGGATCATTTTGAGTATGGTCTGTCATTTACCTAGGTAACAAATGTCAAGAAAACACCATAGAACATTCTCAGTTGCTGAGGTTATAGTCAGGCTTTTTTCACACCAGAAATCTTAACCTTTACCTTTAAACAATCAGAAATATGACATGCAACATTTAAAACAGTTTTAACTTTTAGTACTCAATAACAAAATGGATAATTAACAAATTATCTCCAAATCAGTAGTTACCACAGAACTGATGCTGAAAATAAACAGAAAATTTTGATTTAAAAAAAAATGCAATTAGGAAGAAAAGAGAGCTGATGTATCCTCTTTTTGTCTTTTCCCATATTCAATGTTGACACATTAGTCATCTCCCGAAGCATAGATAAAACTTTGTTCTTTCTCTGCCTCCTCTCTGCATTGCAATTAAACATATGACATATTAGCTTAATTTCACTTAATTTAGAAGACTACAGTGTCAGCATCATGTCTGACTTGGCCTTATAACCCATCCTAAGTAATCACGTGAGAAAAAGGAGGCATTTATAGGACATGAGTCATCTCACGTTAAGGTAGATACCAAGACAAATTGGAGGACTTTTGCTCTAAAAGTGCATTTTTTCTCTCAGTTAACCACTCAGATATGGATTCAAACATTGTTGACATCTAAAAACAGGTGTGATGAATTTCAGATCTTAGGACTTTAACCGTTGTCTGACCAAAGCACCAAGTGGTATTTGAGATCCTGAAGGCTCCCCTGCAACTTCAGTTTTCTCCTTTCAAACAGTGAAGTGCTGTATGTCACATTTTATATTCCTTAGAAGATGCAATAGTATGTTTGTGAATTAAAAAGCAGAATAGAATGCTACATTTAAGTTATTAAATGGAACTCTAGGAGTCTAGCTCTCCACACAAGTGTATTTCTGCTCACGGACAGATTTCCTTTCAGTCAATTTGAAAATTATGTAGCTTTGTAAATGTAAAGATTTTTAAAGACCTCCAGAATTAGGCACACTGTAACCCTGCTCTTTATTAGTTGTTGTTTCTATCAATAAAGATTATTCCATGGGTAGTGAAAGAGCATGGAAGCAATGTTTGCATGCTACTTCCAGTTGAACACAGCCTTTAGACTGAAAAAAGAAACAAACCAAGAAAAGCAAAGCAAAGCAAAGCAAAGCAAAGCAAAGCAAAGCAAAGCAAAGCAAAGCAAAGCAAAGAAAAGAAAAGAAAAGAAAAGAAAAGAAAAGAAAAGAAAAGAAAAGAAAAAGGAAGGGGAGAACTATTTCCCCTTCAAAATCATAAATGTTGATATATTGGGTATTTTTTAGTACACCCAAATAAGCTGCAATCTGATGTTTAAAGCAAGAAAACACCTGTGCAAATCATATGCTGAATTGGCAAAGACAGCTGTGATAGTGCTAATTTTCAGGGTGTAACTCTGCTGCCAAAACAGAGGTGTGGGTCCCAATAAAAAATTCAGGAAGCTCCATAAATAGCACTCCCAGTGTGAAGGTGCTGCTGACAGAATAGGAGTTGGAATGACAGCCATGTAAAGCCCACTGTGGATATCGAAGAGGCTTTGTGGAAAAGTGAAACTACGTGGTTGCTGCTGAGGTGACTGGAAAAAGAGATTGACTTTGAGTTGCATGGATGTGTTTATTAAACTGATTAAACTGTGATCATCTGGGGACCTGGGGGAGACTTTTAAAGAAGCTAAAAGGCTCTGAAAATTGAAGGATGTTTGTATCTCCGCTCAGGGCTCTGCTGTCACACAGTCCTGTAGGTTTGCAGCTGTCTTTACAGGTGCTGAAAACAGTTCCCCAAGATAGATTCATCTACATCTTGGAAAAGAAATTTCAAGAACCCTTAGACACTGGTTTTTTAAACTTTTCAGCAACTGAGAGAAAGTATGAGCTTCTTCTAACTTTTACCATTTTTACTGTCATCTCCATAAAGGAGACCAACCTATTCCTTTTGGGAACCACTCCTGAAGAAGAGGTCTGACTTGGTAGTTGTATACCTTTGTACTCTGATGTTTAAACCTGGGATATGCTCTTTGAGTCACAGCCCACGGAAAAGCAGGATGCCATTTGCACTTGATCTTGACAAATCAACATCAACTGCAAAGTAGCGATTGTATAGTTTGAGTGAAGTTTTAGCTCAGGTCTATTTTTGATGGTATTTTAAACGAGCAGCTGTCAGTCTGAAAACTGATTCATGTGTACCATTGCAGCAAGTCAAGGTGGTTTTTAGAGTTCAACTATGCTGATGTGTAGCAGGGGTAAAGTCTATGCAAAGAACAGGATTGAGGTAAATTATGGAGGGTAATGGCAGATTAGCTGAAAAAGCCTGATTTAGCAGATATGAGAGTGATTAATCCAATTGAAATGCTCGTAAACTAATTTACATAGCACAGCTGCTGAACACAGCACCTGTTCAAAGTGGCTGTAAGATACTAATAGATGTTGTAAGTGTAGAACTTCTGTCTGGTGAATATTTTCTAATGATCTGAACAAATGCCCAAAGGATGTGAAGTAAATTGCAAGTTCTGTGCATAGATAAGAATGTTTACTTTGACCATGAAAAGTATAAAAATAATGAATATTTATTTTACTGGTAATGAATATTTCCATTTATGTCCGGTTGTGTCCCCGCTCCGGGTGGGAGCTGACCTCCAGCTAGCTCGGGTCAACACAGACACAAAGTTTCCAGTTCGTTTCGGCTTCTCGGCTTGGCAGCTGGACCCAAAGGTGACAGTCAACAGCAGCAGAAGAGAAAAGGCTGGCTCTCAGCTTAGCAGGTTAAAGGATGTTTATTAGCAGAGATCTCCAAGCTCCGAGGCGAGCGGCTCGGAGCTTCCAGGCTGAGAACCCCGCGGCTGAGAGATTCTGCTCCTCCCTCCGACCCCCTATAAGCGGGGGAGGCTCCCAGGGAGGATACAAAAAAGACCACAAATCAGGGGTTTCAGGGGGTAACAAGGTGTGCCCACCCCCAAGCTTCAGACCACTAAAATCCAGAGCCAAAGGAATTTCCCCCAGGCTACCTATCACCTGAAGCCCTCTCCCGGAGATTTCACAATCCAGGAGGGACCCCGGAAGTGATAGGCAAGCTGCCCCAGAGAGGGGGGTTGGGGCAGAGGGGATGTTACATGTCATGTGAGGTATGGGATGATTGACACAAAACACCTTATTATACAGACAACACAAAAGGGATACAGAATTGGGGATACAGTAAAACGAACCATAACATAAACTTCTTATAAAAATCTAATAAAACAGTTCTGCACCACCACATCCATTAGAAAACATAAATAGTAAGACACATACCTACCATGAAACTTTGCATAATATTGATAATTTAGTTTCTGTCTGGATAAACAATATTAGGAGGCAGATGCTAGACTCTTCCACAGGACTTTTAGAGAGGAAGTCTATGTTGTGAAATCTGACCATGTTCTCTAACACCAAGTGCACCAAGGATGTACCTAAGTGCCAAAACAGTTATACAAGAATATTAGGAGAAAGTTCAAGGAGGAAAGTCAGGTCTGGTAGGAAAAATACACTGCAACAGAACTAGAAGCTGAGAACATATCCTGACAGGAGTCTGGATGTGGTCTGAATTGCTTCTCTGTCTCTGTTCATGACACAGCAATCCTGGGATTCCTACTTAATTGTCTGAAGAGAGATGCCCAAAGTTAGGCTGTTTTGCAGAGAGTTCTACAGTTTCACAGAAGGTGATGGAACTAGAGTGGTCAAAGGAAAGAAGAAAATTCTACCAATAGGAATGTACAAGTGTTTTTGGAGCTCAAGCTGGATACATTATCCTGTTAAGAAAAAAACAAGGTGTAAACATGAAGTAAATAAATAAATAAAGCAAAATATGGCAACTACTGAAGAACATTTAAGATTGCGCATATTTTGCTGAAGAGACTTAAATGGATATGAATGACTGAGTTCTAGTTTGGGATTGCTCTAGAAATCTCTGAGATAAATTACTACTGAGGGGGAAATACCTTGAAAGGTTCATGAGATGATGAAGGAACCTGTGTAATGTGTTTTTTCCTTGAAGCCTTTAGCCGGACATCAAAACCTTCTCCTTTGTCTGCATGATTGTAGGCCATTCAAGTCCACTCACCTCTGGAGACTGAAATACTTTAAGCTCTCACTGCCTTCAAGTTCTTATTTATCTTGCCCTTCCTGTATAGTTTTAATAAACCTATTTTGTGAGAATCACGGCTTTCTAACCTGTTGCCTGTACTTCTGTTCACTGAGGGAAGGGCTGTAACCTTGCTACCCACAGCTGTGCTAACATATCCTTGATCATTCACCTTCTCCCTAGATCAGCTCAAAGCTTCGAACATATCTTGGCTTTTAATTAAATTAAAACGGGAGGAAAAATTTCCCCTTTTATGAGTGTGCTCTGAAGGGAACAAATTCTTTTAAGTGAAGCACACACAATGATCCTGTCTATTTACAAGTTTTAGAATTAGATGAAAATAGGAAAAAAGGAAACTTTGTTCTGTTCAGAAAGACAGTTTGATATAAAACAAAAAGGAAGGCTTTCTAAAACATTTCAAAAGAGTTTTCTTTTTTCTGAAGATGTTTGTAACAGAAATTCCAAGGCTTCTTCCATGGCTTTGTACAAGCCACATAAGAAAAGTGGAATTAGTTGTAGGATCTGAATCAGAATCTTAGATCCAGGGAGTAATAAATGAACATGTTTTGCAGTTTTTTGTGTAAAATAATAAAAAAGACATGAAGACCAACACACTCAGTTTGAAGGCAGAACTTTACTGCACACTGGATCACATTTCTCCAAAAAGATGTCTGGTTTTCTCTGTCTGACAGTCACCCATGAACATAAGAATCAGACTTCAATGAGCCACACAGCCTTTTCACTCTTTTTTCTGTCCTTCACACACTGAGTTCTCAGTGTCTGGTAGGGCACTCACAGGGGCCTGATGTGACTTCTGAAGTACCATTCATAATTGAGTGAATGTTTTCTTTGTATGGAACAGCCCAATAGAGAAGACACAGGTAAGAAATGCACCTTGAGAAATAGATACCCCCCTGACTATTTTTCCTGTGGCTCACTCAGAACAAAGCTGCCTTCTAGTGGAAGATGTCCCTGGCCTGTGGCACTTGGGTTGCAACTAGATGATCTTTAAGGTCCCTTCCAAACCAAGCTATTCTAGGATTCAATGAATATCACACCTGATTTGTTGTTTGCCCAGTGTTTTCTTATCAATGGTACAGCACAGATAAGCTCCACATCATTTATGTTACTGATGATTAAGACCAATATGAAGTTTCACAGATGGCATATTTCAATTTAATTACATTTTCTGATAGTGAATATATCTAAACAAAGGAAAAAATGATATTATGCCATATTCTGCTGCAAGGCAGAACATAGTTTGATACCAACAGCCGTAAAATCTTAATTCAGGAGCTGTAGTTTATTAACATCAGTATTGCTGCTTAGTCATCATTGAACAGCCAGGACTGGGGTGGAAAACTAGAAGGCGTCACCTAAAACAGGAAGAGACAATATGGTTTGAACAGATAGAACACTCATCACAGATGCTTCTTTCTTTTTCTCAGTGAAAAACATGATCAACAATGAAAGTTACATGGGACTTACATCACTGCAAGCAGGACCAGAAAATTGCCCCGGCACCAAGTCTGCAGTCCTGACAATTCTCACAAGTGCCTACTGAAAGCTATTGCTATCTGACATATGTTGCTATAAGTGCTAATTAAATCTCAGTGCTGTGTTCTATTATTAAAACAAGAGTCCTTATTGCCACTAAACAGAGATGCCTCCCTGCAGGAGCAAAGCTATCAGCTGCCTGGGTTTCCCTGATATGTCTTCCTTTTCTATCCTTGGAGCACAATCTAAGCAGATTTTCGAACAAGTGCAGCCCGTGCCTGGGTTTTGGGAATTTCCAGCAGAAGCTTCCCAAAGATCTTGGCAGGCTGCAGCAGGGAAGGGCAGGACAGCAGCAAGTGGAGGCAGGCTGCGAGAGAAAGAAGGAGGTGTTCACACAGTGCTGGATCTGAAGTGCTCACAGCAGTTGCTGCACTTGGCCTGGGTCCCCAGAGCCCCAGGTGTGAGCAAGGCTGGGGCTGGGGGGGAGCAGAGCTGGGGGTGAGAGGGCAGGAGTTCAGTATAGGAAGGGATTTAGGTCAAGGCTGAGGGAGCAGAGGGCTGTGGAGGTATTAGGGTTAGATGGGTCTGAGGGTTAAATGGGAAGTATTGGAGCTGGTGATGGAGATCTTGGGGAAAAGGAGGGTAGGACTACTGGGGCTCCATGTTGGGCTTCTAAGTGTGGGAAGCTCTAAGCCAGAAAGCCTGGGACCTGGGCATTTTGAGACAATGAAGATTTGATGTGGAGCTTTGGGACTGGTGTTCTATAGGTGAAAAATATTGTCATGTGGTGGGGCTTGCTTGGACACAATGATTTTCTTCTGAATATGATTCATGAGTTTCCTTTCAGCAGAGAGCATTGGACAGCAATGCATTCCTTCTACCCTCTAGTTCTTGTAGATAATTTTGTTTATTTTTCACTTACTTGGAGAAGTGGTGGCATTAATCAGGATGCACTGTAAGATCTGAATATACTTCTCTCCATTAGAGGAGTATTCACTCTATATGGGGGGAAAGAAAAAGAACTATAAATAAAGAAAGAACAGCCCCCCACAACCTCCTTTACCTAGTTAGTATTTATATTACTGGCTTTTAACCTTTTACATAGTCCAACTGCAAAGAATGCAAGGCCAGTGTGAAGCAGATGTCTTTTGCACATCTGTAAGAGTGCATGTAACCTATCTCTAAATGATAATGATGGATACATAGAAATTCCTTTCTCTGCTACTTAATGCAAGATTTATCCCTACTGAATGCAGGAGACTTGTGCACCTGTTTCTCTTGCAGATGCTTAAATTTAGATGTGATCATTACTCCCCATGTCTCTCTTTTTTTGCATAAAATTCTCAGCCAGAGAATATTCAGGGCAACCAGATCTGGCTGAAAGTGGTCCACATCTACAGCACCTTTTGCACAGAGTCAGACTCAATCCACGTCCTTACTCAAACCTTTAGAGCCTAATGCTCACAGCTTCTTGTTGGAAATATGAAGCCAAAGTTCTCTGCTAGTGGAATAGGAAGAAAATTTCCTGTCCTTTACAGACAAATGATTAAAATGTCAAATATACTAAATATGAATTCTTCTTTCCCCTACCCATGCATCAACTAAACAATTCTAGAATAAATATACTGTAAATAAAAGCACTGTTTAAAACTGAAGAAATTCAGTAAGACAAATACTGTAAAAGTTGCAGTATGGTAATCTAGTCTGCCCACACACAAGCGTCTGTGAATAGATGCAGAAACGTGCAACAATTCCTATTCTCTATGTACAAATTCCACTCTCCATTTTTAATAAAACCCTAAAACCTTTTGTGATGCCACATAGCCAAAAAAGGTGATGTAATCCTGCAAATGTAGGAGCCAGCATGAGGTCACAGGCTGAAGACTGAAAAGACCTGTGCATGAGCCAGCTTGCTGTTGTCCCAGGCATCCACGCTGCAGAATTTCATTTACAAGCTAATTGCACTCTACCTCAAAAGAGTGTTGATTTCTTGCTTCTGATACTCTGACAAGAAAGTTCCAGTGTTTTGCTCCTTTTTCTGAGCAGAATATATCTTCAAGTTCTCAACCTGAATGTGTTACTGACCAGTTTGTGTCCCGTTTGCTTTGTGCCAAACTCACCATGAATTTATTAGGTGATTTTAACCTCCTTTTCCAGCTGAAGTGTTCCTGGCCATTTAAAAAATCGACAGTTGCCTTCCCTCCTGCAAATCTCAGTTTTGAGAATGCTATAGAAATTGTAATGCTTTTTTTTATTATTATTATTTTCAGGCGTGTTACAGCATTTTATTCTTTCTTTCTATATTTTTTTTTCTTATCTGAGTTAACAAGATATGTTCAGGGTATGTTTTCAAGCTTTTTTTAGAAACGTAAAGAAAAGAGAAAGACAGTGGGATTACCTGCAGTCACATATCTACTATACAGTAGTATATATATATATATACAGACTGTTCCTGACATTGATTATTAAAGAAATATTATGTTTGATTGTTTTCATAACCAGTAATATCAGAATCAATTGAGCCAAGTGACACAAAGGCATAAAGAAAAAATCAAGTGGTCTGGAGGAATTCACTGAAGCAGCTTCACAAAATGTGTTTCTTCAAAAATTGGTTGTTTTCAATGAGAACTTGAGTGTTCTCACGTAGCAGCAAAGCATTTTAATGGCAGACTAGACATAGCCAAGATGAAATGTCTAGTTCTGCTGAGATTTTTTTTTTCCTTTTTCTTTTGTAATTTAGGTTATCCTGACCCTATGCCCAATAGCTGTCTCAAATATAAATGCACCTGAAAAGTAAACTTAACTGTTGTTTTCCAGGTCTGCATCTACGTCCTAGCTTTCATTTTTTGATATTTTGTTACCAGATCATTTTTGCCATGACTTCAACAATAGCTTTTTTTAAAATCTTGAATTCAATGTCTTGAATTCATTAAAAGTTTCTCAAATCTGAATCACTTTGAATTCAATGTTTCTGGATCATTACATTTTCTCTTCCTATGGTAAAAAAATTCAGACTGTCAGAATAGGAACTATTATTAGCAGTATTAGTATAATTGGTGTTATTATTTAATTTCTGTGGTGCAATCTTTAAGACTGTGGTGCCTCCCTAAAGTCAAAGAGATGGACAGAAAGACAAATGCAGGAGAAGGATGAAAGAATTGTCATGAATGCCCTGTGTAAAATAAGTTTCTCTTTTCCCAAAATCTCTGCAGCCATAGAATAATTATCTTAAGAAAATAACATGAAACAGTGAGAAGAAAAGCCATCATTCTTTCTGACCCACGCTCTGAAAAAAAAACCCCACAAAACAAAAAAGGAAAAAAACCCTACAAAAGAAAGAAGCAAACAAAAAAAGAGTACGAATGAGATACTTTATCCTTATATTGTGATCAAAATAAAATTATGCCTGCAGACACATATAGAGAAATCCTGATGTCCTGGCTGATACCCTTCATAGGCTTGAAGAATTATCCTAACAAAGTGTTTAAGCAAGGATAAAATAATCACTGCATGTACAGAGCAACCCATGGGAAGAAGTACTGAAACAATAGCCTGCGTGTAACAACTTTGAGCAACTACACACAAATCCAGTCCAGTGCCCTGGAGAAAACACGCTGGAATGGAACCAAGTGTAAAAAACTGAGGTTACAGCCATGCACCTTGGTTTGATGTGTATGTTGTGCTGTACGACGGGACATTTTTTTTTTTTTTTTTCTCCTCAGCATATTTAGAGACTTTCTGCAGTGTCCATTTTATTGTCTCCATGGTGTGAATTAATGACAGGCCAAGATTTGTGCCTGTCCCAGTACCTGTTTTCAGGCCCTCAGGGCCAACCAAAAATATGCAGTGAATACTGTATCAGACACTTAGGAATAAATGAGCATTTATTATATGGTCATGTGGATATGTGCACATGGGTTACTGTTCAGCCTCTCCGTATTTGTGCCGCAGAGTCCTCCACAGAAGGACGGATAAGGGCTGCTGGGGAATTCTTGCTTGTCTTTCATTGTGGCACAACAACATTCAAGAATATTTCTAGACAAAAATTATCTCTCTCAATACGTACATTGCACAAACTGATAGAAGTGAGAGTTTAAATCCTGCCATATAATTTCTATGTCTCTTTAACATGTTGATGGCATGCTGTGGCCAACAAGATTACAGAGAAGAGCAACAGCACCTTTCAGTCAACACCCCTGCAGGGTAATAAAATGATGTATTAGAAATTTATTTTTTTTTTTTACTTTGTACTGTATCTATTTTTGCATAAGAATCAGCTCTAATGAAATTGCATAAGGAATATAGCTTCATGCTTCAAGGCATTAGACTTCCAGAAATTCCCCCTGGCTTGAGGGAGTTTTTCTATGTCAGGCATATGTCTCATCAACTGCCCTTTATTGAATTCCTCCTGCAGTTACTTTTAAGAGGTTCAAAAGCCTAAAAGTACCGTGTATTTTGCCCAAACCAGTAATTTTGATCTTCAGTGCTTGGCAGTTCTTTTTTGCCATTTATGAATACACTCTATCTGTAATGAACAATGTTCCAATACTTATCCCTCAGTCTTTATCTCTGGTGGTGATTTTATTTAGCTTTTAGCATGTGCAACCAATTAGGCAACCTTTAACCCATCTCTGTAAAATGAAAGTGCTACAAAGGTTATTTTAGTAGAGACAGGCTAAAGTTAAAAACTATCTGCACCTCTGGCATATGTGATTTAATGCTCACTGGAGTATTGCATGAGACAGTCCATGTCTTTCACTCAGTGGATGAGTTGCTGTTCCTTAAAGTTTGACAGCCCCTTCATTTTGGCAAAACTCCCCATGTTTTACAGGGAAATTTAACTTTTTTTGTGCAGTCAAAGTGTATCTTTCCTTGTCAGTGTATTGCACTTTATGCTAACTAAAAGAATGAATAATAAAACTTGACATTTTTCTCCAAAGCACAGAAGAATTAAAGGTCATACTTTCAAAAAGACCTGTATAATTCCTCTAACAAATTATGTAATAGGATTTAAGTACACAAACATTTTTTTCCAAGACTGTATAGAATAAGGAATGAAGAATGAAAGCAATTCAGGTACTGTGTTTCAAAATTTGGCAATGAAGGTGGATTAATGGAATTAGGATACATTTTCAAAAACACGTATGTTAGGTAGGAGCCTACATATTATTATTCAGGTTTGGGATGAAAAATCACTGAACAAACATACAACCTTTATCATGAGAAATATGGAAAGTAGAAGTAGAATTTCCATTGTTAAAAACAAATGCCATAGTTATGGCTTGGTATGTTAAAATAGTGTACTGGGACTTCCACAAGACAGGAAATTTGTTTTACTAGGCATTATTTGATCACATTGTCAGTCCATCACAAAGAACTCTCTGTAATAAGAGATGAAATAAAATTTGTGAGGGGAAATGGAGGGTTATAGAATGAAATGAGGGCATGAAGTTCCACAGAAGGTCAGGCATAGTAGTTTCCTTTGAGCTGTACAGTAGATTTTTCTTACTGTACAAATGATGCTCTTTCCTCAGATATCTTCAGATATTTGAGTAAACAAAACCCTATTGATCAGTCTACTATTGAAAAACTAGACAGTGAAAAGCTATGATTGTAACTAGTCAGCCTAAAGTTATTTGGGTAATCTCTAACACACTCTGAAACCTTTGTCAACAAAAGCTTCCAAAAATTGCTGCCTTGGCAGGTGGCCTTATGTCCATTTATATCTTGTGCTTAAAAACTGTCTTGGCTTGCAAAAGATAACTATTGTGAGAAACTTGCCAACAAAATAAACCTATAACAAATGGGTTTTAGAACCAAGTCCTAGGCTTTATTCTAAAGGGCCTGTCTACTGGGACAATGAAGAAGGGTATTTTTAATTTGCACTGATTTTCCTCAAAGGATACAGGGGCTTTTGTTACGTGGATTGCCTGGCAGGTAGGTAGGGTGTGCATCAGTCTGTCTAGCAGTGGCTGAAAGCAGTGAGAGGTGTCTTGCACTACCAGTTCAGAGGTGCTCCGTGTTGCAACCAGTGGGAGGATGGAACTTCAGACATTCCTTAGAGGAAGCTGTTTGGAATGGGGAGTTTGGTTCCATTTTGTCTCTTTTTGAACCATTGTAACACTGAAAACCATTTCATCACTATGAGGGTACAGGAGGTACACAAAATAGAATTGCAAGTAAGGAGAGGGGAAACTTCAAGCTATGCATTTGTGTTATCTACCAGTGAAGTCATATGCCTGTGCACCCCTGGACAGAGAGAACTATGTTCTGACTGAGGCAAGAGACCAGCCTGGTTTTATTCCACAAGTATGAAAGTGGAAGCTGTAAAATGAAGGAGGGTGGGAAAGCCAGTGAAAGAGAAGTTGCCTCCTAGAAGCAAATGTCTCATCCAGTTGTTCTGCAAGTCCAGCAGAGTGGCAGCTGTTTTTATCACTTGGAGGCAGAGTAGAGAGGACATGAGGTCACTCAAAGGACACCTAGCTTTTATTCACTGAACACAAAAATGCAGCAACTTAAGCATAAATACTTCCCATGAGTCATAATAGGAAATAAAAAATACAAATGAATAGATAATGAGACTGGAAACAAAGTATTAACTGAAACCCCGTGGGAGACTGAAGACTGCTTTTAAACAGGCATGGGGGAACGGTGATCAAGTAATGCTAAATATGATATAAATATGATCCTGCAGTCCATCCATATCTTTGCAAAATGAATGAGCATTTGCTTGAGTAGATTTTTGAGGTCTTTGCTTCTGTATTAGCACTGACATCCTGATTATCCTTTGATGAAGGACACTACATTACATGAAGAAGTTGTCCCTGCTGGTATCACACAGTAGCAGGATCACCACTGGATTACTGCATACCACATTCTTAGTCTATTGTGAGAAGATTTCGGATTCTGCTCATTACCTAGCTTCAGGTTATGCTTTTTCAGGCCATACCCTTTATTGATAGCCTCAAAGTTATTCTTCATCACCAGAGCTTCCCAAAAGTTTGCATCCTCTGAAGGAAGCAGGAACGTGAGACCATTACTTTTGTAGTTTAACTGTGCATCAATATTTAAAGTTGGAAGTAGCATCCTGTCACTGTGACCTCTGAACAGCTGAAGGCAAATGAATAAACACAGCTGTTGGTCCTAGATAGAATAGAAAGCAGCTCAGAATGATGGCAGGATCACTGTCAAAATACTGTGTGCTGGAAATAAACGCACATGCTCATTTTGGTTTCAAATAGGACACTAATGCTCTTATCAGTTCATCTCTACTAATCCTTATGTTGATGACTCAAAGATGAAATGTTGAATGATCTCAATTCACAGAAAATCTTGCTGCATAGAGAAACTATTTAAGGAAGTTTATACCTTTACACGGTTATAGCTGCAGCTGAGATTTAGAGAAAAACAAGTCAATATAAACAAATGCCTAAGCAAGTAATCTTGAGATATTCTAGGGAAAGAAAGGTTTCTAGGTTTCTATTGCTTCCAGGACAAAATAGATATGTAAAAAGGTACCTAAAACTAGGATGGAGTCACCCCTATCTTAGTAGGGAGCTTGGGAGAGAGAGAGAGAAAGACACTTCTGCAGGCAATTTCAATATCTACCTAGGCCAGAAGGCGAGAATTATCCTCTGGTAGAAGCATCAGCAGGGTAGTTAAGAAGTGGGTAATTAAAAGTATGGGTTGAAGAAAAAAAAAAAAAAAAAAACAAAGACCACATAACTTGTTGATATTTTAGTATTTTCTTGGACTAATCTACAGACGCTGAAGCGTTTTATGTGACATGTTGCTTGAAGAAACTTTTTGTAACTGGAAAAAGCTCTAAATATAAGGATAGAGGAAAGTTGATGCATTCAAAAATTTTTTTTTTTTTTAATGTGTTGAAGAATTCTTCTTTAACTGTTCAAATGATTGCGGGCTATCTGAGTAAAATCACACATATATTTGAATATAATAATTACCCCAAAATTTCTGTGAGAGAAAGGAAAAATATTAGAAGTTTCAATGTACATGAAATCATGTTGAAGGAATTAAAATTTTCCTGCTGTATGATTTTACTCACTTTTTAAAAATAATTAAGCAATGCTTTTATAAGTATACAGTTGACTCATAAAAAAGCCTATTACAAGAATCTTATTCATTTTAGAGAGATTTTATAACCTTTGTCTTGCATATACTTAACTAATTTTGTGTCAGCAGTCTTATTGCAGTGAAAGCACTCATAAAAGTATTTATTTATTTATTTATTTTCCTGATAAAAAAACTATTTAAAAGTAAACTGCAGTAAGGTTAAGAAGTAGAAGATATATCTTGACTGGTAGGTGAAGGAGAGTCAGTAAGAGATATTTACTTTCCCCATCTGCAAAAAACCCATTTATAAAGAGGGTTAACAAAAGTAAATGGAAGAGAATTAGTGCTGCTTGCCCTTGAGGCGAGGGTTTGGTTCATAGACCCTTTTCATCTGTAGCATAGTCTGTAAGTCATGGTGAAAAGGCTGAAGTGCAAAATGCAAATAGATAAATGGAATTTTAAAGTTTCCTTTGACCTTCCATGTATGAAAGAAAATATAGACACAATGGAAAAAAGGAAATTGTGGGAAATTATGTTGAAATATAATCTGAGAGTTTTCTGAAACAACACATTAGGGACATCAGTAGGCAATACCATCCCAAGTTGACATACAGCTTGAATTACCCTGAGAATCTTCAAAATATTCCTAGTCTTAGATATCACTCATGTGATCTATCAGTTTTTGTTGTACTTCTGGATAAATTTTAGTTAAGAAATGTAATGAAGCAATTTTTTCCTTTTATCATTCAACAGTAGAAAGATTAACCTGATTGTGAGAACCTTTATATCACTAGACTCTATATAATGATCTCACCTATCACGTTCCCTGTATTATTGCATTACTTCTAATTAACTCCCCTGCTAATGATTTGATACTATTCATTTTGCAGTTTGAGAATGTTATCAAAGATTTTCTGAAATTTACTACTGTTAGCTCTATTCATTCCTTAAAGTTCATCATTGACTTTTTTGAATTGTTAATGGAGTCATTAAGAGAGCGCAGCTAGAATACTGTATTATCCTGCTAAGCACTTGTGTGATCATCAGCATAAGACCTGAAGACTTCTTATTCATTAAGGATTTTTGTTCTCTCATATCCATGGGAAATAGTGAAATATTATCCCTACTCCATGTAAGGGGAGGTGAAACAGTAGATAATGTAGACTGTTCAAGATAATATGGAAATCAAAAACCAAAACTGTATTTTAGTTTGTGGTTAACCATGTATCTCTTGACTATCATGCTATGCAGCATTTCAGAACTTAAGAAATTCTGAATTTGCAGCAAAATGTCATAAAATATAAATTCCGATTAAAGAATGGGAATATTCTTAATAATTTTTTCTGTACTAGATAAACTTTCAGCAGAAAGGATTTTTTTCTGTGTCCTTCTTCTGACTGGTTAGTTGAAGCAAGATGCAAAACAAGCCAGAGGAAATGGTTATTCATGAAAGGGCAGCAGATATATGAAACCCCTTGCCAATGAATGTAATGAAAAAAAAAAGCTTTGGAGGAAACCGGAGACACAGCTGGAGGAGGGATCCATTATTATGCAGTGTAGAAAGCTAAATGATTAAATGCACAAATTTTAAAAGATTTTTTTCCACAAAATCTGTTTTCACACACAATCTAAACCAAAAAAAGAAAAAGACAAAACAAAAACAAAAACTCAACAAGTAAACAAAAGCAAACATTTTTTACTGAGAAACAGAGTAATACGTTTTGGATGCCTTATGTCCCTGTCCTCCTTGAAGCAATCTGTTTGGACAAAGTAAGAAGTCTGTGATGCATCCTGACTTCTGTCTTGCTTGGTTATTTGGTTTTGCATCGTGCTTCAACCAACTGACTCATAGCTCCCACTATTCTTCTTGTATTAGAAGGCAAATTGAATAACAAATTTTTATTCATCCTCTTTATGCTTTCCAGAATTTTTCAGATTTGTTGTAATGTTCTTTGGATCATCTGCTTTCCAGACTGGACACTCTTAGTGACTTAGTTGATCCTCATATGGGAGGAAACAAAGGTAAAGGTCTTTGATCATTCTTCCCTCAATGTTTTGCAGTTCTACCATTTTCTTAGAGATTGGGGGTTGTAGCTGTACTCACAGTTTAAGACAAATTTAAACAAATCATGAATTTTTACAGAAGCATAATTATGTTTCTTGCTTCATTCTCTGTACTTTGAATTTGGCCTTAAAACTGAAAAGAAATACTGATCTGGTGTATTTGTGGAAACAGAAAGGTTCCTACTAAACTCTGTGTTTCTTTCTATGTATTTAAAGGAAAAAAAAATGCCTAGTGTCACTAGATGACATGAAAAGAATGATACTCACACAGTTGAGTAGTCAGAGCAAAAGAAGGGCAGTTTATTTATTTGACCTCATTCATAGAGATTATGGACAATGACCAGGGATTGGAGAATAAGGTTGCCACCTCTCCACCCCACTGGCCAGGCTAGAAGTCCATCAATTGTCCCTCAACAGAGAGGAATGTGAAACAATCACTTGGTTTATGTTACAATCTGTGAGAAACTCCACTACAAGAATGTAAACATTCAGAAGGCTAAAAGAATATGACAACAGCCTAGCACACTAGAAATTTAACTTCTTAGAACAGAAGAATAGTATGCATGGAAACTAAGATCTGGGAGGATACAGGCAGGGTCTAAAAATGCACATCTAGCCTGTAAACGTTAAACCAGGATTTTCTCTTATTTGAAAATGAATGACCGAAAAAACCCACCAAGCGTTTACCATATTGCAAGTTAAACTCTGGATTTGAATTGCTTCATTATGTTTACTGTCCTTTTAGATGTAGCCTATAATGGGTTTTTAAAAAGATGAATCTTCCTACCATGCTATTTTGAACGTAGTCCCTGAATCACTAGGTAATCAGAAAGTATCAAGGAGGCAGCATGTTTTAATACATATGAAATTTATCTAAATCATTCCCATATAATATGGCAAATAAACCCCTTCACTACAGTTGTAACATTTAGCACCTTTTCCATGTAATTCAGCTGATGTCTAATTAAAGATCACTGAACCAAGTGTTTAGAAGGCAACCAATTTAATTGCTATGATTGTATGATTTAGATTAATAATAAATGGGCTAATGATACTGTAATATTAAGTGTTCAAGTTGGTGATCAAGTCAATTAAGATATAATTGTAGAGCAGCAATCTACAAATAATGAGTGAAATCCTTCCCATTCAGAATTATGTTGATGAGAATAATACAGAGTAACCTTACCACATTTTTACACTTAATTTGATAGAAAAGAACATATAGACAAATTTTAATCCTGCTGATCATGTAAAAGTCATTGTTCCCATTGTCCTCCATAGCAGTTGGAGGCAAATTATAGGAAGTGTTTTAAAAGGTCCTTGAATTTTAGGACTGACCTGTAGTAGAGAGATCTTCAAAATCTCTTTAAATCTGGGATGATTGCCCCACCCGATAGCTCCACCAGAACAGTTGATTGCAGTGCAAACTTCATCTGTTTGTCAGAAATAAGTTTTCCCTTGCATTCTATCAGAATTTAAAATAAATATTTGCCAAATTCAGATTAGAATGTTGAAGGGACCTGTTCATTCTACTAATGCAGCAGGTGTGTGAGAGAAAGAATGTACAGCAGTTCAGAGAAAATGGAGATGCCTTGCCCTCAACTTCAGACGTCATTGGTCACTCTTGATATTCTCGAGGGGATACCTGGCAGTGTCATTGGTGGCAGTCTCATGGAGGAGCAGCAAGAACTGACAGCCTGGGGAACTCCAGGCAATCAATAATATCCCCTGAAAGATCAGGGCAGGTTTGCAAATGGCTGCTTCCATTCTCTTCCAGGTCTGTCACCTCAGCTTTTCCCTCCCAACATGAAGATAGCTCAGGCTCAGTTATTTCTGGTTCTGATCATCTTGTTCCTTCGTATTCCTATGAGTCTAAGAATTGCAGCTCTGCAGGTGGAGAAGGAGCCTGAATGACAAATACACTACTGGTTCTATAATTAAAAGTGGGCACTGATTAGAATCATTGTGTGATATTTGTTTTCCCGTTTGTCAGTCACCAACGGGAGACATGTCTGAGTGACTCTGCTATTTGAAAAGAACTTCAAAGTATATTCACAGTGTTGTATAACAGGTGTGTGAGCTGGACTGGAAAAATTGCCCTCTGAAATTAATGCTCTCACCAGTAACCTCAGAGGGGGATTGCTTTAGATTAAGTATTGAGCTCCCAGGTTGAGATTATTTTGTGTTAAATGAGATATATTCTACCGAGTTGGACTAGTACTGGACCTTTTCATATAAATTAATTCATTTGTCAATTAAAGGTATTTTAGTTCTCTGAAGACTTTGCCCAAATTTGCACTCTGCAAGTAATTTCATGTGAAGAGTCAGGTTTTTTAAACCAAAATTTGGAATGTGGCATAGAAGTTAAGGCAGTTTCCTGGAAATTTAAGCTTAAATCTCCTTTCTTTCTGATTCATAGATGATCTTTAAAGCAAGATCTCACAATCACAGGAGAAGTGCCCTTGGACTTCCAGGTCTTTTGGAATGGATTCAAGTGCCACTAGACCCAATCCATACTCTCCTGATTTGCTGACAGAGATTAGGTCAAGTTTTGCTTTCCAGGTGGCTCACAATGATTGGTAAGTCTGTGTGGTTTTACTTTTTTGGTGTTAATACTTAGGTGTATTGTGCAAAGTGGAAACTCCCACAAGACATTGCTAGTCCATCCTTTGTGCTTTCCCTTAATGGTATGACATTGCTGTGACAAGCCTTAATTTGAGTTTTCCCACTGAGAGAAGAAAATACAGACTCTTTGTCTTGTATGGAGGATTCCTTTGGTTTTCTTCTCCCAGAGATGGTAGGAAGCAGCTTAGAGTAGGAAATGTAAAATGTTGATTTTTGGAAAACTATGTTTTGCTTGATTCATACTTTTCTATTTCTTTTGCAGGCTACAATACATCCTTGATTAAGTACTTAAGGCATGCTGACACCCAGGCATAATCAATGAATAAACGGAAATAAAATTTCTAAAAAGCATATGTAAAAATAATTTTATGTAAAGTATGAATTATAGAACACTGAGTAATTGAAGAATATAATGCAATAATCTTTCATGTTATCTTGCTTCTTACTAGCCCTAAGTAACTAGTGTTGTTCAAGGTATCTATATTATGTGTTTCTGAGTATGCAGCTGTTTTAGAAATCACTACCACATCTTTATGTAAGGCTGAATGGTCAAGATCACAGACCAGGGTTATTGGTAGGTCTACATCAATTCACTTATAAACAAGAAAAGCAACCTTAAAACTGCCACACAACTAAAGAGTATTCATATTCCCCCAAGCACAGCAAACAAGTGTGGTGCCTGAACCTTAAGCCAGGAAAAGCTTCTAAATCTTCTGAATCTTTCTAAGGAAAGAGATGTGGTAGAGCCAAATCGGTCTCAGCATGGACTCATCAGGGCTGTCAAGAAATAAGGTTTGTCCCTGTGAATGTTACACTACTTACTCTTAAAAGGGAAACCGGCTTGCCCGTATTGAGCTCCAGTATCTGTGTCATGGCAGGTTAACACGTCCAAACTGCCAGTCCAGGTTCTTTCTTAGAACTGGTTCCACTGAACTTGGTAATAAATTGAGACAGGTGTTATCTTTTACAAGAGAAGTATTTTCCCTTGAGTCCTCCTTGTTGTGGAATGAACTACTGTGAAATAAATACTCATAAGCACCGTGAAACTTTTCCTACCGACAGCCAATATATCTTAGTAATAAGTTTGTATGCTACATAAGCAATTTTCCATCCAATCAAATTAGCATAATTTTTAATTGAATCTTATAATTTTCCTTGTTTTTTGTTTTTGACTAATGCAGCTAAACTATAATTACATTAGTCTCTCTCATAAAGCATGATAAAAGAATACTAATCAGACAGTAATAAAGTGTGATGCAGAATTATTACCTGGAGAATGGATAGAGGATATTAATTTTTTTTCCTGAGTTGGAAGCCCTGATTTTGTCCATTCTTTCTACAGTTTTTTGCTTATTCCTGCCACTATCCTCTATATATACTCTTTAAATTAACAAGGAAATTTCACCTCAGAGACATTAAATTCCAGATCTGAATCACAAGACAAGTTGCTGCAGATTGCTGACTATAATCCCAAGTGATATATAGGAACATGTTTCAAGTTAGGTATGTTCATAAGAATTTTTCTATATAAGGGCAAAATACAACTCTTATCACACATCAATTATGATTTCAAGGAATCCTAAGGAAAAGTGCTTGTTTTCAGGCTGTCATTACGGTATCTCCTCCCAGATGTTCTCTCCTGGTGTAAAATCAGCACAAGTATCTGGATATTGTTTACCTCATGGAATTTGTCCATTATTTACTCTTTGTCAGTAGCGCATACACCCTTAAAATATTATTTCCACTGCCAGTGACTTCAGTGAGTCGTCATTTTGGAAAGGCCTCCCTCTCAATGCTGATGACTTTTTTCCATGGCACCTGTAAGACCTATGTTCTGTTTGTAGGCAAAGTCTCTCATGTATATGCATTTGCTTTTCCACCACTGCAATAGGCTTTTCATTGACCCCTATTACTTTCACTACATTGAAGCAAACATATTCTACCAAGACCCTATATTCTTTTATCTTTTCTAATATAATTTTCTTTTCACTGTCATAGAAAACAAGATCTCCTTTTGTTCATAATTTTCAAATATTTTCCTGTATCTTTCCTTCTTTTCTCTTACTGTTTCTTACCATTGTGGAAGGTAACCTCAGGTGATTTTTCTCCCTTCTCAAACTATGTAAGATGCTATTCCTTATCCTCTACAAGTTACATTTCCCAACTTTCTAATTCTCACAGTCACCAAATTTATGTTCAGGTAGGAGAAACACCACACGTACATCTACATAGCTCCCATAAATTTTCCCTTTCAATATTCTTTTAGAAATGCTCAATATTCTTCAGTCTATAAACCCTCTGTAATGTTTTACTTCTTTCTATGGCTTTGTTTCTGTGGTCTAAGGATCCAAGGCTGGGGTGTGATGTGGCCCAGCTGTGCAACTTTGGCTCAGACTTCAGAGGAAATAGCTAAACTGTGAAAGGGAACTGTGAGAAAGGCTCTAGAGCTGACCCATGGAAGATAACAAAGTTAGAGACAGAAGTTGTTGTTGAGATGGAGATTGCAGAAGACAGAAAACATCAACATTACGAAATATGAGATCCCAAGGCCAAACACAAGGAGCTGACAAAGTTGGTGGAAGATGGAAACTGAGAAACCTGGGAAAAAACAATTCAGTGAGAACCAGAGGGTACCCCTTCTCTGATTCATGCCTGCCTGCCCAATAAAGAGTATTCAGGTAACTTACTAGGACAGTGAACCAAAGCTTAGGCTAGGAGCCCCTTACATTTTAGCCACTGTTAGTGTGTTAGCCAATAAATAACTGCTTCATTATTGAAGCTGTATGTATTATGTCATGGTATAGCCCTAGTAGGCAGCTCAGCCCCACACAGCCACTTGCTCACTACCCTCTCTGCCCCCAGTGGGATGTGGGAGAGAATTGAAAGCGTAAAAATGAGAAAACTTATGCGTTTCCATTTGACAGTTTAAAAAGGAAGGTAACAGCTGCACACACAAGCAAAGCAAAAATAAGGAATTAATTCACTACTTTGCATCAGCAGGCAGGTTTTCAGCCATTTCCAGGAAAGCAGGGCTGCATCATGCATAATGATTACTTCGGACATACCCTTAATCTCAGCTAGTCATTTTAGGCTTGCTTATGAAAAAATGTGGACACTTCTGTGGAGTAATACACATCACACTAGAACTGCAATTATTGAAATTACTTCTATGACTCAGTCTAAATATGCTGATTTCTTGTCATTGGCTGTGGAAAAAGACGTAGCTTTCAAGTTCAGATTTAGGTGTCTAAATTATCTGAAGTGAGCTAACACCAGTGCCTTGTGTACTGAGATCCCTAAATGATTCTTTCATTTATCCCCATTCTTCCTCTGTCAGTATGTACCTTTTCTCTTTTGCTTTATTAGATGTCAGTTCTTTGTTAATAAGAGGAGTCTTCAAATTGAGGTAGTCCGTAGTGTTTCAAGATACTTGTTGCTGGCAGAGGGAGTAAGAATCTAGATGATATTTACATTATCTTTTGAGAAATTCTTAATTTAGAACAGTGAAGGGGCCTGAAATTCAGTATGCTACATAAAGCATCCAGCACAATGGAGTATTCATACATGCTGAAAGCCTCTGGCTTTTATCACAAGAGAAGTAATAAATCATCTCTGAATCTTGATCAAATCATATCTTCACTTTTTGCCAATTTAAATGTCACTTGCAGATTAAACTGGATCATTATAGAATTTTTTGTTCTTTCTTTTTCTTCTTTCTCTAAACTTTTTGTAGTGTTATTTTAAAGCAACAACCAAATGTTGAATAATATGTGACATTTGGATTTCCATCAGAGAATACAAATTCTACGTACAGTCCTTCAAAAGGAACAAGGATAGAGAAAGTTTAGAGGAGAAGAGGTGAATAAATGAATATTATTTAAGTGCAGTTCCCTGACTGTCTAAGGAATGGCCTTTTATATTTTCTCAATATAAAAGAAAATCAGATAAGTTTGTTTCCACACCCATAAAAGTGGTAGTTTACACATTGAAGAGACTTTGATGAGCACATAAGATCACATTATTAAACACATTTTTTAACAAGGGAGATTGCTATGGCAGTACGCAGCAAAATATGACAAGATAACATCATTTACAGTCAATAATGATGGGATCATAGATCAAGTATATACTTCAATGTTAGTGATGCGATTGAAAGTTCATCTAACTTAATTGAATGGAAAAAAAAAAAAAATGCTGAAAGGGCCTTGATTTCCAAAGGCAAATGAGGACAAATGCATGGTTTGGATAGTCTGAGAAGCAATTGGGTTGAGAAGAAGTTAGGGTAGAAAGACTCAAGTATCTCATTCTGTTGAAGGTTCTCAAAGCAGTCATGGCCCCAAACATGGTACAGTTAAGTTTCCTGGAACATGAGCTTCAACCTGTGTGTTACCATGGACAGAACAGATACCTTTGGGGGAAGCTGATCCAGTAACATGGGACTTTTTCCTAGATTTCCCTGGATATCCATATTACCAGTTGTAATAAAAATTGCTAGGCTGTCTTACTACTGAGGCCTAAATCCTTGTTTCACATTTGTCTGAGATAATCTGGGGTGTAAGTATAAGGAGTTTTTCTAGAGAAGCTTGTTTGTATATTCTGACTTTTTAAAAATCTAAAACCTGTTAAGCTGTTAATCCCATTCAGATGAATAAACAGGAAGAATTTCAGTAATCACATGGCACTAATTTGATATATAACTTTGATAAGTTTATAGATTTTCAAGACAAAGGTCATATATATATAAGCACTTTGCAATTTCAGTAAGAATTTGATGTAGTAATCCACTGGAAAGAATTTTAGCTAAAAGAAATATACAATACAAGGTTGATAACTAGAATAAAGGCAAATATTTAACTTGAAGAGAAGAGACTAAAGGATTGATAAACAAGGACTTATCAAGTGAAAATAATTTTAAAATTGTTAATATTAGACTCAGTGTGACCAAAAGCAACAAAGTCAAAAAGAAACAGTAAGAATTTCTTATCAATAAGAAATGATCATGAAAGATGTCAGGCTTCATGTATGTGTTTAGGAAGAAGGTAGTATATGATACATCTATATGTCTTGCTTAGAGAAGAAAAAACAAAAAGGACAGAGGTTCCAAGGGGAATTCTTGAGAATGTGGGACTGTGCGATTTGCACTGGCAACTTGAGCATAAAAATTCCAAACACATTTGATTTCCAAGAAAAATGAAGAGCTTCTGCAGATAGATATCTAGAAGCCCAATGAAGATACTTTTTTTCTTTTTCTCCCGCAATAAAATTATCTTCATATATGAATACTTTGAATTGTTTCAGAACACTTAATTAATCCTTACACCCAGTATTCGCACATGGGGTAGTTTTTGATAAAACTCCCAGCTGGATCAGGAACTCTGAAGAAGGAATGTAGCTTTACTTAAAAGTTTCATTCCATATTTTATTGGAAAAAAAAAATCAATATAGACAGTATGCGCAGATAAGTATCACTAAGAACAGTTCTGCTCCTTTATTCTGGGGGATAGCCAAAATCCTAGGGGAGCTATTACCTCATGCCTCTGGAAAAGAAAAAGTCAAGAGTCTGCTAGAACTTAAAGATAAAAAACCTGAGTCTTGACTCCAAAACAACTTTGCAGTTCTTGTAGTCAAGCTCAATCAAAAACATTTTTTTCCTATTGGCAAAAAGTAAAAAGCCTAAAACCCAAACAACAGTATTTTTCCTATGAATAATTTCTTTCTTTTAACAAATTACTGATCCAGAATGTTAGAAACACTGGCTAAAAGTGAAAAACTCACCAACAGCGTACTCAGTTAAGAAAATATTGAGATGATATAAAGACACATCTTTATTTGAATTATGTATCAAAGAATCTGTATATCTATGCCTTTACAATTGTTTAAGTAAATAATTAGAAATACTATCTTTCTGAGGGAATGCTTGAATTAGCATAGAAACCCCATCTGGTTAAAGGAAAGAACCTATTTTGCCAATCCTAACTGGAAAAAAAAAACCAACAAAACAAACAAAAAAGCCCAGCATGTTTTGGGTCTGACCTACTGGTGACTCATATAGCTGGAAACTTTTGTTCTGGCTTTTTGCTCTAACTCCTCTGTTTTATCAAACAATTTCATTACAAGTGGTTATCTCATCAGATATGAGTATTTTCAAAAGTCAAGCTCTAAAGATCCAAATTATCTCTCATAAATCCAGCAAATGTAGTTGAAAACTTGTGTTTTCCACTCCTTTCTCTAAACCAAATAGAAACACAGAAATATGTAATAGGACGGACCTTAGAGATCACTGTTTTATGAACCCCCTGCCATGGGCAGAGACACCTTCCACTGATGCAAGTTGCTCAAACCAACACCAACGTGTCCTTGAATGTTTCCAGGAATGGGGCAGGCACAACTTCTGGAATCCTGTCCAATGCCTAACTACTCTCCAAATAATGAGTTTCATCCTAATAGATAATTTAAATCTCCCTTCTTTTAGTTTAAAGCTGTTCCCCCTTTTCTCTCACCACACGTCCTTGTCAGAAGTCCCTTGCCAGCCCTCTTGTAGCCCCCTTTAGGTACTGGAAGGTGCTGTCAGGTGTCCCCAGAGCTTTCTCTTTCCTGGAAGGTGCTATAAAATCTCCACAGCATCTTCTCTTCTCCAGGCTGAACAACCCCAACTCTCTCAGTCCTGTCTTCACAGGAGAGGTGCTCCAGCCCTCTGATAATCACAATAGATGATTGATAGATTTGGAGATACTGAACAGAGAGATAATTATGAGCCAGTTGCCCTAAGGATGATAGTACCATATTGATCCAAATCTCTATAACAAGTTTGTTGCAGGACCTGGTCAGATACACCTGAAACACAGAGATCCGGTCATTTCAAGTCTTGCACTACTAGTAGCACACAACACCTTAAGTGCTAAGACTTTTGAGGGATTAAGAAAAGATTTGAAGTATAGCAACAAGATTATCTCGAAATCGTCCTTCTCTTTCATGATAGGAGGGTGGAAAAGCTAAAAATATGTTCTTTAACATGGGTTGTGTCAGTACTCAGAAATCTGGAGTCACATTGGCATGAAGTATTTTCAAGAAAAGAAAGATGATGTTGATACAATGTTTATTTAAATTAATCTGTAGAAACTTACTTAATGCACCCCTTTTTGAGTTGATAATTTTTAAAAATTGGTCTCTCAGCAATTTGACATGGTCTGATAAAAGCAGTATGGGACTTCTGTAGACTTTTCTCCTGCCCACAGTGTTAGCAAGGAAATATGGTCTAGTTTATTGCATAAACACTAATGCAGCTATAAAAAATACAGTCAATATATTTATGATGATGACTGGAACAGAGTGTATAGTGGGAGGGATGGGATTTGAGCACTTTCACGTACTGTACTAAATATTTTGTCTATAATGATGTGTTGTATCCTGCTATTGTTTTATATGCTGCTTAAACATTGTGTTATATCCTGTAGCAGTCACAGAATTTGTGAACTAGCAAAACACAGGTTTTTTTCCATCACTAAAAGGCTTCAGATCAATATTAACCTGAAGTATTTCTTTTCTGCTGGGGACTGAGGTGCACTTCCTTGTGGTTGCTGTATCTCCACAAAAGGCAATCATTGCTACCATCCCCTGACTTAGTCCATGGGGTTTAATGTATGAATGATTAAAGCAATAAAAAATGATTGCTACTTTTAAAGCAATAATGTTGGCTCAAGTTCAATCTCCAGCTCAGTGAATTCCTAAACTGCTAAAAGATGTGAAGGTATCACCATGGGGACAATGATTCTATACCTGCCACTTTCTTGGATTCTTTCTGTGCCATTTTTCTTTTTATGTCATTGATCCTTACTTGATTTCTGGCAGCAAAGTCTTTGCTATAGTGAAAGCAAGTTGGGAGACGGAGGAGAAAGAGTGTAAAGAAAATAATGTAATTCAGGGTCATTTTTGAATGGCTGTCCTCCTTGGCACAATCTGGCAAAAACAGAACCAAGTGAGGTTAGTTCTGGGGTATTCTGTATGAATATGAAGGATCAGTGTAATTGTTCTTAACATGTTAAACTTCTTCTCACTCTCCTATCTTGGTCTGAGGTTCCCATGCACACTGAAATTGTTGACAGAGAAACCAAGAATACAATAGTCCAGAGCCACCATCTGGGGAATAAAAGCTATTTCCAAGTTAAATTTCTGCCACAAAATACCTTTGTCAGAAGAAACCAGCCCATGGCCTGATTCTCCCTTTTTTTGTACTCCTTTCAGATTTCATTCAGTGTCTGACTTGATGAGAAATAATTCCTTTCTATTCTGCCCTTGGCATATTTTTTTATCTATTCAACTTGGCTAAAAACACAGCACAAGGAAGATTTTTTTGTCCTTTCTATGAGTAAGTTGAATTGATAGAGGTTTCTATAAATAATTAAAGGATGATAATTAACCGAACATAAATATATGAATATTTCAGGATTTTGACAATAGCTGACAAATACAAGAACATGCAGTGCAAGGAACTGTCTGTGTGGGTCTTTTATGACCTCTGAAGTCTCTCAAATATTTCTTTTTTCAGATCTGAGCACCATTTTCCCATGCTTTTTTAAATTAAGATCAGTAATTATCCTGAAAAACCAAAACATTTGGGTGAAATATCCATGCTGAAATCCAAGCCTATGAGTCCTTGTGTCTATGTGAGACACAAGTGTCTCATGTATATTTCATCTTTTGATGGAGTATTTTCAGGATAGGTCCCCAAGGTACAGATAGATCTGTGAGAAATTCTTAAGGAGAATTGATTCATATTCTTACTCCCTCAGGGTAAAAAACTCCAAAAAACATTTTCTCTATTTGCTGAGAACTGGAATTTAATTCTAGTGTATAGTGATCATATTTACTAATAGCAGGCTCTCTGCTGTGAAAATAAATAAATAAATAAATAAATAAATAAATAAATAAATAAATAAAAAAGCTGTGACTGTATCAAGAACATTTTGGGCAGCCAGCTGCAAGAAACACTGCAAGAACTGATTTCTAGCTGACCCAGAAGAGCTTGCAAGGCTACATGTGAAGCTTCCTCCTCATTTTTAATGTTCAGAGCAAACAACCTGAGTCTTAGCTGAATGCTATTGGACCAGGACATTGGAGTTTTTAATCATCTCTTTTTCATTGCTTGCAGCATACCCTCAGCTGTCCATGTGTAGAAAACTATGTACAGGAAGAGCTCACTGCCTGTCTTATTCTGGTTTGGGAGTGTGTCTTCACAAGAAAAATGGACAAGAACTTATGCATAACCAAAACTCTGAATGAGTAAAGCAGTATTTCCAAAACTGCGTCACACTGTTTTTAGAATTGTGTTCGTTCTCTCTCATGGTTTGATGGCAAGGTGTCTTCACGAAATGAAACATAAAAATTTTTAAATACTGAATGGAGAAAAATACATTAAGAAATAATAAGGATAAGAAATGGTTCTTTCTGGTTTTTTTTAGATTCAGGTGGCTGAATCTAGCATTTATGAAATTCAAGAGAACGTGTGCATGGTTGGACCTCAATTACTTATTGACTGAGAACTAATATTTATTAAATAGTTTTCTGATTAAATAAATTACCTTGCATATAGTTATCAAACCCTTAAGAACAGGAATGCTAGGAACGACAGGGGACAGGGAAGACAACCCACAGTCAAGTGAAGAAGTATGAAATCAGGTTGGCAAGCAAAGGGTGCAAATGATTTGGACAGAAGAGACACTGAAAAAATACAAAACAGGATGCCCAAGAGTACTTACATGAAGAAAAAATTCTGCAGGAAAGGATTATGAGATAAGATCCAGATATCTTCTGGAGGCTTCTGGGAAAAGGACAGCATGAATGGATATCTCTCTGAAGTGTTTGTACAGTAATCCATGCACCATAGGGAAAACCAGGAGAAATTAGAGGTCTATGCAGAGTTTTAGGGCTGCCATCTCACTCAAAGTGTTGACAGAGACCTGGTGGGGTAGCTCACATGGCTGCAGTCCTGTGATGGATGAACAGACAGGCTCTTTGGAAGGACAGAATAGGAAAGCAAAGAGGGGGATATGTCCTTTATTTGAGGGCAGAAGGAACATGTGGAGCTGTGTCTGTGCACAGGAGAGGAGCCAGTCAAGAGTTTTTGGGTCAGGACTACAGAACAAATCAACAAGGACAACACTTGTTGGTATTTTCTTCAGGCCACCTGATCAGTAGAGATAGATGAGGTCTTCAGACAAAGTAGAGAAATCTAGTTTTTACAGACCCTGGTCCTTATGAGGGAATAAAATTAACCCATTATCTTATGGAGGGACAATCTAACAGGACCCAAGCAATGTAAGCTATTCCTGGAGTGCATGATTGACATCTTCTTGGTGCAAGTGAATTATTAACCTATGATAAAAGATGGCCTGATGATCTAATGGTTACAAGCAAGGAAGAATGTTTCAGGCAAGTCAAAGCCAGATATAGTCTTGGATGCAGTGATTTTTTTACGGTGGAGTTCAGGATTCCAAGAGTAATAAACAGGGTAAAAATCAGAATCACAACTGTGAATTTGAAGGGAGTAGACTCGAGCATTTTCTAAGTCCTCTTCCCTTTCTCATGGTCCTGAAGAGATGATAAGTAAAGGTGAGTTGTTTGATTTTCAAGGATCACTTCCTCCAGACTCAAGAATGAAGTATCCTGATGTGCAGGAAGGCAAGTAAAAGTAGCAAGAGTACTCACACTTGATGTACTTGATGGTGGGGATTGAAGAAGATGGAGACAGATGGTAATCTCAGTGGTGATCAGTGGGCGCAAACTGAAATATAAGGAATTCCACTTGAAAAATATGATTTAAAAATATTTATTCATTATTGTAAACTTACACAGATTGCATGGAGATGTTTCAGAGTCTCCTTCCTTGAGGTATTTAAAACCCAAGCGGATGTGGCCTTTACCAACCTGCTTTCTCTGACCCAGCTTTGAGCAAGGGTTTGGGCCAGATGATCTTGGAGGGTCCCTTCCCACCACCACCACCATTCTGTAGTTCTGTGATCTGGTTCCTGCTCAGGCAGGCTCTCTGACCAGCTGCATCTGCTCTGTTACAGCTAATAGAGCTTCCAACTGTTTCATCTGAACCCCACACTTCCAGCAATAGCACCTGTTCTTTGGTTATTTCTCATCTTAAACAGCAGTTCATGTAGCATCTGGGATTACTTAAGGACCTTTTTGCTCAAAGGAGAATTTTTAGTTCTTACTTTCCCCAATGACCTTTATAGCCCAATACTGCAAGCCTCCTTTAGGTAAAAGAGAATATTTATTGAGGCACATTTAGCCATAATTAATTGTTCCCAATTTTAATATATATAAAAGATATTAAATTTCCTCATTTTTTATGACTTACTCCTTTTGAAAAGTGATGCCTTAAATATTATCAAATAAAACTTTTAAACAGAACAGATTTTGCACCTGGCTTCATTCCCCTTAGTTAATGAGACAGTAAAAAAAAAAAAAAAAAAAAAAATCACAACTTTTTCTTTGTTTTCCATCCTCTGCTTTTCACTGTTATGTTTAGCTATTTGCCTTACACAACTACAATTCTTGCCCCTATACATATTAATTGCAGGAGTTTTTAAAATTACACAGTATAACTCATACTGAGTTCAGTGCATTTGACTCCTAAATATTATATAAACACTGTTTTGCAAAATAGTACTGCTTCAGGAGAGAAAGGTGTTTTTCAAAGCATTTTCCATCCATTTTGTTGTAAAACTGCTACAGTGCTCCCTGTGGAAAGGGAAGCTGGGTCATGCAGTGTAAAAACTGTGGTTCTTTCTGAGATTCCAGCATGAGAGGCTGTGCTAAAAAGGGGATGCTGATAAGATAGATCACGTCTAGTGCAGTCAGATGAACATAATTAGCTCTGTCTAGGTGTTACACCATCTTGCCGTGGAGGTAAAGCAAGCCTTAGACATCAGGGGTGAAAAGGTGATTAAAAACTTCCGTATGTGCTTTGAGCAGCTTGAGACCAGCAATGTGGTTTGGTGCTTTACGTGATCTCACTCTGCTACTGATAAAGGAGGTGCTCTTAACTCCTACATTTCCCACCTCCTTCCCTACTTCACAGACAAAATTATGGTTTAGCTGCTGTCCTGCTTCACTTCGTGGATTATTCTGCTGCAAGTGAAACAAACAGCTCCATGACTTAAAGTAAAATAATCTCTTTGGTGTTCACAACACCCTGCATTCACCATGTAGCAAAACAAGTGCCAGCTCAAAGAGAAGTCAGGTCTGTGTGACTAAGGTGAGTGGCAGACAGGAGGAGGCCCTTTTTGGCATGTCTGCCATAGATCTATTGAAGAACAATGAGCCAAGTTTGAAGAACATGACCTTCTCCCTGACTATGTGTCCTAAGATCCTATGTGGCTTGACATCTGCTCTAACCTGAGCAAGGCTAGGAAAAGTTTTATCAGTCAGTCTGGAGAGCACAGAAATTGTACAGTGCAATAAGAAGTTTTCTGGGATAAAGGAGGCAATTTTTCTGTCTGTGGAACACCAAATATCACAACATTTTCTTGTGGGAAAGTACTCAGGTACCAGGGTTGGCAGGGGTAGATGTGGGAGAGATGTGTGATCTGTGCAGCACCAGCCAAAAGCCTTGCAGCAGTAGCACTCATTGTATTCACGATGATCTTGCTTCACAGGTTCTGTTGACTTGACCTGTCATTCTGTGATAGATGTTCTAAAGTGATAGACATATTTCCCCATGAGATAACATTATTCACAAATGATGTCGTGTCATTTGCACGGTGCCAAAGCAGCCTAAACTTTCCCTGGCCAGTAAATCAGGCAGTCTGCTGACCCAGTGAGAGAGGATTACCCTCTGCACTGTGTTTCTTGGATGTCTGTGGGCTTTGGATATAAACCCCAATATATCTTATCTAAACATTGGTATATTTGATTTCCTATTTCTTCCTCTGAATAGTAATACAGTGGGGGGGTCTAAACACCAGTGACTACTGCTAGTCTGTCTGTGATGATGGCATTTGTGGGAGGCACAATGGGAGAATTGGATTGCATCAGTCTGGTCACTAAGGAGTACAAAAGAGAATTCACCTCCCATAATGTCCATCTTTAAGTAGCAGATAAATAAATATCATGCCCCATGCCTGATTTGGGCTTCAGCATATGTTTAGGAATAGCTTTTTGCTCTCACTGAGGGAAGAAGGATGATCTCCAGCATATAAAGAGAATAACTGGAATGGCTTTGTCCTTGTCTTCTTCCCTCTTTCCATATTCTCCAGTGGTGGTCAAGGGCTTTAGTCTTTTTTTGAAGATTCCTGAGAAGATCAAAGTCTTATGTACTACACACTGAACTAGAACACAAAAAATTTTAAATTATTTAGCAATTGTACTGAAGATACCCTGAATTTTCTGTACCTGAAATCTTTAAAAAGGAGATAGAACAATGAGCCTTATGCCTGTTTGGTCATATTTTTTTAAATGAAAAGTAAGTCAGGCTTCAAGACAGAATTTTTTTCCAGTCTACAAATGACCTTGCCTTTCACAGGGCTCAGTTTCTGTTTGCTCACCTTTTTTTTTTTTTTTTTTTTTTCCCACTAAAGTTCTGCAATGGTAGCAGATTTCTTCTGCATCTCATGGCAAGACAGCAGTTTCAGCATCCTAAGCAGGAAACATGGTACTCTCATTAAGTCTGTGCTAGCCAGCAAGGAAACTTAATGAGTATCAAGGTCTCAAGGTAAAATAGGAACCTTGATTCCTGGTGCCTGGCAGGGATTATTTTGTGCCATGTAACATGAAGATGAATCTTTCCTTGCAACATCTATCCTAGCAAAGGGTGTGTGATGGAATGCTTGGAAACAACCAACTGGGGAAAATATATGTTGTTAAGTGTTGATAGAAAAGTCCTAAAAAGTAGTGTAGTTAAAAGGGAATTGTTATATGCCCTTTTCCCCCAAAACATATTTTAATCTTTGTTTTCAAAAGTTTATTGCATCAAGCATTAATTGGCTAGCATTCTTCAGGACTTCTTTTACCTTCTATTAAGTTCCTTCTGCAATTCCGTCATCACCTCCGCCTTTCCTTTTGGCCCATCTTAACAGTCTGATATCAAATGTTGGTCAAATCCCATCTTAGGTTACAGTATTGAAAATATTTCTGAGAAATTTTATGGACATTGAACTTTCCTAGCCCATACAATTATCTAAGCAAATAAATCTTCAGGACTGAGGCCAAGCTATGAGAAGATCCAGAGTTTCCAGTAAAAATCCAAGTACACTTTTTTAAGTAACAGTAAGGATTTAACTTACTCTGTAAAATTCAGATGCTTGGGGCAGAATAACAACCAGACACAAAGAACTCTTGCCTCAAAACAAAGATTGCTTGTAGGAATTAGAAATGCATAAAAACAATCTGGATATGGCTTTCTTACTGAAAATTATTAATTAAAATGACTGTTAAAAATTTTTACTTTTCAAATAAAATTTGATTTTGGAATGAAGAATAATAAATTCAGGTGTAGAGTGAGGACTATTTTGAAAAGCAAAGGACTGTGGAAAGAAATAATTTTTGGAAAAAACAGTTAATCATCTATTATAATAAAAGTGGTTTTAATGGAAAAAGACAAATATCTATATTTAGAAGCCATTGAAGTTAGCAGTTGTTCAGTTCAGTGTTGTTATATATATTATTTGTGGTGTTAAGGCTATTATTTAGCACTCTAAACTACATTTTAAGGACTTCATATTGATATGCCATGCTGTTGAGAAGCATTGTTATGGTATTGAAGCTTACTTAAGGCTTTCATGGCCTTTTGTCCTCGTGTGCCATTGCTGGTAGCAGTTTGAGCTTTGACTGTGTTTCAGATCCATTGCTGAACAAAGATACTGCAGACAGGCAAGGAACTGTAATGGCTATTGATGAGGCTGTGCTGTGGTATATAAAGCTGTGGAGTCCCACACAATATACTGGGGCGTGATGGAAAGCAGATAAGGAGGGAGCTAATTAAATGGAGTTTTCTTTGTATCGGGATCAAAAAAATTATTATTAGCAGGCTTTTGAAATGAGAAGTTAGTCTATTATCTGAATTTCCTGCAGTTTTGGGGAGAGATGCAGTATGCCTCTGCTTAGCAACTTGTCAACCAAACTGAAGCTTAACCCTTCAAATAGGGGAAGGGTACTTCACTGAAAGTGAAACAAAGATTTACTAAAGAGAACTAGTACCACAGTGAGTCTGTTTGTGTGAGCACCCAGGTGACAAGCAACAATGGGGAAAAGAGGACTCTGAAAGTGGAAATTCTTTATAAAGGAAAAGAAAAACCCAACAAAGAGTTAAAAAAGAGGCAAAGTGAGTAGTATAAAAAATACCATCTCTGAAGCAAAGAATTATAAAACAGGATCTAAACCCTGCTTTTTTATTTTCTCTTGTGCCTAACACATATGAAATGAAGGAGATTGGCAGCTTTGAAAATTAAAGCTTACTGTTTAGGATAATAATTTTCAAATTGGATCTCTTTATATAATAGCTCTTTCTTCCAGAATTGTTGTGAAGTGCTTTAATAGAGCAAAGGCAGGCACTGCAGCTGGGGAAACCTGGAGAGGAGCAGTACCAGCTAGCTCAGAATAGTCCAAAAAAGCATTTATCTTTGTACTATAAAATATCACTTCAAATTCAGTTGCCATTTCCTCCAGTTTTCCCTAGGTTTTCTGGACTTACACAAAGGTCCAGATTCCAGCAGTCCACTTATTTCTTGTCAGAAGACCAAAGGAATGGGACCAAGACTGAAGACTGAAGATCCAGTCTGGTATTACTCATTTTTCTCTGAAAGAAAATAAATATAGTGAGCTCGCTGGGAAAATATTTCCCACCTCTGACATGCAAGAAAGCCCTCCTGCTTCTTTTCTTGGTGAAGTCTGTAGCTCCAAATTTAGGGAGAGGGAAAAGGGAAACCCACCTATGGCATCTGCTACAGAGCTGCAGGAACCCTGGCTCCAGCCAGCCCTTTCAGCTTGGGAATGTGAGAGGAAGAATTGCTATGTCTTAAATAGAATATTCCAAGATTGCAGGAAACAAGTCTCCCCATCATAAATGACCTCTGATCTACTCCCTGGATAGCACAGTATCTGTTATGCACTAAGGTGAAAGAGGAGAGGAGTGAATCTCCAGCCATCACAGACAGGGATGTTTATTGGAAGGGAAGAGTTATGAATTTAGATATAATACTACTTTAATTGTAAGGAACATTCCTACAATCCAGACAAACCACAAGTGACACGTGAATCAGCTTCCTTGGTCCTGTGAATGTGAAAGCTGTGGCTGCATCTGTTCTTCCCCTTCCAGTCCTGCTGAGTGCAAACACTGGGCATGGAGAGTAGATGGTTGTGTTTTCAAAGGAAGCAACAAAATTTCCAGCGACTGTTGAACCAATCCACACTCACTGGAACACACACTTTTTTTGGGAAGAAGTTGTAGTGAGTTTTGGGTGGACTAAAAAGGGTCTAAACAATGTGTACAAGAGGACCTGGCACTGCCACAGCATTTAGGAAACCTCACTTCCATTCCTTCTTTCACTTCAAGGCTCTTGTGCGTGACCTCGGAGAATTTGTTTTATCTATTTTGGTCCAGTTTGTCCCTTCAGGAGGAAACCTCACCTGTCTATGAAAGCCTCTCATGCAGTTTGGCCATATCCCTGTTGCTGGCCCTGCTTTCAGAGAGCCAATATTCCTGTCATTGGTAAAAGGCTTAGGTCAGACTGCTTTCTGTTCAAAAGACAAATGTCTAAACCCCACTTAAACAGAGGCCTTGTGCTGGCTCTCTGCTCTCTGTATTCCACTGGGTGTTCTTTATACTTCAGAAAGAAAGCAAGCAATCCATACATGCCAGAAAGACAAATGCAAAAGCAAAACACTTCTATTTGCTTGGGTTAAATGCATAGATCTTGAATTGTTTTGGTCCATTTAAATGTTACAATACCAAAACCAGCAATCAGCTCCTCTGGATAAATTTAGAAACCGTCTTTCCTAAAGCCAGCAGTGGTATAGTAGCATGAGAGTAATGAACAGTGACAAATTATTTGTGCTATTTCCAAGGGAAACTGTTGGCATTAACTTGATGCAGAGTCTTTGTTACCTTATGAATAAGAAGTGCAGTTAATATATTATACTCCGTGTGTCTTCCAACCCTACCCAGAAAATAATTACACTTTATGGAAAGTTAAGTAGGCAGCAAACTAAGCAGTATGAAAACCACATAGAGTAACACTCTGTTGGCTGCAAACACTGAACAGTTGTTTTGTCCTTCTACTTTGGAGAACTTCATAATTATACATTTAGTGCTACTGAGGGATCCACTGTGCAATTACACAGCCGAGCAATAATGGCACCAGTTACTGTGCAAATACAGGGAGCCACAGGAGATTAAAACAAATGCATCAGTAGCAATATGTAGAAACAAGATGAGAACAAGTAGTGGGTCCAGGTGTTACTACCTGGCAGAGAGCTTATGGAGGTTTGTTCAATTAAGAAAAGAACATTAGGGCAGTGGCTTTGTCCTCCAACACACACGACTTTGGCCCAAATCCTCCAAAGGGAGTTGGTCAGGTTTGGTAGGAGCCATGGCTTCAGCTGACAAAGGGACACAATGCCAGGGCTATTCAGCTGCATAACCTGTTTCCTGGCTCACACGGGACTGGGAAGAAGTCTGAAGGAGGTGTGAGTCCTAAAGGGATTGAAGTGGATATAAACATAAAAAAAAACCCCAAAACCAAAACACATAAAAACCCCCCAAAAAACAAACAAACAAAAAAAACCCCCAAAAACCAAAAAAAACCACCATAAAACATACCTATTAGACCATTAAGAGAGTTCCCATTTCCAAATTATCTAAGCATCTCACAGTCTTGACGAAATCTATTGTCAAAACAATGCCTTTATGAGACAAACTGACTTAGATACTTCACTTAAAATTCAGGTATCCTAATCTTTGAGCAGAAACTTCTTTCTTTCATTGGAAGGAGAAACAAGTCCTTCCGAATGGGAATCCAACTTTTAGAAGAGCTGTGTGAGGAACAGCTGAAGGTACACTGAGGGAACCGATGAGGAATGGAGACCAATGGAGAGTGTCTCGCTACTGAGTCACAGAACAGCTCCTAAACCTTCCTAAGCCTGGATCAACCTTCAAAGACTGTAGGTTTGTATCCAACTGTACATCTACAATGATTCTGCTCTTTGCAGTTTTATAGAGATAGATGAATTCTTATGGATCTTAGCTACAATTTGTTGCCAGACCACAGACTACTTCATGCAGACTACATGGTCTCAGCTGTGCCTTTCAAGACTGAAAGATGCCACTGGCTTTATTTTATGACACAGTGGCTGTATTTCCAGTGCAGCTTTCCCAGACTTCTACACTAAATCAACAGTTCATGTAGTCTGCTGATGGGAAAATGAACCCTCTAGGCTCTTGACCAGCTGAGCTGGTGCATTCCAGCTTCTTTTGTCTACTAGGGAGAACCACAATTACCAAGCATAAAACTGTTTCCCAGTTATCAGAGATTCCACCTTTTCTGCTGAAATTGTGCTGAAGTCAAAAAACAAAACAAACAAAGCAATTTCCACAGGATGGGAGCCCAGCAGGAGAAGGAAATGTGGCCCAGTAGCTCTGGGGTTACTTCATGCCCTTAGGAAGTGGGAAGATGCCCTTCTCTTTTGCTCCCTGTATTTTTCCTTGCCCTGAATTGCTTCCTTGACAAACAGGAGAGATATTTAATCCTTCCAGAGAACCCTCTTGGATTAAGTAGTCTCTTGGCAGTTGTGACTTGGACATAGGACATCTCTTTTGGCTTCCCTAAAGGCTTGCCTTTTTAAGCAGTTTCTGGTGCATGTGTCATCTCCTTTACTACCAGTCAAAGCTTATTCTCCGCATTTAAGGCCTTAAAAAACACTTTCTGCCTCTTGTAGAGTAACTTTACCTCCTGAAAAGCTGCCATTCCAATTTGAATATAGCATAGGAAGAAAAAAGACAGAGTTTTTCCTGTTTCCGACAGCTGTATAAATTAATGTTCTCAAAAAGATTTTACACATAATTTTTGCAACCTTCTTCCTCTGCCTGGTCTGTCATCTCATCTTTTTACATCTTCTATTACATTGAATGGCAATGCTTCCTTTCTTTCTGATCTCTTAGACTATCCTCCCTTTACAGTCTAGATTTGCCTCGTGATTATGTTGAATACAATTTCTTTCAGAATACAATAAATCACACTGTCCAAACTATCCATCCTTTCACAACTGTGCCTTGGCTTTGAGATCCAGACAAAGAGCATTCATGTAAGTATACCTCTAATGGAGAGCTGACTGAATGCAAGCCTGACTAATGCCTACCATAAGTATTTAACTTATTTTAGCATTACTATCTAAAAAGGTCTGTACTTTCTTTATGGGAAGCTTCTTTTAGAATTAGCTTAAATCAAGCCTGGGAAGAGATGTAATTCGAGTATTCTTCTGCTTGGCTTGCAACTCATTTGTTAGCTTTTTTTATGCAGTCATTATCACATTTATATATCTTGCAAAATTCTGTTAAGCTCCGGTTTCTTCACAGGTGGGAGTGGGAACTGCTGTCTCTCAGCAACTGCTTACCAATTCAAATTGAATTAATTTTATTAAAATTACAACAGCACTCTCAGCATACTCAGCTACTTCATTGTAATAGACCTCTGAATTTATACAGCCTTTTGTCTAGAAACCCTGATGTATACTACATGTCTAGGTCAAATCAGTCTTCTAATTCCCCTGTGAGAGAGGTGAATAAATATACCTTAAAGACTGATTTCCTTCCGGGCTTGTGTTTAGTTACTCAGATATATTTATAGCCTTGGGGAAAAAAAAAAAAAAAAAAAAAAAAAATCCTGAAAAAATCCTAGTTTTAGCACAGAATAAATCCCTATGTTAATTTTCCAGTATTATTATTTTTTTTTTCCTCAGGTGCTTGAAATTACTGAACTGCAGTGCTTGCCAGCACTAAACTAGAGATCTGTAAGGAACGTGTAGCTGTATTTCAGAGCTGGAGCTAGTACAGCCTGCCTTTCAGAAGCGCATGAATTGTGGCTTAATTTTTGGAGTTCAGATACAGGTGAGATAGATGTGACTGGACATGCCATCAGCAAAATACTCTGTAAATCTATCTCTGGCTATGTACTAAAGCTACTACATTTCTATATGAAATCAAAGTAAGTTTTTTTACACCTCTGTATTGTATATCTGGTTGGAAAATTAATCTGCTCTCAACCAGTTTATTATAGGCTGATTTTTAAGTTGACCCAGTTTTGACACGGATAGTTTTCTTACTCTTTATTAGCTAGTAAAGTGCTGTATTTTGGATTTAGGACAAGAATAATGTTGATTATACACTGATGTTTTAGTTGTTGCTTAGTAGTGCTTATCTGAAGCCAGGGATGTTTCCTCTTCTTATGTTGTCCTGCCAGTGAGGAGCTTGAGGGACACAGGAAGCTGGGAGGGGACACAGTCGAGACAGGTGACCCTAACTGACATAAAAGGTGTTCCATACTATATGTCAATATGCTCAGCATATAAAGTGGGGGGAAATTTGATGTCCTTGCTGCTGAAGAACAGGCTGGGCATCAATCAGAGCAATTCTATCTGTTGCAGCTCTTGTTTTTCTTGGGCCTTATTTCTCTGTCTCTCCCTCTCTGTTACTTTCCATTTAATTACTTCTTCTTATTAATTTAATTTAATTATTACACTGGTCTTATCTGAACCCACAAGTTTTCTTACTTTCACTCACCCAATTCTCTCCCTAAACCTGCTGGAGGCTGGGGTTAAACCACAACACAAATTCATATTAATTCAGTTAACAAGTCCTTTTTGTTTATCTATTAAAATCAGTTCTGCAGTTTATGTTAAATAAAATTCACCTGTTGTCTTCAATGAGAGTTTGACTGATTGGTTTTGAATCTATGTCTCTTACCTCTTTCTTTCAAAAACAAACAAACAAACAAACAAACAAACAAACAAAACCACACCCAAAACCAAATCCCAAACAAACAAACAAGCCCCCCAAACAAACAAAGAACAACCCCCCCCCAAAAAAACCCCCAAAACAAACCCAAAACTAAAAAAACCCAGCACCAAATGCATCACTGCATTTTCATAGACACCTACATTATTTAAAACCATGTTTTGTATGTATTATCATTAAATTTTAGTGCCATTCCCCTTTCTCATTAATACCTTCATCTCAGCTGCTACAATTGCAATGTTCAGTCATTCTCCACATTCATTTGACTTGGAAACCACATTGTTTACATTAAACAAGAATCCTTATGTTCCCATCAGCTAAACAGTTGGGTATGTTGTTTCATAAAAATAGGACACAAATTCCCACCTAAATGGGAAGATAAACAGAGTCTGGGTGTCAAGGGCTGCTGACCAAAGAAAATCTACACATTTCTCTGTTCATCTCTCTTACTGGCACCCCTTTGTGGGTTAGTTTAACCCACTAACCTGGCTAGGAAGTAACTGAGAAAGAGTGACAGGGTTGTTTTCTTCCACATTAGTGAGCTGAATCAGCTCAGAGAACAATATGAAAAAAAATTACTTTAAATGATTCAAGTGAACTGTGTTTTAAAGATGCCTATTTCTCAAGCTGATTTTAAAAGTATTTCATGGGGTGAGTTCAGAATCAAATGCCTACACTGAAAACATCTCTAACTAGGGAAGATAAACCTCACCTTAATCAATTCTTGCTTGACTAACCCAGTCTGCCCATGAATTTCAGACCAAGTCAGACATGCTGACAAGATCTCTCGGTTTTTGGTTCCGAGATTCAGGTGGTTTTAGAGTCTTTTCGCCCTCTGCAAAGCTCTGAGCCAAATGCAAGAAAGAGACGGAGTCTTCAGGTTCTGATTTTTCAAGGTTGCATGCTTCATTTATTGTTTCTTATCTTAGAATTTTCTCAGTGCCCTACAAAGGTCTGTGCAGCTTCTCGGGCATTTGATGGCTCCTCGACTCCTCCCGCACGGGGCTGTCACTATCTTTTATACTAATTGTTACGTGCTCCCCTCCTATCATTATTTGCCAATGCCTATCACTTATACTAAACAGGTCATCCCCACTCTGACCAATCTCTCCAAACCACTTTGTGCCACCGCCACTGCAGAAAATGGAGTGAGGGAAGAAGAAAGAAGAAGAAGGAGACAACGCCCCAAATCCTTCACCCCGCTCCCAAACACCTCCACACCAAAACCCCAAACCTACTGTTTCCTTACCCTGTGATAAGCTAAACTACTATCTTTCACACTCTTGTGGCTTGCAATCCTTCCCGCAGTGCAGGAAGCCTTTCCCATGGACTGAGACCAAAGCCAATGTCCCCCTGGGCTCCGGTCCAGGGTTCCAGACCCCCCTGTCCAGGTCTCTGACCCTCCAGGGCAGCCAAAGGAATGCCCTGGACTCCAACAAATATCAAGCTCCTCAAAAAGGCGTGGCCATCACTTTCCTTGTAAACACAACGGAAACAGGTTCATTGCAGGGATACAACAGCTGAGGTATTGGAACTAGGTTGGGAGACATCTAACTTTACTTCCTCCTTGACACCCTTCTGCTTCAGAGCTGTCTTTTCCCAATACTATAGCACAACACATTAATTTTCAGGCTACATGCTGCAAGAAGGAACAAAATGTACCAAATGTTCCTCTACTGTTTTTCCACAGAATTGCCTTTGTAATTCTCTTTTCATAGAACAAATATCCATTAGGAAAAAAAAAAGTGTGCTTTACATAATCTGTAGTTTACCACAACAACAGAAGAATGGATTGAAAAATCAAACCTTAAAAAAGAAAATCCTTTTTTCTTAATACATGATCCTTCTTAATATGAGCTTAAGGAAACTTCATTGCCTAGATTAGGTACTGATGTTAACACCTTGCTGTCATCATGTTTCTTTGGTTCTTTTAGTAACAATTACACAAATTAATTCTAATTTTGATCTGAAAAAGGAGGTAGAGTACAGGTGGCAGGTAAAGGAATAAAAGGATTGATTAATTCATCAGTTTAGCTAACTCTTCTGTTCCTTAGAATAAAACAGAGATGCCTGTAGTCTGCCTAATGCTTTAGAAGAAAGCAGCAGAAATTGATTAAAAAAGAAAAAAAAAAGAAATCCCCAAACTTTTCCCTTTTTGCTTTCCTGAGAGAAATGGAAAGCTGGAAGAAAATTAAAATGCATCAGCTAGCATTTTCAAATGAGGAGCTCTTAACACATGTCAGAGCAATGCCATCATCAGGATGAATGGGTTTGGGGAGTCTGACCTCTCCAGCATAGCATGTACACAGACCTGCAGTAATCCTTCACGTGGATAACTATGCAGTGGTTACATAAGTGTTGCAAATATTTTTGGCAGTACTGAGTTCGCTGTTGTGAAGAAAAATATGACTTCTTCGACATCTAAGTTTAAAAGTATGCTAGGGAGGGAAGAGAGAAATTGTAAGATTTCTTTAAAACTTGTTTATATAGACAGCTGAATGGAGGACAGTGTGAAAGCTTAAAAATACCCATAAAATCAGATACTTTATACTGTGTACCTTATGGTTTTTCTCTCATTTGGCACTCAGTGTGAGAAGAAGTAAAGACAGAAGAATAGGAATTAAGGTTTAGCAAGTAAGTAGGAATTCCACTGAAGTGAAGACAAAATTGATGTCTGGGAAAACTCTGATGTTTTTAGAGCTCTGCACAAGAAAATTGGGGATTGAAACCAGAAGACCAGTTAACTTGAATTCTTGCACACAGAATGATCCACATCTGAGGATGAGATTGGTGACCAGGGCTCAGCGCAACACAGATATGCTGTGGTGGGATCCCTGGTGCCTTGCCCCCACAAGTTCCTCGGGCAGGGAAAGGAGGCTAGGGGCTCTTTTGCTGCTTTGTAGTCAATTCCCTGACACCTTTTTCAGTGATGGTCCCAGTTCATGCCCTGTTTTATGTGCCCTGAGGGACATGCACTGATCAACTGACACCAGCTAATGCTGGCACTGGTCATGAGAGGATTGCGTGCACGTCCCATTATGTTATTGGCACATTTCTCACTTGACAGAGAAGGTGACAGAGCACTCATCTCTTCCTGTGCCTCCATGAAGTTCAAGACAGCCTTCCCAATGGAAGGCTGGAGACAAGCTGAGGATGTGACTAAGTAGTCCTGGAGTTCAGCTGAACTCTGGGGAGCCCAGGAGCTGAATAAACCTACGCCTACATTTTCAAGTTTCTGATGTTCCAGGCTGCTTACTTTTCCAGCAAAAATATTCTCTACAAGTTGGCAAGAGACATAGTCATGTTTTATTTCTTCCAAGAAAAAAATCCACTTAATTCCATTATGTAATTGTTTTCTCTAAGTCCTCATTCTGCGGTAAAGAGAGACTGCAGTGTGAACAGAGACAGATACACTAATTATTAATTAAGCAGTCCTTTGCTGTTTAGCTACAGGCATCGTCAGTATGCTTCTTCAATTCACTCCTGCTTTTTCCTCCTTGAGCCACAAGCTGCAGATTCCCATACCTCCAGGGTCCAGAAGAGAGGGAGAGTTGTGCTGCAGGCCTGGAGACAATTAGGATAATTAGAACACCTGAAGATCTTGATAGGGTCTTTGAAGGGACATAGGCACTAATATGGGTAAGAGGCAACAGTTTTAGTGTACAATCACCTCGGGGTTTTTTGGCCTTGTCTCTACTGTTAAAAAAATAAAAAGGCAGGAAAATATCTCTATCCCTGAGAAAAAGTAGTTAACAGCACTTGAAAACACAATAAATTTTGTGGATAACTTTTCTCCCTATTTAGCAAATGCTTACAAACTGAAACTGAGATTCCCCACAGGAGAATTCTCTCTTGCTGAGAAGTGTCAGCACATGAACAGTCAGGGGAACAGACCAAGTGGATAAGAAGAGGGTTTTTGCCTCAGTGGATGATGTAGTTTTGGCTACACCTGTAACAATAGCCAAATAGGAGCACAGACCTTTTCATAAGCACTGAGGCTAAGTTGCATGGCCCAGCTGCATTCATCCTACTTACCAAGTAAGTCTCTCTAGCACTTCTTACCCTAGGTGATAACCCAGAGAATATATATACACACACACATATATATGTATATATGTATATATGTGTATATATATGTGTGTATATATATATGCATATGTGTGTGTGTGTATATATTTAACTTTCTGAAATAATGTGAGGTCAGTGTATCAGCCCATCAGAGTAGAGGTTACATAGTACAGCACTGGGTACCATCTGTTGCATGTGCCGAGGTACCTGAGGCAGGAAGGTTTGCTGGGATAATGTCTAAGGCCTATACATGGCAAAAAGAGTGAATTTAAAGTGGTTGCTCTCTTAGTGATGTTTATTAGTTCTCTCCAGGGAACTACTTCAGAACAGTTTTTGGTCACGGCCTTGGTAGAGCTAGTTGAAATGTTAAAAAAAAAGCCAGTGAGTGAGCTAGCAACCAAGAAGAGGAACTGAACCAGGGGTACAGTGCTGACATCCCTAGTTCTGTTTTTCATGAATGTGGATGTACCCTGAGAATCAGCTGAGCCACTCTGCCCCACACAAATTTAGCTGTCATTTATTCCTAGCTCCATCATAAGATCCAGATACATAAGGTAGATCCATAAAAATCTGATATGTTTTGATAACTTTTTTCCAGACTGACTTCAGAACTTGAAACTCCACACAGCTACTTAAATTCTCCAAGTGTTTACCTTTCTGCTCGAACATTTTCCATAAGCCTCAATGACAGATGAGAAGAAACACATCGGCCCTGACAGGAATAAGCCGTTTGAAGTCCAGGTTATTTCCACATCATATTTGATCCTGTCCATCTTGCCTTAGGCAGTACAATCCCAGGGACCTAATTCTATGCCTAATCCAAAGCAAAACATAGAGTCATTTCACCAGAGGTCTATAAAACCTGGAAGTTTATTTTTTGCTTGTGAGACTTAGTCTTTCTACTATTTACTCAAAGAGCTTCCAGGGGTGGGAAAGGTACATCTCTCTTCCAGAAAGGTGTTGTGAGGATAAATGATCCATAAAGGAATAGAAAATATCCATTGGTTAAACTTGCAGTTGACAGCAGTTTGGTGACACAGAAGTAATGACGACAGCTGGATTAAAAACAGGAACAGAAAAACCACTTTATACTTGCAGAACTGGAGACTTCTGGAAAGAAATAAATTAAAGAAAGACCTTGGAGTTGTACTTACCTCACTGTGAGCTTTCAGTGGATTTCTGTCATTTGAAGGATTAAAAGCATTCTAGATGTATGAACTGGGAATCCCTTCAACTCTGGTTTCTATTCACATGGCAGTGATACTATATCACTGTATCTTGCCAACTTGTATTGTCCATGTCAAAAAGAGTGCAGATATACTTATGAGTGCAGATATACTCAAAAGGATCCCTGTAAAATGATCCACAGATTAGAAAGGAATACAAAGGTAGAATCTGTGCTCTATTGAGCTCTATTCTGTGCTGAATTCTGATGATGGAAGGAGGTGCTTCCCCCACGCACCCCCACTCTGCCCACAATATGTCTGGCAGAGGAAAAACAAGATTCAGCACCTGAAAACAGAAGTCATACCATTTAAGACATAATGCCCTATTAGCGAAGATAATTAAAACTTTGAAATATTTTATCCAGTCTATATTTCTATACTTGGGAAGGATCTACTGTCTACTGATGTATTTCAAATGAAATTGTGGGTCAGTCAGAAGACAGATGCCTTAATCCAGCTGCAGTTTGTACAGGTCTCATGGCCCTTTTTGACTCTGGAATGAATTAATGCTGGTCTACATCTGTAAATATCCTGCTTAGTTCTGGGTTTGGTCACAGAGGGGGCAGAAAAACATACAAAGTCCTCAGAATATAAGACTGCACTGAAAATCAAAGCTTATGCATCTAGCCTGTAGCCAGCTGACCTCAGGGTAAAGGACTGTGAACATGGGCTCTAGACAAACAGAACTAGAGTGAAAACTAGAACCTTGAACTTTTAGTAGGAAAAACAAACAAACAAACAAACAAACAAACAAACAAACAGTTTCCAGTAGTTTGCGTGGCATGCATGAAGTTAATGTGGAATAATATATATGAATGTTAAATCTATGAATAAACTTGTACTATAAGTTTCTGTTGCTATTAATACTTAAGGCCCCATAAACTGCAGTGTTAATGAACTCTGGAATCTTTGTTAATGTAAAATGTTCTAAGTGTGTCAGGCAGGGGAGAAAGACAATTAATGGGCTAGTGGATGACATCCAAGTTAGGGAAGGCTCAGTAAATGGGAAGTCAAGAGCATGGAAGATAAGACATCATGCATTGTCAGGAGCCAGAATTCTTTTCCCAGCCTTAAATCTTGTCTAATTTAGACCATTCAAGAACTACTAACAAGCTGGTTTGCTTTACTTTTTAAAGGTTCCCAGACTAAGGAGGTGTCTCATAATTTCTGTCTTTTGTCCGTTAGAATCCCAAAGTGTACTTTAAGAATAAAATTTTGAAAATAAACTTCACTTTAATCTGAGGAAAAAAGCAAGAGATGAAATTTGCTTAAATTCTGACACATAAACCTCTTGCATATATATGTGAATCTATAATGTCTATATATACCTTCTTCAGTATTTCCCTGTTACCCCTTTTTTCTGCTACATAAGTTTAATAGAAATGCTATAAGAATTCATCTGAAGAATCTTGTAGTAAACTAAAGAGAGAGATGAAGAGGTAGATTTTCAAACTATTTTGGGCTGTGTGCATTGATACCCCTGCAATATCTCTCTCTTTCTCTGAAGGGACACAGGATAGTGATCTGAAACTACATGGCTGACCTCTGTATGGATGTAAGTAGATGATATTTGATGGCTTCTGACAGGCACAATCTCACATGAAAACAGCTGTTCCCTAAAGTACAGCACTTATTCCACTGCATGATTTGGGCATTTGAGCAGTTGGGCATCCTCCTGACTCATAAAAATCAATTTTGTTTTGTGTTTAATTCTGTAATTGTGACACCGGCTGCCCCCTTGCTCCTACTTTAAAAATCCCTCTTGGTCTTCAGCCATATGAAACTAAGGAATAGGAAAGATTATTTGACAAGGTCAGATGTTTAGGATTTTCCTTGCCATGAGTCATATCTTCCTTTATAAACACACATTTCTCACTAAATCAATCACTTTCAAAGAGAATAAAACTCTGACCAGCAGGGGATATGCTGCCTTTCACTGTTCCTAAAATACTGTACACAAAACGGGCTCGGCTTTGTTTGCTGTGGTTGTCTGGAGCCTATGGGAAGAAGGTTCAGGAACATTTCCAATATATGTCCTGAGCCAGCCATTGAGAAGCCAGCACTCATTTTCCATGCTCTGGAGAGAAGTAAGTTGAATTGGTGCTAAAATATGAAGTAAATATGGGGTTTGGATCTGTTCCTCTTCCCTGCTTTTCTAGAGCTTTCCATATGACAAGCTTTCTATGTGTCTCAGTGTCTGAATGGACTCAACCACATGTGTTTTGCTTAATCAGCAGTTAAAGGTGATGTGGAGACAATACACACACAGCCCCTGAGAACTTGGAGCTCCCAGCAGCAGGCTTGCATTTGACAGGCAACTTTGAATTTACTTCTTCTTGCAGCTGTTGAGGAGATTTTAGTCTCTGAGATTATCATGCGACTCCTGAGCCCAGAATTCACATGGAGTTTAAAAATCAATGAATTCATTTGGTGTCTTGCAAAAAAAGTACATAAAGAAAGAGAGAGAACATTTGGAAGGAGAAGTAAAATGTAGCTCTGTCCTTGATCTGCTGTATGAGCTTAGGTGAGTTATTTCATCTTCACTCTCTGTTTCTCTTTTATCTTTCCTGGCTATTCAAGTACAGGTTCCCTTAAGACAAAAACTTTCTCTTGCTATTACAGTCAGACAGCTCCTTGCACAACAGTGTCTTAGTTCCCAAGTATATACTTCATATTTAGCAATGCAAATAAAAAAAAAAAACTTACCACACTGCAAACACGTTTAGTTCTGTAAAATGCAAATTGTGTCAAGTTTTGTTATAAAGGCTTTGTTACTAAAAAATAAGTGCTTTGGGCTGAAATGGCTAACTGTTGTTAAGTTTCTATCTACTCTTAGATGAGATTCTCCAAGGAAAAGGTGATTGTCCTCATAGCCAGATAGGTTTTTTTGGATAGTAGGAGGAAGAAAATGGTTTTCTGTTATGAGTAAGCACAAGTATATTTGAATAGTTTTAATGGATTTATAACACGCTGAAATTAAAGAGGCTACCCAGGAAATGACACTCATTATGATCCAGGACACTCCAGGGCATATCTCCTTTAGGCTAAGGATAAAGGTGTATAAATTTATAAGCTATGCCAGGCAAGCTAGCTCTGGAAACAGAGAAATAACCAAGTAAGTGTGTCTATGTGCTCTGGTTAATTAGCATTGCCAGCAGACCAGGGTAATTAACTTATGTGCTGTGATGAATTAATGCTGTCCTGTGAGCAGGGTTCAATTGGATATCTCTGCCAAGCACTGGGTAATAGCATGCAAATGTTCCAGCTAGTCCAGCATGATGCAAAGCACAGATCCATCCAAAATCAAGCTGTGAAGACTGATCAATCTCATCTTGGAATCACAAGCCATTTATCTGTATACTCCAGGTAGGAAAGTGTTCACCAACTGCTACATTACCCTGATGTTTAAATACATTACAGGGCTTTCCAAACTTCATTTGAAACATCAGGCATGAGAAAGTGCCAAAAGCTTAATAACAGGTGGGAGACAGTGAAGTTGTTCTTGTTTCAAAAGCATTTAGGTAATGATTCAGGAGGTAGAAATGCTCCAAACTGCTCAGCTTTCAAGCATAGCTGCTTTTTGACAGATTATCTCATGAGAGAAATCAGGCAGAAAAGACACGATCACCTTTTCCTACCAGCAGACAGACCATGTTGAGTAAGAATAGTGATATAGAAGACTGTGAGGCTGATATATCAGACCTGACAAGCATGCTGCATGGAGTATGGAATATTGCGTAGCATATGCGTTTTGGAGTTGGCCTGTCAAAATTGGAGCAAGAAAGAAGCACGGATCTCAGCATTTCACTCATTTTGGAAGGCATGAGTCTCAATAAATGTAGACATCCATACTGGAAGTGTATACATCTGAGCTAGTCACTCTCAATTCAGTGGGGAAGATGAACTTTCTGAGTAGAATACAGATAGTGCAAAAAAACCCATCTAAACGAATTCATGTTGCCCACTACAGGCAGGCCTATTTTAATTTCCCTTGTATTAGAAGAAGTAGCTGAGAATTATTAATTAACATCAATATATCTGCTAACACTGCAGGTGTTTAATATTATGTCAGATAAATCCCACTGTCTGATTTATTCTCATCTGATATTCATGAATAGAATTGCATAACAACCTGCATTACTGAAATATAGTAGTGATAAATATGAATGAAGTGTAAGTTGTATGCCTTATTAGAAGATAATAAATACTCTTGGCCACACCTTATTTTTTTTTCCCTGACAGAAAAAATGTGTGTGATTATAAAGGGGTATGGAAGCGATACATATATTGCGTGTACAGATGACAGCACATAAAACTTCCTAAAACACACAAAGGTGGCTAGAGAAGGACTTCACTGGATAGAGATTCACAGCAGCTGCCCGTGAAAAGCCACCTCTTCTCATTAAGAACCAGTTCAGGTTGTCTGCAACTGGAACTATTAAAGGGTGTACAGTCAGTTTGAAGGTGTTGTCATTAGGTACACACTCACATTTGTCCTCTGCTGTCAACAGAAAGGAAATGGCACCTTTGTAGGTCTCTTCAGAAGATCCGAGATGTGAGCACCCATTGAAAATCTGTCTCCTCCACTGACTTTGCAAGCTCTACCAGCCTTTGTTATGAAAAGTCTCTTCTCTGTTATATCAGTCAGTGTTTGTAGGGTGACAGTGTATTAACTTTATTAATATAAATTAGTCCACATTATCCAGTGTGTTGTAAGAAGGTAGTGAAATTTGACATGGTTCATTCTTAGGTAAAAAAGCCTGAAGGAAAGACCAACTCTGTAAATAAAGATACTGTTTCTAGGAAGCTTAGAGTGGCCCATGAAGGATACAGGACACCCCTGGAAAACCAAAATAACACCAGCACTGTTGTCCCTTTAGAGACATAAAACCATTTAGGCTGGAAAACATATCTAAATCATTCACCCAACACTGCCAAGTTCACTACTAATCCATATGCCCAAGTGCCACATCTTAGGTATAGCTTCAGGGATGGTGAGTCAACCACTGCCCAGGGCACCCTGCTCCAAGTTTTGAGAAAATATTTCATGAAAACATTTATACAAATATCCAATCTAAACCTCCCCTGGAACAACGTGAGGTGTTTTCCTTGTGTCCAGTTGCTTGTTACTTGAGAGAAAAGACTGATCCCCACCTGGCTACACCCTCCTATCAGGCAGTTATAGAGAGCAATAGGGTTCCTCCAAGCCTCCTCTTCTCCAGGCTAACACTCCCAGCTCTCTCAGCCACCCCTCATTAGACTTGAGCTCCAGACCCTTCCCCAACTCCACTGCCCTTCTCTGGACACACTCCAGCCCCTCAATGTCCTTCTTGAAATGAGGGGCCCAGAACTGAACACAGGATTTGAGGTGAGACCTCATGAGTACAAAATTCAGGGGGATTATCACTGCCCTTGTCCTGATGGCCACATTATTGCTGTTCCTCTAACAAGTTGTTGAAACTCTGCCAACATCATCTGGCATCATAGACAAGTAATTATATGGATAATGTCTCCAGGGATGTCTGGATCTATAGACAAGCAGCAAGAGTGCTGCAGAAATATGGTTGCTTTGCAAAGTTTTACCAATACTAATAACTAGTAGCACGGGTATGAGTGATCAGTCAAATTATGTCTTCCTAAACATTTGAAGGGTATAGACACGCTACCTGAAGCCACAATCAAGGTGCTTAAATTTGGCTGGGACACCTGATGCACATGAACAAATATGTGCTTATGCACATCTGTACTTTGCATCCTAGCCTCTCTCCTTTGTCAGCAAGGGTCACTTGAAAATTTGCATAACATCTTACTTTAGCATCTAATTATCTCAAGTGAGATAATTGTGAATCAACAAAAGTAGGGGATTTGCTAAATCACAAATGATAAAATTGTTACATAATCTAAATTAGAAGCAAGATTATCTAGATAGAACTGGAGTGTTTGGACTACAAGGCTATCTACCTTTCTATGTTAAGTCTCTGTGTATGCAATGTTATCACTCAAAATTAATTTTACTACCAAAATTAAACAGGCCTTGTGTGATTGTAAGGAAATATGTTAGATAAAATCTTTTAATGAACTGAGCTCGGATTTGTATGAACAGAATTAGATTACTCAGTACAATCAAGGTATATATTTTTTAAATAGTGAGCTGAAATCAGCAACATTGGGAAAGAAAAATTACTGAATCAGACCCCAGGTTTCTAATGATTCAGAAAGATAACGAGGACGTTTTTCTTTCTACATTATTAATAGTATTTTTGCCAAAAACTTTTCAGAGTCAGGTAATTTTTAAACCCTTCACTTTTCAGAGGTAAAAGAAAATAAAAAACAAACCCACCACAACTGAACCACAAAACCATCTCCTCAAGTTTTAATTTTAAGCATGAAGTAATATAATCCACAAAGGCTCCACATTGCACAAAACAGAGAAACTGCAATACTAAGCTATTCAATACATCACCACTATCCTCCATGTGCCATCCTGATTATCTGCTGGATATTAAATACGGCATCCTGATTATCCGCTGGATATTAAATAGAGTAAAAAATTCTTAATTATGTACTGAAAGCTTTATTTTCCAACCAGAAAATACACTTTTCTCTCTGCAAGCAATAAAGAAGAGTCTTTGAAACTGTCATTGAAAACTTAGAGGGCTGTAGGGCTGACAACGGAAATAGAGACATACCCAGGCAACGCTTATTTCACTGGTGTTCCCCAGCCTGTCAGAAAATGGAATGTAGTACCTTTGACACTCTACACTTTAGCCCTTCAGATGGGCTAAGCAAGGTGCTGAGTGTGGCGCAGTCATGACAACTGATGGGAAACATCTGGTGGAAAGATTTTGGTGGAATAGGCCACCTGAATCTGGTCCATACGATGTGATATTCCAGGAGCAAAAATCACTTGGCAGATTTCTGTGTTTACAACTAAATGTCATACTCCTTCTCACAGCTTGTCCAAAGTGAGAGCAGGCAGCAGTTCATATGCAGTTTGATGAACATTCCCAGCTGACCTCAGCCAGAGCAGCCATCAGAAGTCCTGAGCTGCTCTCACTCCATCTGCTTATGTGTGGCCCTGTTCCACTCCTGATCTTGTGTTGGCACATGTATTTGACTGTTGTGCAATGGAAATGACCAGGGAACTGATCAGACTGAAAAATTACCTGTCCACAAAAAAAAAAAAAAGTTAATTTTCTCCCTTCTATAACTCAGTGTTTAAAGTGCCCTGACCTTGTCTTTTATGCAGTCAGTTCCTTTCCACTGTAAAGGTAAGGTATACCATGATTCCTTTTTTCCTTAAGATACATATAAATGCAGAGGGAGGGACTGAAGCTCAAGGTGACATTACCCCAATCACATGATTTGCTTCATTGCTTGTTGTGTTGCAGCATTACAATTGCGAAGCTTTAACGTGTCAGATATCTGTTCCTTCACCTTCCAGTATTCTGTTTGATTTCTTACACAGTGTTTTTGCTTCTCTGAAAAGCAAATCTGGAAATGAGACACATTAGTGTATTTCTCCTCTCAACTTTAAATTAGCTTCCAGGCTTTGCATAACAAGACACAAATTACTCATGTGAGAAAACCAAGCAGTGATTTATTATCATGTCTGATTTCCAGTGAAGAATTTTCTTCAGATCACCCAGGAAGGAGGCTTTCCTACTTTAAATAAGATAAATTACAATTGACATTGGAATTCAAAACATTACTCCAACCTTTCTAGGTCTTTTGGTCATACAGAAACTAAACCCATGAATTACATTGACAGCAATGTTCATTAACAATGTTTCTGAGCCCAGGCTGAAAAATCTGAAATCCTTTGCACAGGCTGAGCTCTGTCCATTACTTCACCACTAGAACACTTTCCTCGCCTTAGGGAGACAATAATGATCTTTGTCCCCGTCTTACAGAGGTGATGTCTGGAGTGGGTTGGGAGCAATCTTTTGCAGAGCAAACTTTTTGACTGCTATGTAGAAATAAATAGAATAGGGCAGCTTATGCCTCTGGAGTACACACATGGAATACTGACAATGCAAGGATGAACACTGATGTTATAGCAACATCTTCCCTGAGGTAAACAGAAAAAATGTCTCTTAATGCAGACCTTCAGAATGTGCAATTTCATGTAAAATATTACAACCTACTGCTGGTATAAGGCATGAGGTTGATGAAATAAGTACAGTTTTAAATTGAAGATCCAAGAAGAGAAAGATGGCAATGGAAGGTTGGTTTGTAAATTTAGGTGCTAAGGTCACTTATGCTAATGGTAGGGAGCACTCTTTAAAACAAGTGCAGACAGATAAATTGTCTTGAATGTCCATTCTTGTTCTGGAGCTGAAGGAAAGTCTCCAAAGTAATATGGATGAAAGTGAATGAGCTCAGGCAAAACAATATATGGGGATGAGAGATTTGTGATGAAGACACTTCTCTTAAGATGCATCCCTCAATAAGCCCATCTCCTCCCTCTGTCATGATTTTTGACACCACAGACCTCACCTTCCATCTCGAGAAGCACAAGTAGCAAGATGGGTTTGATCCCACTTATGTCTATTTAGGTACTTCTTCATCTCCTGCTGTGGATTTGTTGGATAACTTTGAGGATGAAAAATTGGTGGTCTCAGTATTCTGGAGGTCAGTAAAGATGCAATGGCTGCAGCTGACTCTAAAAGACACTCCCCTGAGTTTAGGTATGCCCATAAGAAAGGAAGGGATGTAAGCTAGGGCATGCAAATTTGGCCTTAGAGTCTAATTTACTTCATGATGCCATCTCAGATAGCACCTGTGGTATCTTAAATAAAAAAATCTTAAAATTCTTAGTCATGCCTAAAAGAGGAAGATTTCTTTGCAGAAAGTAGTCATTGAGTTTCTTAATTTGAAATTGCAAATAACCAAACCTGAGTCAGAATTTAGATTTAAGAGAACAACAAAACTTTACATGGGTGACTGCTATGTGATCACCTAAGTGTCCAGTTAATATTTTAGTATTTTAAAACTCTTCAGAGCTTTAGAGTAGGGTTAATATGATTGGACTATCAGACTTGTGTGCTGTTCTGAAAAAAAAAAAAAAAAAAAAAAAAAAAAAAAAAATATAAAAAAATAAAGAAAAAAAAAAAAAAAAAAAAAAAAAAAAAAAGAAACCTCATCCATTAATCAACATTTGCCCTAATAACCTAATGGAGATCTAAAATGAATGGGAATTTTGCTATACACTGTAATGAAAGATGAATCTAACCTGTAGCTTTAGTTATAGTAGAGCCTGGATACAACTCTAGGATGTTATATAAAATGGCTTTAAAATTGGTCTAATATTATTAGACCAGCTTTTAGCAGGATGTATCTATTATTTCTTTTCTGTTTTCTGCTCTTGCCCCTTTGGCAGTCTTGAATTTTATTGATTCTAATATCTCCCAGGCAGTGGCTATGCTCTTACTCATATCTGCCTGCAGAGCATGTGGCACATTTTATTCAATATCATAACGCAACAAATAGAAAATAATAATTTCTGGAATTATGTCTGCATTTCAATTAGCTTGTAAATGTCCTTGCAAACCTTAACGTGACAATACATTAGATATAGGAAAAAGTAATGCATGTCAAATTTATTTGGAGACCCACAGCCCAAAAAACCTTATAGAGTTTGTGCTTAAACAGATAGACTATGTCTACAGACATAGATTCCCACTCATGGAAGACACTTAAATGGAACCAAGGACATTAAATAACTTTGGTGATCCCAGTCTGCAAGGACTGCCTGATCAGAATATGGCCCAGAGCCTTATCAAACTATAAATTTTACAAGTACTTAGTGAAAACTGATTCCAAGCCCCGAGGGCTTGCACTCTAAACAGAAGACAGTTAGACAAGGAGTGAAACGAGGTCTAGTTTCAGGGCACACTGATCCATTTAGAATGACACAGACACAATCATTGTTTGTAAGATGCTGTTTCATCAGCAGCTTTCCACGTGTGGGCATTCCCAGTGAAAGGCATTTGTTGCCTTCTATACAGAAATTTTCTAAACATGAAAAAATCTAGCACGAGAAGGAAGAATGAACTGACAGTGGTAGTAAAACCCCAAATGGCTAAGAGAAGACTGTGATTATTTTCCAGCGGCAGATATAAAACCTCACTGAGTTGTGGTCCCTCTGTGCTACTTCCACCTCCTATTAAACCTGATGCTTTATTTTCGATTTAGTACTGTTTACAGGAACAAAATTTTATCAACATAGTAAAGTTGCAAAAGATCCATCACTTCCTTTCTCTAGTTTTCTGCAGTGGAGTTTCTAACGCTTACCTGAATTTGTGGTGGTAATTTCAAGGACCGAGTTTGGAGGCAGGAACTGGAGGAGACTTGGACTACATTTAGTGCCAAGAATCCATTGCATAGACAAAAATAACATAAAGTCTTGTAATATAACACCTATAAATTCTCAAATGTAAGTAGAATGCACCTGTTTCAAGCAACTTACTCAAATGCTCTCTTTAAAATAATCAGTAAAAGGAGAGTTATAACTACAGTTTTACATGCATGTTCTGAGTTGCCCTTCCCAGCTGTCTGCCTTTTTCTCCTCAATATTTTAGTCTAGGCTCTAAACTCAGCATCTCAGTCTGCTACTGAATGCTTTATATAGTAATACTGT